>NC_138033.1:71486018-72024675 GCF_964106645.2 Podarcis pityusensis | reverse complement strand
CTGAAAGAAAGGGGTGTGTGATTCCTGCCAAACCTCCAGTGGTAGGAAGTTCCAGAGGGCATGGACGGCCACACTAAAGGCTCCCTAGTGAAGGCTGACTGCTTGCGAAATGTGGACCACTTATAAATGCCATCTCCAACTCCTCAAAAGATTCCATCAACGGTGTCTCCAAAATTTTTTACACATCACCTGGGAAGACAGACAAACTAATGCCAGTGTAGTGGAAGAAACAAAGATCACCAGTGTCGAAGCAATGATTCTCCAACATCCACTTCGGTGGACTTGTCCTGTTGTGCGGATGCCTGATTATCGTCTTCCAAAGCAACTACTCTATTCCGAAATTTAAATGTTAAGCATAACGCTGGTGGTCAACAAAAGAGGTTTAAAGACTCTCTCAAGGCAAATCTAAAAAAATGCAGTATAAACACCGACAACTGGGAAACACTGTCCTGCGAGCGCTCCAACTGGAGAACAGCCTTTACCAAAGGTGTCACAGGCTTTGAACTCTCGAACTCAGGATGAAAGGGAGAAATGAGCTAAGAGGAAGGCACGTTTTGCAAACCCTCACCATGATCAGCTCCCACCTGGAAACCTGTGTCCCCACTGTGGAAGGACGTGTGGATCCAGAATTGGCCTCCACAGTCACTTACAGACTCACATTTAAAACCGTTTTTATGGAAGACAATCTTACTTGGCTACGAGTGATCACCAAAGAATAAGATTCTAGGAGAGGCTGCTAATCAATTAACAAAGCAGTCAAAATGGGTTCGCTGAGAAACAAGGAAAGGTGTTGTCCTAGATGGGGGCACCCGAAGGTTTTGCAAGCCAGGCGCTGTCCAAGACAGGTCAAGAAAGGATGAGAAAAATATATAATACTTGAAAAAATATATAAATCCACACTTTAGACAGTAGATGGCAGAGCAGCATAAAACTACGGAGATGAACGTCATAATTAAAAGGACAATTAAAAAGGGCTTTGCCTGGCACTGAAATGATGCCAGAGTGAGTGCCAGGGGAGCCCAGACTCAAAGGATTAGAGCAGGGTTTCCCAAACATGGGTCTCCAGCTGTTCTCAGACTACAGTTCCCATCATCCTGACCACTGCTTTTGCTAGCCAGAGATGATGGGAATTGTAGTCCAAATACGGCTGGAGACCAAAGTTTGGGAAACACTGGATTAGAGATGGAAGGGGCTTTGAAGCTCATCCGCCCCAGATGGTCCTCACTGCCAAATGAATAATTTGAACTCCTATTTCTGTTTCTGCACACCTCCTAGCTTGCCAGCCCCCTTCTCGGGTTTCAACATTTATTGGTGGGGACAGTTCCACCTCCCCCAACTTGCTGGACCCATTTCACAGAAGGTAAACTGGTGAGGCTAATAGATAAGTAACTTGACCATAAGTAACATACTGAGGTAGGGGTGGATGGATCCATCCATTTCAATTTGTCATTTCCCCAAACTCTAGCTTGTTCCTCCATATTTCAACACCGGTCCGCAAATTATTTTTAATTATTTTATCTGCATTGCAAAATTCAGAGAAGTGCAGATTTCAGAGGATGGCTGTGTTTTGATTCATGCATCGCTTTGGAAAACGGCTTTTTCAAAAATGTGTATTTAGGCAAAATTGCGTACAAATGTATATTAGAATAAATTTTCCCTAAAATGAATTTTCACTTCCTATTTTTAAAAAAGAAAAATGAACTCAAATGAATTTTCTTCTTTTTGTTGTTCTTACTTGTAAACTGATATGGAAATGTGAAGAACTGAAGTTAGGAATGGAAAAAAGAGAAATGGAGAGAGAACAAAGCTGGAAAAAAACCACCCGTCCCTAGTTTTAAGACACCTTGGAAGAATTTGTCATTAATCATTGAAAAAAAATAAATTATAAAGTTCAATAGGCTTTTCCAGGGTGTGGTGTGGCAAACATTCACTTTGCTAGAGGCACAGGCTATAAGGAATTGCATCAGAGTCTCTTCTTGGGTAGAGAAAGTGGCAATAGCTAAGAGGTGGCTAAACGGATGGCTCAGTCATGCCTGCCCACCACTCTGATATACTCCTCTATCACAGCCACCACCAATCACATGCTCTTCCTTGTTGATCAATAAGTCACCAATGTCATCCACGTTCGTAATCTTTCAGAAGTGTCATTGTTGCAAGCTTTGGTTTGACCTGGCAACTAATGCCTGCTAAAAGTTTTATTATTATTATTATTCAAGGTTGAACAAAACCTGCCTGAAGTCATGACCTCATGCCCTTCACAGCTCATTGTCAATATCACAGTGCAATGGGTGCAGATTAAGGCTATGCAAATCTGCTTGAATTTCCGAGAGAAAGTAAGAAGAGGCTGCTGGGTCAAGCCAACATCCTGTTCTCATGGTGGCTTGCCAGCAACTGGCATGGGGAGGCATACAGTCTCCCAACAGTGGAGGCAGAACATAGCCATTGTGGATAAAGGTAAAGGTAAAGGGACCCCTGACCGTTACGACTCTGGGGTTGTGGCGCTCATCTCGCTTTACTGGCCAAGAGAGCCGGTGTACAGCTTCCGGGTCATGTGGCCAGCATGACTGAGCCACTTCTGGCGAACCAGAGCAGCGCACGGAAACGCCGTTTACCTTCCCGCCGGAGCGGTACCTATTTATCTACTTGCACTTTGACGTGCTTTCAAACTGCTAGGTTGGCAGGAGCAACGGGAGCTTACCCTGTCACGGGGATTCAAACTGCCGACCTTCTGATTGGCAAGTCCTAGGCTCTGTGGTTTAACCCACAGCGCCACCCGCGTCCCCAGCCATTGTAGATAGTAGCCGTTGATTCCTGCATTGTTGGGGTTGGGCTAGATGCCCCATGGGGTCCCTTCCACTTTTTCACTCCAAATGTTCTTGATAGGGCATGCTGGTCTGATTGAAGAATGCTTTACTCATGTTTGCAATGAGATCTAGAAATTTGAGCATATTAAAAAAAAAAACATCCCACAGGTTCTCATTTCTGGTAGTTTTGTCTATTACATGTGGTTTATTTATGGCTGCACAGCTAGTGTGCTTTAGGGTGTTGAAACATCCTATGTTAAAGATAGGATGTTCAAAGCGAGTCCCTGAGGCAATTCCCAGAGGGCTTTAACAATCAATTCCTCTTCCCTAGGAACTCTGGGAACTGTAGCTCTGGGAAGGAAATAGAGTCTCCCAACAATTCTCAGCACACATAACAAACTACACTCCCCATAATACGTTATAACATGCTGTTACAAAAGCTGGAAGCCACCCTCAATCTCTGTCAAGCCATGGCAAGATTCCAAGGGGTGCTCCTTTGGAGAACTGAAGACACGGTGGAGACTGTCATGGCTTTAAGATACAGTGGTTTACGAACTTAATCCGTTCCGGAAATCCATTCTTAAACCGAAACCATTCTTAAACTGAGGCGCGCTTTCCCTAACGAGCCCTCCCACAGCCTGTGCCCTTCCACCATTCAGCTTCCGTTCTTAGACTGAGGTAAAGTTCTCAAACCAAGACACTATTTCCGGTTTTGCAGAGTTTGTAAACCAAATTGTTCTTAAACCGGACTGTTCTTAAACCGAGGTACCACTGTATATGGTTTATTCACATTATTTAGTCTGCACGGAGGGAGTCCAGATCTTAAAGCATGATCATATCAAGAGGGGCTTGTTCCCCACAGCAGTACATCTCTCCCTGCCTGCCTTCAGCCAGCCTGCCTAAGATGGATCTCTGCTTTTCTCAGCTATTCCAACCCCCCCCCCCCGCCAAATCTTCCTGTGACATCATGCTCAGTTACTCTGGTCAGCCTTCCAAATCCCAGTCTCTGTTCATACCTCAGGTCAGGTGGCGAAGAACCGTTCTCTTGCATCGCTAATGGCCCTGTCTTGTTTCCCAGTGGCCCTAGGGGATTAACTGGAATGGAATCAGTTTCTTTTTGGAAGAGGTAGACTTGAATTGCAATTAATTCCTTTTTTAAACAAGCTTTCCAAGTGCTTTCCAAATGCCCATTAATGGCCTTTCTTTAATTAGCAATTCTCAGAAGAACTCTGAGAACTTAAACACAGCTATCCATCAAACCCTGCACTTACCCAAACAATATTTACAAAAAATTACAGTGGTACCTCGGGTTAAGTACTTAATTAGTCCCGGAGGTCCGTTCTTAACCTGAAACTGTTCTTAACCTGAAGCACCACTTTAGCTAATGGGGCCTCCCGCTGCCGCCGTGCCGTTGGAGCACAATATCTGTTCTCATCCTGAAACAAAGTTCTTAACCCGAGGTACTATTTCTGGGTTAGCGGAGTCTGTAACCTGAAGCGTATGTAACCTGAAATGTATGTAACCCGAGGTACCACTGTATTAGCAGAAACAGCTTGCAAAAAATGCAGCTGTCCATCAAAACAAACATACATTTATTTAGTCGGAGTTTGCACTAAAACGCTGAAGGGTTTTCATGAGGATTTCCTTTGAAAAACAATGGTAATTGCAAATTGCTGCTGAAATGCAGAGAACTGAATTTAAGACTGGGGAAATGAAAAGCTCACGGAACCGAAATCGACAGAAATCATTCCATCCTTCACTGAAACGCCCAAGTTTAAAAACAGCGAAGGGGAAGATTGCAGCAGTGTTTCAGAAAGCCTCCAGAGACTCTGTGAGAGCCCTCTGTTAGATAGAGCCAGCTGAGTTTGGAGATAATGGCTTGCTATTGTCTACAAGGGTGAGGCCAAGCAGGTACAAACAGCATGTGATACAGAAGAATAGTGAGCAAGTCTGGATGCAATGTGTGCAAGAGAACTCTCTGGAAATTCCCCTCAGGAAGTTGCTGCTTGAAACCAGGAAGGAGCTTGCGTTCACATCGCAAATTAGCCAATGGATCTGATAAACAAAATATCCACCTGAATAGGTGTTTGAGATGACAGGCTGCCGGCTGAGGGCACATCACAACTAAGTCATTCTAAGGTGTCACCATCATTAGGCCTTCCTCTTTGGTAACAGAATCATAAGCTACAAACAAGGGGCTGGGTAGCTAAGAAAGTAAGATTCGACCCCTTAAAAGGAATGGACTTCAGTTACAGGGCAATCCTAACTAAAGTGGAGGAGGAGGTGGACGGGTATGTGTGTGGGAGAGAGAGAGAGAGAGGAATGGGGAAAGAAAAGACTATATGAGGAAGAAAAAGGAGAAGAAGTAGGACAAAGAGAAGAAAGGGAAGAGGAAGAGGAAGAGGAGGAGGGGAAGGAAGGAAGAGGAGGATATGCTTTGCATGCAAAAGGTCCCCGGTCCAATCGCTGACATCTCCAGGTAGGGGTGGTAGAGAGAGCTGCCCAAAACTCTAGAAAAACAACACCAGTCAGTGTAGACAATACTGAGTTAAACGGACCAGTGGTCTGACTTTCATTATGAGACAGCTTCCTGTTCTCCTACTGTTGTAATATACAGAAACCAACTTACACTTGCGGGCATGGAAGAGTTAACCTGAGCCCAGAGCTCAGGTTGCAGGTGGGTGTGGCTTAGCAGGCTCTCAGCAGCTTCTGCTCCCCCGCCCACCATTCTCAGTCTTTTTTCCTTTGTTCTTCATGGAACAGGCAAGAAGCCATGTAGCTGTGGCTCCCTGCAAGTGAGCTGAATCTCTCCAAAAGGGAGATTTCACAGACTGCATCTTTGCTAACCCAAAGATTGCACAATCCTTTTTGTAAAGAAACAAAGTTCTTTAATTTTTAAATCATTTGGAACCTGTTTCATCTTCATTTTACTGCCAATGGATGAAAACTGTGTCTGTGATTTATTCTAGCCTAAGTATTTCTGTGGGGAACTTTTGTTTAAAGGTGGATGAGGGCAGGTGCAAATCTAACCAAGTTTAAATGTGCTTGGAGCAATCACCATTATGCTAACTCTGCTACGAGAGAGTAAGAATCGCTCTTCCAAACCTCTCTCTCCAACACCTATGCCACAAGAGAAATGCCATTGCTCCATGGTTAGAGCACCTGCTTTGCAAGCAGAAGGTCCCAGGTTCAATCCCTGGCATCTCCAGGTAGGACTGGGAATGTCCCCTGTCTGAAGCCCTGAAGAACCACTACCATTTTCAGGCACACACTCACTTCATGACAGCAAAGCTAAGCTAGATGGACCAGTGGTCTGGCTCCCAGTACGTTTTCGAGCACAATTCAAAGTGTTGGTGCTGACCTTTAAAGCCCTAAACGGCCTCAGTCCTGTATACCTGAAGGAGCATCTCCACCCCCATCGTTCAGCCCGGACACTGAGATCCAGCGCCGAGGGCCTTCTGGAGGTTCCCTCATTGCGAGAAGTGAGGTTACAGGGAACCAGGCAGAGAGCCTTCTCGGTAGTGGTGCCTGCCCTGTGGAACACCCTCCCTTCAGATGTGAAGGAAATAAGCAGCTATCCTATCTTTAAAAGACATCTGAAGGCAGCCCTGTTCAGGGAAGTTTTTAATATTTAACGCTGTACTGTTTTTAACACTTGATTGGGAGCCGCCCAGAGTGGCTGGGGAAACTCAGCCAGATGGGCGGGGTATAAATAATAAATTATTATTATTATTATTATTATTATTATTAATTGATCTAAGGCAGAATCTCACCTGTCATGAAGTGAGTGTGTGCTTGAAAACACACCTAAAGCTCCACTGAGGATGATAGGGTGGTCCCCCAAACCAGGAGCAGACATTGGGTAGAGCCGGGAAGCATCTTCCTCAGAAAACAAAATTAGGCACCACTAGGGTGGCGCCATTTTCCATCCCTTATTAATTTACACCATTTCTATCCCACCTTTCTTCCCACATCCTTTTGTCATCACAACCACCTTGTGAGGTAGGTTAGGCCGAGAGCTTGTGACTGGCCCAAGGCCAGGCAGAGAGCTCCATGGCTGAGTGAGGGATTTGAACCCAGGTCTCCCAAATCCTAGTCCAACCCTCTATAACCCATTGATGGCATTTCTTTAACTAGTCTTAGTGGGGCAGAGTGTAGAGTGGCCAGAAAGAAACAAAGGCTGAGCTCTGGCCTGGGGGTTGTTGTTTTGTAAGGCACACCAGCTGCAGCTGCTTGTTAGGCGACTGTTGAAGACACAGGAGCCCTGCTTGCATTTTGCATCTGACCAACCTTTTGGGGTGGGTGAGAGACCCTTTCCCCCCAGGTGCCACCAACCCTTGGGGGCAGCTTTTGGGCTCTGAACATTCCTGCAGATGCATTTTGAGCCCATAAAGCAGGGGTCAGTCGACTTTTTGAGTGAATGTGTATGGGAAAATGTTTGATTAATTGTATTTTATTTGTGAAAAATATATAAATATTCACTTTATTTAAAAAATAAAATAAAGCAGGGGTCAGCAAGGTTTATCTTGCCTGGGCTGGATTGGTCCCTCAGAGATCCCTCCGTGGGCTGGATAGTGTGTGCGCATGAATGCACACAGCTGCGTTTTTCAGCGTCTGCGCATGCACAGACGCATTTTTCAGCATCTGTGTCGGCGCAGACGCAATTTTCGGTGCCTTGGAAGTGAGTCCCCACACTGTGCTGCGCTGGTTTAGCACAGTGCGAGAGTGGGCAGCTCGGTTTGTGGACTGCTTGTGGGCCGGTCAAACAACCTCCGCAGGCAACTTCCGGCCCATGGGCCTTAGGTTGCTGACCCCTGACATAAAAGCTCGTCTGGTCCAGCATCCTGTTTTCACAGTGGCCAACCAGATGCGGGACTTCACTCCCACAGGAAGAAGTGATGTCCACCTACAGTGGTACCTCGGGTTAAGTACTTAATTCATTTTGGAGTTCCGTTCTTAACCTGAAAGTGTTCTTAACCTGAAGCACCATTTTAGCTAATGGGGCCTCCCACTGCCGCTCCACCGCCGGAGCACAATTTCTGTTCTCATCCTGAAGCAGAGTTCTTAACCCGAGGTACTATTTCTGGGTTAGCGGAGTCTGTAACCTGAAGCGTCTGTAACCTGAAGCATCTGTAACCTGAGGTACCACTGTACTAAGATGGTTTTAAAAGAGGATGGGACAGATTCACAGAGGAGAGGGCTATCGATGGGATACTAGCTACAATGGTTGTGCTCTGCTTCTACCTTTCAAAACAGCAATGCTTCTGAATGCCAGTGGCTGGAAACCACAGGAAGGGAGAGGTTTTTTTGTGCTCGAATCCTGCATGTGGGCTTCCCACAGGTATCTAGTTGGCCGGTGTGAGAACAGGATGCTGTACTGAACAGGATGCTTTGCTTCCCAAGTATTTATGCTCCAGTGGGAAGCCTCTAAGGAGGACGTGAGCGCAACAGCAACTCTCCCCACCTGCGATTTCTGGCAGCGGATATTCAGAGAAGCCTACTGCCTGAAAGGAGTAGAGACACAGCCGAGGTATCATAGCTGTTGTTTAGTTGTGTCTGACTCTTCGTGACCCCATGGACCAGAGCACGCCAGGCACTTCTGTCTTCCACTGCCTCCCGCAGTTTAGTCAAACTCATGCTGGTAGCTTCGAGAACACTGTCCAGCCATCTCGTCCTCTGTCGTCCCCTTCTCCTTGCGCCCTCCATCTTTCCCAACATCAGGGTCTTTTCCAGGGAGTCTTCTCTTCTCATGAGGTGGCCAAAGTCTTGGAGCCTCAGCTTCATGATCTGTCCTCCCAGTGAGCACTCAGGGCTGATTTCCTTCAGAATGGAGAGGTTTGATCTTCTTTCAGTCCATGGGACTCTCAAGAGTCTCCTCCAGCACCATAATTCAAAAGCATCAATTCTTCGGCGATCAGCCTTCTTTATGGTCCAGCTCTCACTTCCATACATCACTACTGGGAAAACCATAGCTTTAACTATACGGACCTTTCTTGGCAAGGTGATGTCTCTTGATGGAGCAGGAACCGGCAAGCCACTCCAGTATCCCTGCCAAGAAAACTCCATGGCATCATAGCTAGGAGCATTTAAGAGCTTTATCCTTCATGAATTTGGCTTTTAAAGCCAACCAAGTTAGCAGCCATCACCGGCAGAAAGGTGGCCATGAGCTACCCAACAGCAGAGATGAAAGGAGGCGCTAGTGAAACGCAGTTTCTGTCGTGCTGCGATTTGCCTTATGCAAAAACAAAACAAAACAAACACTCTACGTTATTCATGTCGCTGCCGGCTGTGGCAGAATCATGTAACTTACATAATTAATTGTACAGAGTGTGTGCATTACATCTGTTATGCTGTCTAGGGTGGGACGGGGAATAATCAATTACGTTTCGCTCGCAGACTGAAAGCAACAACAACGGTGAATACCGATCATATTTGTTGGGTTGATTTCCATTCTGCATGTGGGCCAAATAAGCAGACGTCAGCAGAGGTCCACTCCCATTTGGGTTTTTGTCAAAATCATCTGACCTCCCTAAGCTCTGATAGCAGCAATGTCCAACCGGTCGGCCGCGATCAACAGGTAGATCCCTGGGGTGCTCCAGGTCGATCGCGGGAGTTATAAAAGTGATCACCCACTTGCTCCTGGGCGATCGCGACTCGCCCCACTCCTGGCGCTATTTTCAATCGCCGCCGCTTGCAGTGCTGTGAAAGCTTGTATTCCTTGCCTTGACATCAGAGTGGGAAAATAAGGGAGGGCTCTGGACTGTTTCGTGAGCGATTTATTGCAATCATTCCCTTAGAAAGCTCAGCAGCCGTGGCCTCTCCCCCTTAAAAAAGGCTCAACAACTATGGGCAATGACAGTGGGTAGATCACTGCAATTTTTATTATTCTGGGAGGCCAAAGGCAATGTGGCATCAGAGCAATCATGAAATATACTCGGAGTCAAGAGTGGATTTCATGCTCTTTATTCAGCTCATAGTGGTGAGGAGGAATGGAAGTTCCTCCAGAATGTCTGCTTTATATACATTATTTACACAATGGGCCCCACGTGATTGGCTAATTCCGGGATTCTCCTGTAGGCCAATCAGGTTACGGATTCACTTCCACCTGGAGATGGATTGGGTGGCTCCTGTGGACCAATCAGACTGCTGCATTCTGGGTCCTATTGTTCTAGGACCAAACAGACTGCTGCATTTTGGATCCTATTCAACTCAGTACAAAGCAGATATGGAATGGGGAACCTCAGGCCTGGGGGGCAGAATGTGGCCCTCCAACCATCTCTCTCCAGCCCTCTGAACTCTCTCCCGGCTGCCCTGTTCACCAGCCCTGCTTCAAATTCTGTTTACTCATGGCTGGAATGTTGTCTTGAATTCTGATGTCTCTTGCTTGCCTTGTGTTTATGTAGAAACTAGCCTAGTATAATGGGGAAATGTACAATCATTGATCCACCCACTCTTGCTTCTGGCCTCACCCACATGTGGCCCCCCAGAAGGTTTCCAGAAGGGAATGTGGCCCTTGGGCAGAAAAATGTTCCACCACCTCTCATGGATCACTGGTCTATGGCCTAACCCAGGGGTAGCCAACATGGGGTTTTTTCCCAGATGTTGCTGACCTTCACCTCCAGCCATCCCTGACCACTGGCACTGTTTGCTGTGATGGGAGTTGAGGTCGAGCAATATCTGGGAGGGCCAGACTAGGAAGGTTGCATCAAGTATATTAACTGATTCAGCCAGTCAAGTGAATAGAACACCAGATCTGACGAGTCTACAGTAGCTTCCAGTATGCTATTGAGATGATGTAATGATGACTTACAAAGCCCTGAACAACTTATCCAATTCCCCAATATTTCTCTTGCCCAGCTTTTAAGACCTGTCAGAGTGGCCCTACTCATGATTCCACCACCGAGTAGGGTTTGTAAGTCAGTGGCTCGTGAAAGGGCCTTCTTGGTGGTGGCTCCCGCAGCAGCAGAATGTCCTCTCCCTTGTAATTCAGCTTGTAATGTTTCCATCAGTTGCTAACTTCTTATGCAGGGTTCTAGTGATGCTTCTAGTGTGTTTGGCCACACCTCCTTGCAGCTGCAACATTTATGGATTTTATATTGTTCTTAATTAGATAGATAGATCACTTGCATTAGCAACTAGCATTGCAATTTGCTACACAAAAAATGCAAACATAATCATAACTTACCGGGTAAAGTGACCAAACAAACTTTCAAAGTGCCAGCCATTTCAATTTCTGTGTAAAGTGTGTGTGTGTGTGTGTGTGTGTGTGTGTGTGCAGGTAAAATTGCAGAAGTAAATAGAAATTAGGCAATTTGAAACTCAGAAAGCAAAGTTGTTTGTGGCCCTTATTTTAAGGGCAGTTTCTAGAAATTTATCAATCAACACCAGCTTATCCTGATCCTCCAGGAGAAAAATTACATAATAATCAGCTGCACATCCCATAATTGGGGAGTGATTATCTCATTGCCCATTTCTGCACCAAGAGCAAAACAAAGAGTACATGGATTACCCCATCTCCATAACGTTTGATGGTTCTCTGTTGTTGTATTATTATTATTGTTATTAGGTTGCACCCATATGTCTTTTATTTGGAGTAGAGACACTGAAAGGAATGGACCTAAGTTAATGCCCGTCTGCACTATACATTTAAAGCAGTATCATACCATTTCAGTCACAACTCCCTCCAAAGAATCCTGGGAAGTGAAGTTTGTTAAGGGTGCTGAGAGATGTTAGAGACCCCTGTTCCCCTCACAGAGCTGCAGTTCCAAGAGTTCCCTGAGGAAAGAGATTGCCTGTTAAATCACTTTGGGAATTGTAGGTCTGTGAGGAGGAGAGGGGTCTCCTATCAACACCCTTCACAAACTACACTTCCCAGGAGTCTTTGGAGGAAGCCACGGCCATTTAAAGTGGTGTGAAGATGCTTTAAATATATAGTGCAAATAGGGCCTTTCTCTGAGTAGACCCATTGAAATTAAAGGTAAAGGGACCCCTGACCATTAGGTCCAGTCGTGACCGACTCTGGGGTTGCGGCGCTCATCTCACTTTATTGGCCGAGGGAGCCGGCGTACAGCTTCCAGGTCATGTGGCCAGCATGACTAAGCCGCTTCTGGCAAACCAGAGCAGCGCACGGAAACACCGTTTACCTTCATGCCAGAGCGGTACCTATTTATCTACTTGCACTTTGACGTGCTTTCGAACTGCTAGGTTGGCAGGAGCAGGGACCGAGCAATGGGAGCTCACCCCGTCGTGGGGATTCGAACCACTGACCTTCTGATAGGCAAGTCCTAGGCTCTGTGCTTTAACCCACAGCGCCACTCGCATCCCCCATTGAAATTAATCATCCATTAATTTCAATTAATCAATTATTGAGTAAACCATCACCCGTAAATCAGCAAGCAAATCATCATTATTGATTTATATGCTGTATCATCCATTCATTTCAATGGGTCTACTCTGAGTAGGACTTGCATTGGTTACAACCCCCTTCTTTCATACCGTATTTGGTTCCTCTGCTCAATCCCAAACAAACAAAAATCAAAAATATCATGCATGTGGCCCATCACCACTGGCCTTTGGTCATGCTGGGCTTGTGATGATGCGAGTTCGAGTCCAGAAACATCAAGAGCGCCACAGTTTTCCAATACACACACCTGTGGTAGGCAATGGACTATCCTGACTAGCCAGACTGTGACTCAGAACTGGTCCGGCATTTCTAAGTTTATTTTATGGCTTTCCATTCCGCCTTCGACATATTCCAGAGGGCGACTTACCCAACAGGAAACTAAAGTACAGTAATAGGAGATAGATAATGAGTGGGAGGCGCAACAAAAGTGTTGCAGCGCAGAGTGCCTCCTGCTCAGGGTTCCAGCCAGCCATTCCTTTCTCCAGTTAGGGATGGGCGAATCTTTCATAAGACTATCAGAAGAGATCTGCTGCGTCACACAAAGGTGTATCTTGTCCAGCTTTCCATACTCCCAGCAGCCATTCAGGAAACTCCAAAAAGCACATAGGCAGGGCATAAAGACATCTGTCCATGTTACTCATAAAAACATAAAAAGAGTCTTGCAGGATGAGGCCGACGACCCATCTAGTCCATCACCCAGTATCGCACATTGGCCAACCAGATGCCCCAATGGAAAGCTCACAAGCAGGAACTGAGCTCAACAACAAAGCTCCTCACTCGTGATTCTGAGCTACTTTCCTTTGTTCCTGTTTTCACAGGGGAGAGTATTCCATCATCGTGGCACCACTACCAAGAAGGCCATGTTCCAATGAGCTTTCTTCAAAAAAATCTCAAAATATGTCCCCGTTTTCCAGCTGTCATTTTGGCACGTGGAATAAAAAGTGTCACGGGCATGTCACTTCCCAACATCTTCTGGTTAGCTAAATCTGCAGATCTGATTTCATTTGGGGGGGGGGGGGAGTGACAGGCACTCTCGCCAACATACATAGTTAACTTTTAATTATCCGGCTAAAACATTTCTGCTTGTCCAGGTTTTTTAAAACTGAGATTGTACTTGTGCATGATTTATGGCCTGCTTCTGACACTCATCTTTTTTATTGAGCGAACCATCACCAGTGAATCAGTGAGCAAACCATCATTATTATTGATTTGTACGCTGCCTTTCCATTGTTATACCACGCTCCAGGCGGCTGACGACATCTATGAAATGTACATAATTCACTCTAACAGGTACAAAATTGGAACAAAACAAAAACAGTCATGCTTCTAAGTACCAATTAGGGTATCAGATCGGGTGGTGATCTGTCCTTGTTTATAAAGATGCAGTTGACAGAGGCAGAGGAGCTGTGATGACAGAGTTGTATAAGGTTACGCGTTGTGTGGAGAAATCAGGCCTTAGGACCATCAGAAGAAGCTGAATGTTGGAAGATGCAGCCGCCCCAAGCGTCCCTATTTTCCAGGGACTGTCCCTGTTTTACAGAAGCCGTTCCGGTTTTTGATTTGATCCCGGAATGTCCCGCTTTTCCTTAGAATGTCCCAATTTTAATCAGAGAAATGTTGGTGGATGTGGTGTTATGTGACCTCCCTGGGCCAAGGAGATAAGTAAATATACAGTGGTACCTCGGGTTAAGAACTTAATTCATTCCGGAGGTCTGTTCTTAACCTGAAACTGTTCTTAACCTAACGTACCACTTTAGCTAATGGGGCCTCCTGCTGCTGCCGCTGTGTGATTTCTGTTCTCATCCTGAAGCAAAGTTCTTAACCCGAGGTAATACTTCTGGGTTAGCGGAGTCTGTAACTTGAAGTGTCTGTAACCTGAAGCATCTGTAACCCGAGGTACCACTGTACAACCTTTAGAAGACCCCAAAAGGCAGCCCTGAATAGGGAAGTTTTTAAAATGTTTTATTATTCTTGTAGATATGTTGGGAGCTGCCCAGAGTGGCTGGGGCAACACAGCCAGATGGGCAAGGTATAAATAAATAAATTGTTGTTGATGATGATGTTGAATAGGATGTCCCTATTTTCATCGGATAAATATTGGAGGGTATAAATATGTACTCCTTCACACAGTGCACAGTTAAACTATGAAATCCACTCTGGTAACATGCTGTGTCAGCCACCAATTTAGGTGACTTTAGAAGTGGATTAGAAAGATACTCAGAGGGTAAGGCTCTCACGGATGCAGGGATGCAGGGACGCAGGTGGTGCTGTGGTCTAAACCACTGAGCCTCTTGGGCTTGCCGATCGGAAGGTCGGCGGTTCGAATCCCCACAACGGGGTGAGCTCCCGCTGCTCTGTCCCAGCTCCTGCCAATCTAGCAGTTCAAAAGTACACCAGTGCGAGTAGGTAAATAGGTACCACTGTAGTGGGAAAGTAAATGGCGTTTCCGTGCACTCTGGCTTCCATAACGGTGTCCCATTGCACCAGAAGTGGTTTAGTCATGTTGGCCACATGACCCGGAAAGCTGTCTGCGGACAAATGACAGCTCCCTTGGCCTGAAAGCAAGATAAGCGCCACAACCCCATTTTCGCCTCTGACTGGGCTTAACCATCCAGGGATCCTTTACCTTTTACCTTACTAGCCACAAAGGCTATGTTCTGCCTCCCCTTTTGGAGGCAGTATGCAGTATGCCTCTGAATACCAGTTTCTGGAAATCACAAGTGGGGAGTGTTGCTGTAGCTTCAGGTCCTGTTTGTGGGCTTCCCATTTGGGGGCATCTGGTCAGCCACTGTGAGAACAGGATGCGGCCTAGATGGGCCATTGGCCTCAGTGAATATACAATCAAATTAAGGACTCCCCACATATTTCTTCATAAGGTCTAACAATAAAGATACAAAGCTGTGCTCTCAGTAAACAATCCTCTGAAACCTTGACCCATAGCATAAGCATCTGTTACACGTTAACATCAATTTGGAAGCCTATTTATGCAGGCTTGATGTTGTTGTTTTATATAAAAAATGTTAAGAAGGACGGAATTGGTCTGAGCATTGCTCAAGGAGCAAAGAGCAAAAATTGTTACATAAAGGGATAAATTAATATTGCTTAAGGCGCAAAGAGCCATAATTGTCACACAGAGGGAGAAATTATGCAATTCGCTTTCAGGAGAAAACTTGTTACGCCTACGGGCTCCAACTCGGATTGCATTGATCTTTCTGACACTTTTTTTCTGGATAACAACCCCTGAGCATATCAGATGAAAAGCTCCTCACATGGAATGAGTGAGTCAGGCAGGACCGACCTAAGTCTTTCCTGTGACACTATGGAGAGGGTGGAGCCTCTGCTGCGAGGCTGAACATGTGGGATTTAGTATCTCATAAGGCACCTTCCTTTGTCATGGGGGAAAACCCAAATCTTTATCTCTCTCTGACAAGAGAGCGTTGGGCTAGGTGCATGAGGTCAGGGTCTGAGACATCAGTCATGCGCATAGGAGGAAATATCTCCTGGCCTTAGAAAACATAGTAGTTCTTCTATTTCCAATGTTCAGGCTGTGAGTACCATTCATTATTCATTCACTTATTCATTTTAAAGCATTTCTAAACTGTGTAATAAACTCTTTGCTGAATACAATATAAAAGCAATGTACTGTATCAGTAAAGCGAGAACATAAGGTATAACCAAACTAGTATAAATACGTTTTAAATAAATAAAAACAGGAATTGGGAGAATTCAACAAGGTCTGGTCTTGTGGGTCAGGAAAAGTTTGGACAAAAAGATGTGGATTGTATCTAAGTCAGTCCAGTAGACCCACTAAAATCAATGGACCTAAGCAGTAATATTTTTCTAGAAAAAGAGGAGCCAGAACTCACCATGAACGCCTCTCTCGTTCTCTTAGGATGGCAATGGCACCCACCTGAGAGGTGCCGGAACTGAGTTCTGGTGAGTTCTGACTGACAAAAAGCCCTGGGCCTAAGTTATTTATCTCCATTAACTTCAGTGGGTCTGCTCTGAGCTGGACTTACATTGAATGCAAATCAATGGCTTTAGAATATGGCTGCCACTTCCCATAAGACAGAGGGAAGGGCTTTCCGAGGGTAAACAGCAAAAATGGTCACTGCCCTATGGTTCGGGGTGGAGGGACCTGCCAATTCTGGTTCTTTCTGTTTCTCATTTTTCCAATCTTAAATCCATTTCTCCACATCTCTGTAGCAATTCACACTTTTTTTTAATTTAAAAAATCACGAAATTCTTCCACGTTTAGTGCGAATTTCTCCTAATAAGCACCTTCTTTTGTACTTAGCTTTGAGTTAATGTACGCATTTCTGCAAACAATTCCACCTAACATCATAGTATGTTCTTTTCACTGATATATTCATTTTTATGCACACTTTCCCCAAATGTACACATTTGTTAAAAGAAAAGACTGCTGGGCTGGAGAACTGCATTGAACTGCAGGTTCAACAGAATCTCCTTTAAGTGGGACATGATCCAAGTCTCTCCCCTATCCTGCCCCACGATGATATTCTAGGTACGGCGCCATGAGCAGTATTTCCCCAGATGATCTAAGCAATGGAGTCTGGTCTATTTAGGGCCGTGGTTTTCAAAGGTCGTAGCGTGCCACACTGGCATGGCAGGAGACAATCAAGGACAATCAAAGGAATATTTAAACCAGGGGTAGGCAACCTAAGGCCCGTGGGCCAGATGCAGCCCAATCGCCTTCTAAATCCGGCCCCTGGACGGTCTGGGAATCAGCATGTTTTTACATGAGTAGAATGTGTCCTTTTATTTAAAATGCATCTCTGGGTTATTTGTGGGGCATAGGAATTTGTTCATTTCCCCCCCAAAAAATATAGTCCGGCCCCCCACATGATCTGAGGGATGGTGAACCGGCCCCCTGCTGAAAAAGGTTGCTCACCCCTGATTTAAACATTTCAGTGTAGTATACCACATGATGGTATCAAAATGTTTTGTTTTATTTGCAGAATATGGATATCTCTTCAAAATGAGAACAAGAGCATCAGGTGTGCGGAAATGAGTCCTGTTCTTATGCACCTGCATTGTTTTTACACTTTCTGGATGTCCCGTGGTCATATTATAAAGTAATAACCCTGCTAGGTGTTACTTTCTTTTTGTTAGCAATTAAAAAAAAAAATTTAAAAACGGTGTTGCCCGAGCAAATTTTTATTCTGAAAGTGTGGCCCAGAGGAAAAAAGTTTGAGAACCACTGATATAAATACATGATAATAATAATAATAATAATAATAATAATAATATAGGGCAACTGGGGACACAGTTGTAGCAACCTCAGTCTGCCCTTAGGCAGCCACTACCTGCTTGACATCTGACTTGCAACTCATCCAATGGCATGTCTGTCAGCTTCCTCCTCTTTAGACTCCGTGCTTCCCTGGTATATTTCAGCAAGGAAGAAGGATGGGGATGAAACCACAATGAGTTGGCTCCGCTTGTCATTGGAAGGTAACATCAGTGGCCCTGGGTCGTCGTCAATACTAGTTTTACCCAGAGTAGGCTCACTGATGTTAATAGACTTGACTAGCTTAGGTTCATCAGTTTCAATAGGTCCACACATTGGAGTTATTTAAGTAGAGGTTGGAGGGCCGTCTGTCAGGGATTCTTTTCTTTTCTAAAATAATTTTTATTATGAATTTCAACATAGCAAATTATCAAAAACATATCATCTTCATTCCCCCCCCATTTTTTCCCTTCCCCCCTCCCCAAGAAAAAGCCTCCCTCCCTCCCCCACAAGACTTCCCTCAGCTCCTCTCTCTGATTTTTCAACACATTATTCTCTGCATATTATAAAATTGTAAATATTATCTATTATGTTAAAAATAGATGTGTATGTTTATTCAAAACCTGCCAAGGAGTCCAGTTCATTTTAGTTTGGTTTTTTTAAAAGTAATTTGTAAAAAGTTCCCATTCTTCTTTAAAGCCACAGTTGTCCTTGTCTCGCAGTTTGTATGTCAATTTCGCCAGTTCCGCATAATCTGTCAATTTCCCTTGCCACTGTTCTTTTGTCAGGGATTCTTTAAGCTGTGATTCTGTCACTGCAGGGGGTTGGACAAGATGGCGCTATCCCTCCCAACTCTAGAATTCTATGATGCTAATCTGAATAAAATATTGTGGGGTGGGACAGGTGAGCTCCGCCCTGCATAATCAGTCACATGCTGCAGCACATGCACACTACAGTGGTACCTCGGGTTACATACGCTTCAGGTTACACACTCTGCTAACCCAGAAATAGTGCTTCAGGTTAAGAACTTTGCTTCAGGATAAGAACGGAAATCTGGCTCCGGCGGCAGCAGCAGGAGGCCCCATTAGCTAAAGTGGTGATTCAGGTTAAGAACAGTTTCAGGTTAAGAACGGATTTCTGGAACGAATTAAGTACTTAACCTGAGGTACCACTGTATTTGAATGCAATGTCCATCAACTTTAGGAGGCCCAGCTCCCTCAAATATTTTATGGGGGCGGGGGGGGGGGGGCTGAAAGGACCTCAGCCCCTAGGAGTTGGCTCCTATGGATTCTATAAAACTGAGTTGGAGACAACCCCAGGTGTGCTGTTAACCAACTGAGGCCGCAATCCCAATCCTACTTACCTGGGAGTGACCCCCATTGAATTAATTGCAACTTACACAGTTAGGATCACAGCCTATTTGCTTTCCCCTCTCTGGATATTCCTGGAGAGTGGAATGACTTAGAATCATAGAATCATAGAATCATAGAATCATAGAGTTGGAAGAGACCACAAGGGCCATCGAGTCCAACCCCCTGCCAAGCAGGAAACACCATCAGAGCACTCCTGACATATGGTTGTCAAGCCTCTGCTTAAAGACCTCCAAAGAAGGAGACTCCACCACACTCCTTGGCAGCAAATTCCACTGTCGAACAGCTCTTGCTGTCAGGAAGTTCTTCCTAATGTTTAGGTGGAATCTTCTTTCTTGTAGTTTGGATCCATTGCTCCGTGTCTGCTTCTCTGGAGCAGCAGAAAACAACCTTTCTCCCTCCTCTATGTGACATCCTTTTATATATTTGAACATGGCTATCATATCACCCCTTAACCTCCTCTTCTCCAGGCTAAACATGCCCAGCTCCCTTAGCCGTTCCTAAGGGTCATACTGACCCATGTCATCACATCAAGATGAGGCTACTGTTGTGTGACACACATGGGCTTCCTTTGAAAAGCGTCAGCGAGATCCTCAGCCAGTTCAGATTGGGTCAGGACGTCCTATGCAAAGGACGTTACTTTTGCAAGAACTCCTTAGGAGGAAATAGGGTGATGCATCGCATAACCTGCTTCTTAAATTGGCCTTCACCAGAGAGCAGAATTTCAAGCACTTCCTTCACGTTGACCTCCAATTCGGCACAAACTGTTCATCTTCCAGCTGCCGTAACCCCTTTGATCCAGATGTCGAATTCTGCATGTGGCTGTGAAGCCTCCTTCCTTCCTCGTCCCCCAGTCCACCCCTGCAAAGCTGGAGTGCTAACTGAAAGCAACAGAGCAGAGGAGCTGGAAGCACAGTGCTGACTTGCTTGCTTAGATGCTGTGATTTTGCGGTGAGGCAAAGCCCTGTCTGTGCCTCCTTGGCTTCACAAGAGATGTGGAGCTCTCTTATGCAGCCAACTGCAGCAGGGCTTGCTGTCAGTGCCAAACAGCGAGCCCTGCTTGCAAAGGAATGATCGGGGACTCATTTTAGGCACTCCATTGCTCCTTGGCCTATAGCCATTGAGTCTGTTGTTTAATAGCAAAAGTGCAGAGTCCCTTCATTCAGTTGCAGCCACGACCCTTCTAAAATGATACAACCTTCTAAGATTACACAATAGAATAATAATAATACAGTCATACCTCCGGTTAAATATGCTTCAGGTTGAACGTTTTCAGGTTGCTCTCCACGGCGACCCAGAAGTAACGGAACACGTTACTTCCAGGTTTCGCCACTCTCGCATGCGCAGACGTTCAAAATGACATCACACGCATGCGCAGAAGCAGCGAATCATGACCTGCGCACGTGCAGACATGGGTTGCGTTCTGGTCAGGTTGCGAACAGGGCTCTGGAACAGATCCTGTTCACATCCAGAGGTACCACTGTAATAATAATAATAATAATAATAATGGATGTATTGTAACGATCAATGCAGACCTTCATGTGCTGCCTTTCAGCTAGATCTGCTCTTTTCTGTACATGTACATTTGGAGCGGTCCTATAGCTTCTTTTGGAGTGAGTTCAGTTGTGTTTTCCATGACATTCCATTGCACGTAACAGAACTTGCATGCTGTTCTCTTGAAACCAACCCCCCTTGTGCTTTCGGTGAAGTGAAAATGCTGAGCTTTGGAGCATATAGAACTCTTCCTTTTTGGTGTTCTTCCTGCGCACCTTCTCCAGAGTAACCCTAGGAGCCAATCCCCACTGGCCAACTCACCTCCTTTCACTCAGATTGGTTCCAATCAGCCTAAAGGGAGAGAATCCTGATTCTCAGGGGCTACAAAGCTCCCCTTTCATGCAGAGAGACTCTGCTGCAAAAATAGTAGTGGGTCTTTGACCTCCTGCAACTCTGGACCACTAAGCCTCTGGCTATGGTTGCCCCTCCACTTGCCGAGGGCACTATACATTTGACCAGAAATGTCAGACAGAAATTGTCATCAGGGTGGAAAGTTGCATTTTAATTTCAGAGAATCAGAAAATTGGAAGGGACCCAGAGTGTCATCTAGTCCAAACCCCTTCACTTAAATACTTCTCGCCTTCCGTTCACACAGTAGTCCCAGTGCTGGTGAAAGAAAAGAGATAAAAGTGTACAAAATCACAGAGTCGAAAAGCAGCCACACTCTATTATGAACAAAACTCAGTGGCACAGTAGATCTTGGTTATCCTTTGCCCACTTAAAAAAAAAAAAATCACAGTAAAACAGCTGGTTAATCCAATCCAGGAAAACACTGACAGCAACATCACTGAATGATCCTCGCGGCAGCTTGCAATGGGTGGGAATAATATGTGCAAACACTCCCTCCCTCCCTCCCATTCATGCAGGCAGGCAGGACCCAAAATCCCGCAACCCAGTGGAATAAGGAAGGTAGGCAGCTGGCTATGGCAGTAGACCAGATGCTGGATTCGGATGCCCTGGAGTTCACTTCTCCTTCGGCATCTCCAGGTAGGGCTGGGATTTATCCCCTACCTGCTGCCAGTCAGTGTAAGCAACCCTGAGCTAGATGGACAACGGCCTGACTCAGTATGTGTTCCTGTGTGTGTGTGTGTGTTGCATGTTGTGTTCCTGTGTCTTAAGGGCTGGAGCTCAGTGGCAGAGCATCTGTTTTGCATGCAGAAGGTCCCAAGTTCAATCTCCCATGGCATCTCTAGGTAGGGCTGGGACAGACTCTCTTCTGAAACCCTGGAAAGCTGCTGCCAGTCAGGGTAGATAAGAAAGAAAGAAAGAAAGAAAGAAAGAAAGAAAGAAAAGAGTTGGAGGAAAGGAGCTGCAACACCAGAGACCAGAATATTAAAAACTGAAATGTAGATGTAAATAAATGGTGCTTAAAAACAGCAACAACAACCCATGTAAAACTCCAAAAGGAAGTGTCTCAGTAACTAGCACTGTGGTGGCCCCTCCAAAAGCACCCTGGTCCAAACACCAGATTTTTCCAAGAAGGATTGTGGCCATGCAGAAAGTTGCAGGTTCAATCATCAGCATCTCCACATAGGACCATGAAACACCCCTTCTCTGGACCCTGGATCACAGATCACAGAATTGTAGAGTTGGAAGGGACCCTGAGGATCATCTGGTCCAACCTCCTGCAATGTAGGAATATATGCAGATGCCACATACAGGGATCGAACCTGCAACCTTGGCATTATCAGCATCGTGCTCTAACCAACTGAGCTATCCAGGATAACTGCCGCCGATCAGTGTCGACAAGACTAAGCCAGACGAGCCAATGGTACACAACACGTGCTGAGTGTAAGGCAGCTTCCTGCGTCCCTGTATTCCTGAGAATACAGGAGGAAATTTTCCGAGGAAGGGAGGTCACCCGGCATCTTTGAGGGCAGCAGGAGAAGCGACCGAATCACCCGAAAGATGAGGACGATGAAGACATTGCAAGGAGGATTCCTCAGAATTTGGAATTATTTCCTCGTTTCCTCCTCCCTCTATCGCAGCCAACAAACGGACGCCTTTGCGCGAGATTCCGCATGAATCCAAAAGCTTCCCAAGTTGAGCAAGCTTCTCCGCGTCCTCCGACTGGCTGGTCTGGTCTGGTCTTCTTCCCAGCCGGCTGCGTCTCTCCAAGAAGCTCCAGCCCTTTCGAGCCGTGACTCAACCTCTCAATCTGCATAACAAGGCTGGACAGCTCCCAGGCGCTCTTATCTGTGGGTATAAAAGAAAACTCTCAGGATCCTGCCCTCACATTTTGCTAGCTCCTCCGCGCTGCGCTCCACGCCGCTCCACCCGGCTCCCAGTCCGAGAGAAGAGCGGGGCCAACCAAGGTACCGATCGCTTTCTTGCGGCTGCTAATGTGTGTGCCTTGTGTGTGGCTCTGCCCTGGCATTAGTGCCTGAAACCAGCTCATAATTGCTATATTTAGAGCAAGTAGGCTAATGGTAGTGTAACTCGGCTTCTTATGATTACATTTGACTGTCTCTGTGTGTTTTGCTGGACGGGTTTCTACAGTTGAGTACAGTTTGGTGAGCATCTACAGCATGCAAGCGGAGGGGTGGACAATGAGGTGGTTAGAAAGGACTGTAACACTTCAGGTGGTGCCTGAACTCCTTTTCGATGTCACCCCACCTTATTTTTATGCAGAAAAGGAAAAAAAGTCCTTGTGCAAAGAGAACTAGTGCCTCAAGTTTCTCCCAACCAGCTCTTTCTCCTGCAGTGCTGGTTTTTCCAATTCATGGACAATTCCTTTGACCCAGGGAAAGAATTTGGAATTGTGATTCTTCTACCCACCTTCGGTCCTACCTGCTGCCGTGTTCTGCCACAGGTGTACAGTGGAGAATGAGTCAAAGGACCACAAACACTCTGCTGTGATTTCCATGTTCCATCTATTTTGGCCCCATGGGAGGCTCAAGCAATTTCCAGGAATCTGTACACAGAGGAGACCTATTTTTTTACATATGCAGAAAGGGACCAGTTGCGATGGTGCATTTTTTAAAAAAAATTATAAGCTATGTGACTTTGATGATCTTTTTACACTGCCTTTAGTCTTCTACCTGTGGTGTTATTTTTTGTCGGTCATAGTCTAGTAATGATTTGCCGTCGTTGTTGAGAGCGAATATCTGCTTAATTATTATCAGCTGATATTTTGAGAGTTAATTTTATTGTGTGATATTCTATTCAAAATGGATTCCTGAATATTACTTTATTTGGCATAAGCCACTTATTTTAAATGACTTTTATTGTGACATACTTTTGTTGGATCGGAATGTTTTAATGGATGTGCAGCCTTTGCAGTATATTTTGTTGTTTCTACGGCTTGTAAACTGCCTTGTGTATATAGCAATACGGGAAGGCGGTATCCCAGTTAAAAGTGAAATGAATGAAAATGGGATAGAGTGGGCATCAAAGAGGGCAAATGACTAGAGGTGAATCAGTCATTCGCTTCTGGTGACTGAGCTGTTGGCTTTAGTTAGTTGTTTTGGAGCTCACCTGTACCTGGATGAGATGCTGACTGACCTGTCCTCCTTTTTATAGCTTAAAATGTTGGATTTTCACAAAGTAAGCAAATAGTGGTAACAACTAGCTTTTGGAAGTGGGAAGCTAATAGCTTCTGGGCTGCCATCCTATGCTCTCCTACCCAGGTGTAAGCCCGAACTCAGTGCATAGGATTGCACTGTCAGATGTATTGCTGGTCCAGAGATGAGAAACAGACACTTGGACCTCACTTGTCCTTTAATATGAAAGCTGTAGTTGCCTTCAAACATAGTTGTGATGTTCAGTGTTGTCAACTGAAACCAACAGCAGTTCTGAGAGAGAGAGAGAGAGAGAGAGAGAGAGAGAGAGAGAGAGAGATCTGCTTCCTCAGCTCAGCTCCACGAGAACCTTTGAAGTTGGGGTGTTCTTCATTCAACACCAGAGTCGCAGATTCTCGCCAAATATCACTAATGCTTGAAGGTGGGATGTTCTGAGTTAAAGGAGTGGGAGAGGAGATGGGCCCATCACTCACTAGATCCCAAGTCACAGAAACTGGGGTGTTTATCCCAGCAGAGGGACTGCAAGCTGCCTTTGGCTGGACTGGTGGGCAGATTGCTTATCATGATGGCTGAACCAATTGACTCGTTTTATTTATTTATTGCATTTGTATCCCCACCTCCTTTTCCAAGGAGCTCAAGGTGGCACAAAGGGGTCTCCCTGTCCTCACTAAATCCCCACAACAGCCCTGTGATGCAGGTCAGGCTGAGAGGCAGCGACTGGCCTGAGGTTATATCCAGTGAGCTTCGTGGTTGAGTGGGGAACTGGAGTCTCCCAGGTCCTAGTAGTAATAATAATAACAATAATAATAATAATAATAATAATAATAATAATAATTTATTATTTATACCCCACCCATCTGGCTGGGTTTCCCCAGCCACTCTGGGCGGCTTTCAACAAAGTATTAAAATACAGTAGTCTGTTAAACATTAAAAGCTTCCCTAAAAGTCTGGTAGTTGTTCTTCTCTTTGACATCCGGTGGGAGGGCGTTCCACAGGGCAGGTGCCACCACCGAGAAGGCCCTCTGCCTAGTTCCCTGTAACTTGGCTTCTCGCAGTGAGGGAACCGCCAGAAGGCCCTCGGCACTAGACCTCAGTGTCTGGGCAGAACGATGGGGGTGGAGATGCTCCTTCAGGTATACGCTCCTTCAGGTTCTAGTCTAGCACTCTAACATTACACCACACTGGCAGTCAGTGTTGGGAAGTAAGGAAGCTGGCTTGTACCAATTCAGACTTAGAATCACAGAATCATAGTAGAATTGGAAAGGACCCCAAGGGTCATCTAGGCGAACCACCTGCAATACAGGGACAAACTTTGTCTACGTAGCCTTAGATTGTCTGCTGTGACCAGGAGTGACTCCCTGGGGTTCTTGAGCTAAGAGAGGCTTTTGTTACCTGAACTTTGGACCATCTCCATGAGCTGCAGTTGCTCCCCAAGTTGCTGGTCATCTGCCTGCTGCCCCCAGGCAAACCACCATCCTTGTGCTACAAGTCCCCGCCCACCCACTGTTGCAATGTAGAGATAACAATAATGGGATTTTTACGAGGCTTACCTACTGGTGCTTGAGGCAATGGGTGTGGGACACTGGAAAGGCAAGGCGCTGCTGCTAAATATTGATACAATTGTTAGGGATTAGTGTTATTGGTGTGGATATAAGGCGATCGGTTGGAATGTGCAAGGCTCCAAAGTAGACTGATGCATCTGTCGACAGGGAAGGCTAGATCTCTTAATTCATTTCTCATTTCTCCAGTCAGCTGGTTACATTTCTGCCTCAGTTTGCGTGTGCATGCACACACACACATACATATAAATCCAACTAAGTTCTACTTAGAGTAGAAATTAATGAACCTAAGTTGGTCATGGTCATTAATTTTGATGGTTCTGCCTTGAGCAGAACTAACCTTGACTGCAGCACTGATCAGCATTTTACTGTGAACTTGTCTCTGTATGCAATTTTGCCTAATATACACATTTTTGCAAACTGGTCTCCCCTAATAAAGTGCCTTTTTGTATGTCATTTTTACTAATAAGTGGATTTTTAGGCAGGCTTTCCTCTAATACTTCCCATTTTTAAAAAATCCTTGGGGAAAACGTTGCAGAACTCAGAGAAGTGCACATTTCAAAGGATATCTGTAGTTCAGTGTGTGTGTGCTGCTTTGGGAAGTGCAAACTTGCGTTCTCCTCCATCCTTATCCATGGATGGGCACATATGTTCCAGAAAGAAAGAGAGAGAGAGAGATTTGAGTATGCACAAAGAAGGGTTTGCAAACAGTGAAGCAGTTAGTTGATTTTGGACTGTAGACATGGGGATTATTTCACTTAGCATCAACATGGAATAAGCCAGACCCTGCTGTTCTGAGAACCCTCCTGCTCATTCTGCTGGCCTGGGGCCCCAGACTTCTACCCCAAAGTCTTGTCCTACGGACCAGTGCCACTGTTTGCAAAGAAGGAAAAGAAGAATTTTCTTTATACAAGAGGATATGTTTCCAAAAATCTTTCTGTAGCAGAATGTTCCCTTCTGCCTCATGAGGACTAGCCACTTGCTCACAAAATGGCTCATTTGATGGTTTTCCTTGCTGCAGCTGACATTTCTGTTTTCGTCCTTGCTAATTGCTTCCTCTGATCTCTCTCTCTCTCTCTCTCTCTGCACGTAGCTGCTATGCAGTTGATCATCCAGAAAAGTTTTGCTGAGCAGGATGGTAGGGAATCTGCAAGGGGAGGTAATTAAAGCAGAGATTCTCAGCACTTTGCCAGGGAGCAAGTGCCATTGCACTGAGTGAGACTCACTTCTGAGTAAACACGCTTACTGTCCCTCTGCACACGTCTTCCTATTCCAAACAACAATGGCCTAATGTGTATGTTTGCAAGCTGAATTCCTCTGGGTTTCTTTCACTCATCCTTTGCTCATCCTTTGCGAATGTACGGTAACTTCACATAAATCAAAGTCACATGGAAAGATTTGGCAGTCCTAGAAATGCTTCCCTAGGAGTGAATTGGATTGAGCTCAGTAGGATTTGATTCTGAGAACATCTTGCTGCCCAGGTCCTCAGGCTGAATTCATGCAATGTTTTCTGTGAAAAAATGTAGTGTCTTTGAATCCATCTGGATTTATGGCAACCCCCTTCCCATAGCTTGCAAAGAACAGAATCTGGTACCTTTGCATCAAACTTACGAGTTGAAACACAGGCTACCCCACCTGCGGCAACAACAAATCCTTTGCTTGAGAGAACCTGTCCTCTTAGCACCAAATGCTTTAGAAGATAAGTGGCAAAGGGAATTTTCTACTCTGGATTTAATGGTCTAACTATAGGGGGTGAAGACTTTATTAGATCCCTTAGGGTGCAATCCCAACCCCACTTAGCTGGGAATGAAAGTTAAGGGAAGAAAGGTGTGTTCAAGTCACATTTTAATGCAAAGCTACCACATCTGCATTCCCCAAACTAATCAGCAAACCAAAGCACGGCTATTAAGGCATCTCAGTTTTTACAATGCCCTCCCCATACCAAAGAATGCATGGGGAAAAAAACCAAAGGCAAGGAAAGGAAAGAAATGCATATGTCAGAGAAAATCACAAAGATGGGGCTGAATTGCTTGGGGGGAAGTGCATACAACAAGTAAAATTGTGTTCAAAAAGGTATACCTTAAGGGGGAAAGGGAGAAAAATGCATACAATTTTTAAAAATAATAAATCATGAACATGTGCAGATATAAGGGGAACTGAATTTAAGAGTGGGGGAAACCCATAGATTAGTCTGCATTCCAGCCTGAGTGTAAGTCCCCTTGAATTCAACAGGACCTGCTTCTGAGTAGACGTAGTTAGGCCTGCATTGTTAATGTAGTAAAACAACCTTGTTGGAACGGGTGACTCTCTTCCGCCTCTTGCTGAGAAGGGCCACTGACATCTGCCACAAAGTCTTCTTCATGCCACTGAGTGCAGATGAGGTAGGAAATTATTGAATTCATCTGAAGGATTGGTGAATCTGTCCATTTCAGTTTCTCTTTGATTCCTGCATTGCAGGGCGTTGGACTAGACGAGATCCCTTCCAACTCCACAATTCTGTTCTACAATGCTTTACATGCCTCTTTTTCCCCCCAGCCTTCAACAATTCCTGCATTGGTTTATGAATACCTCATGAAAATTCACCAGCATCTTAGTGTGAATTTCTCCCCCTGTCCCATTTTTTGCAGGCAATATCACCAAATGTTCTGCAAAGCAATTACCCCTTATTGCACTTTTGAATGTTGTTTTCACCAATATATCTATTAGTACACACACTTGAGGGATGCAGGTGGCGCTGTGGGTTAAACCACAGAGCCTAGGAGTTGCCGATCAGAAGGTCGGCAGTTCGAATCCCTGCGACGGGGTGGGCTCCCATTGCTCAGTCCCTGCTCCTGTCAACCTAGCAGTTTGAAAGCACGTCAAAGTGCAAGTAGATAAATAGGTACCACTCCAGCGGGAAGGTAAATGGCGTTTCCGTGCGCTGCTCTGGTTCGCCAGAAGTGGCTTAGTCATGCTGGCCACATGACCCGGAAGCTGTACGCCGGCTCCCTCGGCCAATAAAGTGAGATGAGCGCCGCAACCCCGACTGGACCTAATGGTCAGGGGTCCCCTTTACCTTTACCTTACACACACTTGACCCCAGTATACACATTTTTGTGCATATCAACTAGCTGGAGAACTGCCCTGCAAAACTGGGAGAAGTATAGATTCCAATCATAGAATTGTAGAGTCGGAAGGGACCCCAAGGGCCATCTAGTCCAACCCCCTGCAATGCAGGGATCTTAACCAAAGCCCATCACTGGCATGTGGCCTTGGAAAGTTGCCCAGAAGGAAATGCAGACCTTGGGCCGAAGAATGATCCCTATCCTTGTGATCCAACAATATTGCGATACCCAAGATTGAAAGCACTGCTCTGGGAGATAGGCTTGTAGCAGATTGATGGTGATTCAGCCACACAGACACACACACACACACACACACACACACACACACACACACACCACTTTTCAGATAATGACTTCTGAGTGTATTCATGCACATAGTTAAACCATGGAACTCACTGCCACAGGAGGCAGTAATGATGTACGGTAATGGTAACCAACTTCAATAGCTTTAAAAGAGGATGAGACAAATTCATGGAGGAGAAGGCTATTGAAGGCCACTAGCCATGATGGCTATTCTGTGCCTCCACAGTCAAGAGGCAGCAACCCTTCTGAATACCAGTTGCTGGAAACTGCAGGAAGGGAAAGGGCTCTTGTGTTCAGATCCTGTTTGCTGCTTTCCCACAGGCACCCGGTTGACCACTGAGAGAACAGGATGCTAGAGTAGAGGGGCCATTGGCCTTATCCTGCCAGGCTTATGTTCTTAGTGCAGATTTTTAACCGCACATTAAATTCAACGAGGTTTGTTTTGCTCACCAGAAACGTGCGACGCCGGGTTTTATTGCGGCCTGTTTCGGCATGTTTCGGCTCTTGTTTCAATTAGAACATGTTGGTTATAAGGCTTTTGTCACAGCTTCGGGAAAATCGGCCCGTCTTTGCACTCTCACGGTTATATTGGATGGTTTCACGATTCTGCCATGCAGGCTCTCCTGGGTACATTTTTGCAGAAGAGGAAGATACGAGCAATAAAAAGGTGACAATTGTTAACCAAACTGGCTAGTGAAAAATGTGGGCTAGTAACTCCGGGAACTTTGAAAGTAACTCCCAGTAAGGGACCGGGGAGGTGCAGAGCGGAGGATTCACTTACGAAGCCCTGCTGGCGTTCGCCAATCAGGATGGAAAGTTGTGGTGGGTTGTTGTTTTTTTACTTTGTTTCTATTCCTGTGCCAGCTTCAGGCTTGTGCAGCTGAGGGCCCAGAGGATGGTGGGGGCTTTTGGATCTGACTCTACCAATGGGAGAACTGCCCAGAATCCACCAGCTCTGACTTCACACCTTCACACCGCTTCTGCCATGGCGGAGGTTCACCAGAGCTCTGCTTTGTGGCTGAAGGCAGCAGAAAGGCGAGTTGGCCCTTAGCTTTGGGGTTTAGGACCGGGTTGAGATCCATGCACATGCACTGAGACCAGTGTTGGATTTACATATAAGCTAAACAAACTATAGCTTTTAGGGCCCCACTCTCTTGGGCCCCCCAAAAAAATCTAAAGGAAAAAAAACTGCTGGATGTACATTTCCAAAATGTAAGTTAGAGCTTAATAATTATTTCACTATTAATATACTTCTTCTGAATTGTATTTCACTATTAATATACTTCTTAATTGTATTTCAGTTCAACAATTACTTAGATAAAATACATATTTTGTTATGTGCAAATGGCTTTAGATACCTATTAGGTCCATAAATTACCATTTAACATATATTCAACACAAAAAAACAGCGACAATTTGTTGTTGACAAAGGACAGCTGGACATATAAAGAGCCCTATTACCTTCAATAGCTTAGGGCAGGCATAGGCAAACTCTGTTCCTCCAGATGTTTGGGACTACAATTCCCATCATCCCTAGCTAACAGGACCAGTGGTCAGGGATGATGGGAATTGTAGTCCCAAACATCTGGGGGCCTGAGTTTGCCTATGCCTGGCTTAGGGCCTCATCAAACCTAAATCCAGTCCTGACTGAAACCCATGCACACACATTGAGATCCATGCGTGCTGGTTTCAAGGTGCTTCAACTCAGAGCTTTAAATCTTGGAAGCGGGGGCTGCAGTCAGAGGAATTCTGTTACCTGCACAAAGGAGTCTGGATAGCCCGCCCCCACACACAGTAGTGAAAGGAACAAAATCCAGTTCAATGACAGCATCAATGATAAAACAGGATAGTGAGCACAGTGGTACAGGTAGGTAGTTCTAGATTCTGGAATTAACAGTCTTAACAGGGAGAGGTAAAGGTAAAGGGACCCCTGACCATTAGGTCCAGTTGTGGCCAACTCTGGGGTTGCGGTGCTCATCTTGCTTTATTGGCCAAGGGAGCCAGCGTTTGTCTGCACACAGCTTCCGGGTCATGTGGCCAGCATGACTAAGCCACTTCTGGCGAACCAGAGCAGTGCACGGAAACGCCATTTACCTTCCCGTGTGAGCGGTACCTATTTATTCTACTTGCACTTTGACATGCTTTCGAACTGCTAGGTTGGCAGGAGCAGGGACCAAGCAATGGGAGCTCACCCCGTTGCGGGGATTCGAACCGCTGACCTTCTGATTGGCAAGTCCTAGGCCCTGTGGTTTAACCCACAGCGCCACCCGCTTCCCAACAGGGAGAGGTAGCCCTCTTTAGATAGCTGTGTGCATTATTTCACTGCAAAAGGTCATCATCCAGCCTTGCTGTGTCCAGGGGAACTTCCTACTCATGTGAGGACCCCGACATATGGCCCGAAGTCTGTCCCTGGCTGCGCCACTGCCTTCTCTGAGGCTGGTCTGCTTCCTGTTGGGGATATTCCAGCTCTAGATTCCTTGCACTGGGCTAGATACGAGGCGTTAAGACCCCTTTCCGACTTTACATTTCCAGAAAATAAGAACCATCCCTGGTAGATAAGGACGGCCGCAGGCTGTGTGTTGTATCAGGAGAGCACACACCTATTTGCCAAAGCACTTTTTGCTGATTTCATCATAACCTGCGATGACTGGATATGGAGAGGAGATTCCAGGCTTGATTCACAGTGATTTTGGTGATGCGGCATGTGGGATGCTACGCCGATTGAGCAACAGCCTATCCTGCCACAACTAAACATGCTAGCGTGACCAGTGAACTTTGCATGTTATTGCCACAGAGAAGAGTGAAGCATTGGGGTTTTCCTTGACATAGACATCTGTGTGACTTGGAAACTTGCATTACTTAGGCTGTGTACACATTATACATGTAAAACACATTCAACACCCCCATAAAGAATCATGAGGACTGCAGTTTCTCCACATGGGGTTATGATTTCCAGCACCCTTAATGAACTACAGGTTCCCAGGATTTTCTTTTGGCAGGTGATTTAAATCTATGTTGTGCACACAGCCTTATAGTAATTTCTTTGTTCCTTTGAATTCAGGCTCAACTGGGAGTCTAAGCAAGGGCCAAATGGAGAGAAGCATCATCTGAGAAATGAAAATGCCTTTGGCAGCAAAACTCTTGAATTCATGGGAAATAAAACAGGCAGGAAAGAGATGGTTAATAGGATGGAGGGGAGAATCCAAGAGATCATCACTGGTGAACTAGGAAAGTCATACATTAAATGCTGTATGGTTTTGAAACACTGCGAAATTTTTGAGAGTTTAAAATGTACTTTATGACATTGTCTGAATTGGCTTTGCTACAGCAGGGTGGTTTTTCCCCACACTCTCCTTCTACCCTTCATCCATGCCAGCCCCTCTCTCAGTTTCTCATTCTCTGAGTCTTGTTTTCAAATCTCCAAAGCTCTGCAGAGATTATTTATCTTTAAAGTTGGCCTTTCTGTGCAAAATTCTTACACTGTAGCTGCTCTTCTAGCCTGTTCTGCTTCCCATACACATTACTACAAGCCATGTCCCATAAGATAAAGCATTTATGTACATCATCTTAATCACTGTATGCGTTTTTATGCACCAAATCCCCCTGAGATAGATAGATAGATAGATAGATAGATAGATAGATAGATAGATAGATAGATATAATATATGCTTTATTTAGTTGGAGAACCTCATTGCAAAGTCAGAGGCGCACATTTTAAAGTATTGTTTAAGTGTGAATGTGTTAGGTTTGGATTAAAATCCTAACTGCACCATTTTTATATCCTCCATCTCTCATGTCTACACTGTTGTTAAAGTGTTGCATTAAATAGCAAATGAACAGGACCCTTTGTTATTATTACTGGTTGTTATTGTTGCTGCATGATATAGTGGAGATTGCAAAGGATCAGGCTGTAAATTCGCTTTCCAGTCATATTTTGAGTGGCGTGATACTTGTTATACTATTGCAATGTCCCTTGATTAAGCAATAGGTTTGTTTCTCAGTTGCTAATTGCATGGAAGCAACTTGGTATAGCTGACTCCTTCGTAATGGGGCTCAGGAATCCTGTAGGTCCATCGGCACCTCGATTAAGTCTTGCGAAGCCCAAGAGCGCGGCAATTAACATTAGTGATGTTTTAAAAATGAAAATGAGAAAAGAGTGCCTTGCTCGGAGAGCAAAATAACTCAGGCAAGCTTTGAAGGAAGCTGAGCTTCTCTCAAAGTTATCTCTGCAACCATAGGGACTAGAACCCTTTCCTGCCTAAAGGAAAGCTAGTCTTCTTCTCCAGACTCTACAAAGAGCATTTTAAGAAAGAAGTAGAATTTTAGAGTTGGAAGGGTCCATGAGAAATCATCTACTCCAAGCCCACATTTAGACCAGAGTCCATGGATGTAGCTTAGCAGGAAGAGCATCTGTTTTGAATGCAGAAGGTCCCAGATTCAATCTCAGCTAGGGGCTGCAAAAGTTTCTCACTCTGAAACCTTAGAGAGCCACTGCCAGTCTGTGCAGACAGTATTGAGCTAGAGGGACCAATGGTCTGACTCGGTATAATTTCCTACCACCCTTCTCCCTTAGTCACAGCTCAGGGGTTTAGCTTCCTCTCTGCAAGCAGAAAGATTTGGTCCTCAGCATTTCTATGTAGCATAGAAAGATGGCCCGTCTGAACCCTTGGGGAGCTGCTGCCAGCCAGTGTAGGCAATACTGAGCTGGATGCAGCAAGGATCTGACTCAGCAAAAGGCACCTTCCCGCATTTCTCTGTGCGGCGTAAGAAACGGCTGAATGTTCAACACCGTTCAGACTCAACCAGCAGAGGGCACCATCTTGCAAGGCCCTGACTCCTCTGCAGAGCCAACACTCCTGCAATGGGTGTATCTTGAGTACATATTATTAAGTTCTTTAATTGATGTACACAGTACTAAAGAAAAGGCATATTAAAACAAATCTTCCATTATTTAAAACAAAACAGTGCATTCCTGTCTGCTAAAAAAAGGTCAGGGTTGAATCCATGCCAGTACTACTCAGAGTAGGCTCATCGGAGTTGAGGGACATGACTAAGGGTTTATCCACACTTATCTTTTGCCTCGCTCTTTCCAGGCACAGGCCTGAGCTTTCAAGCTTGGTACATTGTTGGGTTTCCCCCACCCACCGCGACCTAGAGCTTTCCCCGCGAAAACCCACTCAGTCAGAGCAAATGTCGATTTGGGTTTTCACAAGAAAAGCTCCAGAGCAAATGAGAAAGGTGCTCAGAGTTAAAAGCACAGGTTGCGCCTGGAAGCAGCGGAGGTACTAGGTAAGTGTGGCTCCATTCATTTCCAACTAGAACATAGTTGGATCCTGAGGGATGTCAGCATGCAAAATGCATATGTAAAGGGTTAATTTCAAGAGCTGTGGAACGGCCACACACTCTGTGGCAGTTGTGGCAGTTATGGCGGTTGTGGCAGTTATGAACCATCCTAACTGCCGTCTGCTTCGGAGTCAGAGATAGTCTGTAACAGTTGAATCTATGTGAGATGTTTTAGCAGCTTAAGCTATCATCTATCTACCTGCACTATACATTCAATTTGCAACTGCAAGCGCACACAATAAAAGTTATCTTGTCATTTAAAATTTAAAAGAGAGTGTAGCTTTTATAGGAAGGGGAAGGGAACTAAGAAAAGGGTCAAACAACCCACAAATCTGGAGTTTAATTCCCACAGATATCAACCCTGGGTTGCCAGCCACAATATCGTAGCAGTGGTCCTGTAAGACAGACTGCGGTTTGTGGGGCAGTACCTGAAAGGACCAGCCTCCAATGCAGATAGCACTTGGCACCTAACATACATCCCTATACATTTCCGCAAACTGCTATTGCTGCATGATGACCCCGCCGCCCTTCCGCCAGCTCTCGGAAAGATCCTTGCTTAAGGTTCCTGCTACTCACCCTCTAGGTTTCGTAGATCTGAGGCACGCCAGAAATACCATATCCATCGACCAGCTCAGGGCTGTAATCCAAATCGGGTATTGGGTCTTGCAATGGATGAATGTCCCTGTTGAATCGGGTTGTGATTCAGGCCTGTTGTTGAAACCTGGCACATGGCATAGGAGGTGCTCCAGGAAGTGATCCCTTGTGAATCAGATGCCGCCTGCTACTCATCCCTTTTGGAGATGTTGGGTCAGCATCCCCATTTGGAGCTAAGGGCTATAAGAGATGCTGTTTCCAGGAAGGCATAAGAAGGAAAGGGGAGACTCTGCCACAGTCCTGATGGAACGTCTCCAAATCTTGGTCCCAGAGAGTGGTTATGTTCTACCCCTGTTGTCGGAGGCACTAAGTTGTCAGCAGAGAAGTCCTACTCAGAGTAGACACATTGAAATAAATGGGTGCCAGTTAGTCAAATCAGTTAATTTACACCAGTCTAAGTAGGACAAACATTGGCCATAACCAAGTGTGTCTCTGGATAGCAACTGTCGTTGAGAATTACAAGTGAGGAGTGTGCTGTGACATTCAGGTTCACAACGGACAACCGGTTGGTCACTGTGAGAAGCGGATGCTGGACTAGATGAGCCCATTGGGTCCTCCTCAGTTTCTTACATTGTATTTTGACTCTGAATGTCAGATCCTCCGGTCATCCTCAGAGCTGCCTTGGAACTTTGGTTCCATACTGTTTTGGTTCAATCGAGTTGAACTTGCTTTGAGGCACTATCAACTTTTCATATATCTTATACTTAAATAAGATGATGATGATGATTACCAAACTTCTATCTGCATTCAGCCTGGGCTGAAATGCTCTCCCCATCACCCACATTTAGCCACCCTATTTGAAAATGGCAGAATGTGGAGCACCCTTTTGGCTAAAATAAATTGCCTTGGAGTTGGGGGTATCAATTAATTGCTTAAGGGGAGCCTGGGTCTCCCTTTGCCCATCCTAACTCCAAATTTCAAAACTTTATATCTGTTTAGAGAATGGAAGAAGAAACAAGGAAAGAGGAAGAGGTAGAAATGAAAAGGGACGAGGACGCTGCCCTCATTGCTTTCTACACCTCCTTCAAGGACCTCTTTGAGTTCTTTTGCTTGAACACCACCATCCATGGCACCATCCGGCTGGTCTGCTCGAGTCGGAACAAGATGAAGACGGCCTTCTGGACCCTTCTCTTCCTTGCCAGCTTTGCCATGCTGTATTGGCAATTTGGGCTCCTCTTCAACCAGTACTGGCAGTACCCAGTGGTCTTGTCAATTTCTGTCAAATCACAACAAACGATGTTTCCTGCCATCACCCTCTGCAACCTGAATCCATACAGGTACGGGTGGGGGTTTTTTTTGTATTTTCGAGGGTCTTCCTTTCGAATCATTGAAAAACTTCACTTGCAGGTTGAGAAGGGCTGGAGTTTAGGGGATCACTTATTTGTAGGGAGGGGTGAATTTGTCAAACTCAGTTCCTCCCCTTTTCTTGGGCTCCCTGTTTTCAGTCTTTCACAACATAGATAGATAGTATTTTATTGCTTTGACGCCTGGGACAAGCAAAATCTAAAATACAGTAAACGACAACAATAACATCCAGTCTCTCCTTTCTTGGAAAAAATCGTAACAGCAGCTAAATGTTAGAACTGCTATTTAGAACAAATTTATGAAGCATAAATATGAAGCATATGAAAGTCTCTAGTCCAAAAAGTCTCTCCAGTTGTTTGGGAAGCTGACTGCTGCATCTCATATGGGAGATGATGGATGCTCGGTGTTGTCGAAGGATAAAGGACTCATATTGCCTCTGACCACCCTGATCTGGCAAGCCTATTCTTGGCCAGAGCTACGGACCACACCTGAGCCTACCATGCCTCCATTGACAGGCATGTCTTTCTCCTGTTGTAAAAGTAAATGGAGCAATACATAGGAGAGATACACTTCAAGTTTTCTTAAGGTTCTGTGTTTCTCCTTCAGGGTTTCCTGGAGTGGCCTCTTTGATCAGACTGTCCCTGCTGATATTCAGAGCCCTTTGTCATTTCTCTCATTTCCCCAGGGTCAATCTAGTCAGCAAAAATATGGCCGAGCTTGATAATCTGGCCAGGGAAACCCTACACAACCTATACCCCTTCAGCATCCCGGCAAGCACTCTGGAAGACAACTCCAGCGTCAGTCTGGAGAACTGGACAAACAGTGAGGTCAACAGCTCCAGCTTCAAGCTAGATGACAGCATCGCTCTAGTGAGAATGGGCGGCGGCAAAGTGGGCTTCCGGCTGGTAAGTTGAACGGGGATTTCAATGGCCATTTTCAGTGGCCACCTGCCATTGACAATTGGTCTTCCTGAATTGGTTGTAGGCTGAGCCCAGCCACTCAGGGATCACAGAATGACAGGGAGGCTATCATGACCCGGTTGTTGTTGTTGTTGTTGTTGTTGTTGTTGTTGTTGTTGTTACAATTTCTCAAATGCCCTTCACCCCAAGGTCCCAGGCCAACAATTAAAACACAACATGAATAATAACATTTGGGGTGTATGTTTTAGGACCCACCTTATTTTGATGGTTGCAAGCTGTTTTTGATTGTTTTTAATATTGCTTTTAATGCTGGAACCCACCCTCAGACCTTAGAGGGAAGGGCGGGTAAGAAATAAATTATTATCATTATCATTATCATTATCATTATCATTAAGATACAGGGGTACCTTGGTTGTCAAACTTAATCTGTTCTTGGACTCCATTTGACTCCTGGAACCATTGGAAACCAAAGTGCAGTTTCCTGCACTCAATCAGAAACCGTGGAAGTAGCGTCAGACATTCGACTTCCAAAAAGCCTTCGCAAACAGGAACACTCACTTCTGGGTTTGCGGTGTTCAGGAGCTGATTTGTTTGGGAGCCAAGCTGTTCGAGAACCAAGGTACCACTGTACATTGATATACAGTGGTACCTCGGGTTAAGTACTTAATTCGTTCCGGAGCTCCGTTCTTAACCTGAAGCACCACTTTAGCTAATTCACCAAAAGCTGTATATTGAAGATACCAGATGCACCTCTGTGAAGAAGGAGTTCCACAGCACAGGCACTGCCACAGGGAAGGCCCTCTCTCAGGCCAGCACTTAACACACTGCGCCTCTGAGGTCATGGTGGCTGTGTGGTCAGAGGCAGTATGCTGGAGAGGAGCAGCTGGAGAGGAGAATTGGCTTCCTGTTCTGCTTTCAGGCTACCTAGAGGCATCTGGTCAGCCACCAGGAGAAGACAGACCTTAGGCTTTGCTCCGCAGAGCTCCCTCTTCTGCTCTCTCTCTCTCCAGTTTCTTGATCACTGCACAATTGTTTCCTCGGAGCTGAACCTCTCACTCCCCTAATTCTCTTCTTTCCTCAGTGTAACCAAACAGGCGGAGACTGCTACACCAAGATTTACTCCTCCGGGGTCGACGCTTTCCAGGAATGGTACAGTTTCCACTACATGAACATCATGTCCCAGATCCCACCCATCATTGACATCTCCAAGGACGACGACCACATCAACAACCTGGTCTACGCTTGCCAGTACGACGGATTGCCTTGCAAAGCTAGGTAACTCACACAGCCACCCAGCCTGTTGGCCTGCTCAGTTGTAGAACCATAGCATCTGAGAATCATTCCAGAGAGGGAGTTCACAGGCAGCCGCTGGTGGTCGTCGATGGAAGCATTGCTCCTGCAAAAGAAGAATGTAGGGTTGCATCCAATGCTCAGACTAGACCCATTGAAATGACTGAAATTCAGTCATGCCTAGGGCAGTTGCTAGGAATTTGTCTCCTGGTCCCCCAAGTCCTTGTCCAACACTCTTAACCACTAGACCACACTAGTTCTTATTTTTCCTTTGAGGAGCTCTAGGCAGTGCGGGTGCCCCTCTCCACATTATCCTCACAACAACCCTGCGAGGCAGCTTCCTGGCCAGGTTTGGAGCTCTCCTCTCCCAAGGTCCAACCACTGCAGAGCACATGCACCCTTCACAGATAGGGGAGTTGCTCCCTTCCCCTCTATCCCATCGATTGCCCTTTCTGCAGACCTTTGTTTCCAGCTCCTTTCTGCGGAACCGCCCTACAGTATTCCAAGGGCAGCCCCGCCCTGACCTCCCGAGCCACCCTGCCTATTTCTATTCCCAGATCCCTCACAGAGAGGAGCTGGTTCGTTCAGGCGCACAAGAGGGCGTTGGCGGCTCTTCTCCTTTCGGGATAATTTCAGGCTGCGGATGGGGAAGTTCCCTAGAATTGCCACAGACTCTCCCCGTCTCTCTCGAGGTGAAGGGCAGGTTGGCACCGGGTCCTTCCCGGCTTCTGTTTGCATACGGCGCAGCAAGGAGAACAATCTGATAAAGCCAGAGCAAACCTGCCCACACCCAGTGAAATGCTGCCTGTCTCAGGAGACATGCAGCAGCAGCACTGTCCTCAGGGGCATTGCAGGTACTTTGCAAAAGGAGCAGGGCAGGAAGTGCGAGAGAGGCGGAGGGTGGAGAGGGCAGGGAGGTGAACTCTGTTGCTATTGCCTTGGCCAAATGGGAGAGACAGTGTGGTGCAGTGGTTAGAGTGTCGGATTTGGGCCTGGGAAAGCAGGGTTCTGATCCCCACGTGGCCATGAAGTTGAGCCCAACCCCTAGAATCTTGGATGGCAAGCTCCCATCATCTTAGATTCTATTGGCTGTGCTGGTGTTAGTCCTGCTCATGATGTTCTTGGCCATAACTGAGGGCTTATCCACACTTAGCTTTTGCCCTGCTCTTTCCAGGCAGAGGTCCGTGCTATAACGATCCGTGTCCAAGAGGTTTCCGTGGGGCTATTTTGCTCCAAGCTTTTCCCACGAAAACCCATTCTTTAAAGTCGAATCGGAGCAAACATCAATTCGGGTTTCCCCACAGATTGACGTTTGCTCCTACTGAGCTTTAAAGAGCTGTTTTTCATGGGGAAAAGTCCGAGGGCGGAAAAGACCCAGAGCTTTAAATCATGGACAGTGCCTGGAGAAAGCAGATGAAAGGCAAGCATGGATAAGCCCTAACTTAGGTTTGCTCCTTTCATCGGGCCTGTTCTGAGTTGAATTGAGTTGGAAGCAACCCTCTCTTCTCAAAGTGGCCAACAAGCAGGACCAGAGCTCGAAAGCAACTCTCCACTCCTGCAGTTCCCAGCCACTGGTATTCAGTGGCAGCTGAATATAGTAGCTGAACCTAAAAAGCCTTGGGCGGTAGGAAGGTCTTCACCTTCTTGCACCATAAAGTTCATCATGGCGCCAGATGTCCCTCCTTGGTGAGGCAACTTCAGAAGCAGGGCACCCCAGCAAGAAAAGACCCTCTCCTTTGTGGGAGCAGAACTTCTTATGGAAGGGATTGTCTCCACTCTTAGTCCCACTTAGAGTAAACCAACTGAAATTAATTCACCTCAGCCAGCCATGCCATTACTGTACTTTCAATGAGTTTCCTCCAAGAGGGGCTTAGATGGGAAAGATCTCAAGGCGCAAGCAGGCAATGTAAAGAAGGCATCAGTTTTGTGGATCAGACAGGAAGGCTGCCGGTGGCCTTACAAGACCTTTTCCCTGTAAGAAGTCTCACTTCTGGAGACACCCTTCCCTTTGTACCACCTGCCAGTCCCCACGTGGCTTGGATGTGCTGCCATGAATTGACTTTTAAACATGGTGCTGTCGTGCAGCTGCTGGCTATCCTATTGCCTGGCCTTATCTCTTCTCTGTACAGTACAAGGTGTGACTGTACCAGTTGTTCCCTCGGTGGAGCCAAACTGGTCCCTGCCACCACCACCCCTTGGTCTGTTGTTGAAACAAGAAGCCAGCGGAGCTAACCACAAGGGCCCATCAAAACGCGTTGCCGATAATGAACCCAAGCAAACATTTGCTTAAGCGTTATCGGCTGGGACAAATTGCGGGTATTTGGCAGGCTCCTGTAAGTTTTAAGCAAACTTCCAGAGGGCGGAGCCTCTCTCGGTCTGCTGTACGATCAGCTCTTGTCCCAAGGCAAGATGACCTCACTCGTAAAAGTAACGGTCAGCTTTGGAATGCAGGTGTAATGTAGGGCCATATTTCAACATCCACACCTTCGAGGTTGGAAACATAAGGCCCATAAATGCCAGTTACTGGAAACCACAGGAGCTGTTCTGCTTTGGAGCTTCCCATTGGGGCATCTGGTTGGCCACTGTGAGAACAGGATTCTGGACTATGAGTCATTGACCTGATCCAAAAGGCTGTTCTTATGTTCTTTTGGTGTCAATTGGATTGCCTTTATCTTATATTCCTTATATTTTATCCCTGTCCTTAAGCACTAGCTGCCCCCACCACCAAATCCAAAATACCGCTGGTGAGGGGGGAAGGAGGGTGCTTATCATTTGAGGCTGATAGTATTCATAAAAGTCCCCCTTTCTCTGAGATGGCTTTTGTGATTAAATGTTTCGGCATAGTCACATGGAACAAGATGGTTATCTCTCCATCTCACCATATCCCCAGGGCTGTGAATAGTTAATGGGCACCCGCAGCAAAACATTTCAGTGTGGCGTGCTCCCGTTCAGGGATCCAGCCAGCCATGCCCTTTCCAGGAGACTCCATTCTGTTCCATATCCTTTTCAAGGACATTGGTGAAGGCTGTAGAACCGACATAGGCAAACTCGGCCCTCCAAATGTTTTGGGACTACAACTCCCATCATCCCTAGCTAACAGGACCAATGGTCAGAGATGATGGGAGTTGTAGTCCCAAAGCATCTGGAGGGCTGAGGAACTGGAGAATGAAGTCCAGTGAACAAACACTGGAAAGGGGACAACAACAAAAAATGCTCATATTTGATTTTGACCATTCCCCTTTTCCTTCCTTCACTACAGTGAAACTGAGCACTTTCATCACCCCGTCTATGGAAGCTGTTACACTTTTAATAAAGGCGGGACAGATGAGTTCTGGAAAGCTTTGAAGCCTGGAATTGTTTACGGTAAGAACGGAGAAAAAGAATGTGCAGGCAGATAAGTGTGACTATTGGTCGCTTGCAAGGGTTAGGCTGTGTACAGAGCTCATTATGTTCCACAGACGTGTTGCTTTAAACTATAGAGATAAATCTAGATGTTCAGGCAATGAAGATCAGACACAGTTTGGTTCAGCTGGTGAATCAGTCAAAGTACATGCTGTGAACCAAGAGGGAAAAATTATCAGAAACGGAATTTTCACAGTCAGAGGTTTCTGTGAGGGAAGGGGTAGCTGTCACTTTGGCTGGGTGTGCATTTGTTTTCCAGCATACATAACCTGCTGTTTTATTACTGTCTTCAGAGTGTGTCGTTAGACCCAGTTATGTCCCAAATCAGATCAGGGCTGTGACACTGGAAAATGGGTGGGTTAACCCTTTCCAGTAGGGTCATTTGCCTGATTAAAATAACCTTTGAAGCTGCTATTTGCCCAGCAGAGGGACAATATACGGGTATCATATGGGCACCTTTATGTCCCCTCCCCGCAAAATTGCTGCAAATAGCAGATCTGAGGAGTGGTTTTTATCAAGAAAATGACCCAGGTATAAAAGCTTAACCTCTCTCCCATAATGTGCTGTTCCTAAGGGGAAAGGTCAGGGAGGGAATGCGGGCAGGGTCAAACAATAGATGACCCTGAGGGGAGCTAAAGGAAGAGATATTTGTAAAACAGCAAAACTGTGTTCTGGTTTTCATTGTTATAGCTTTCTCAACAGAAGAGCAATACCAAATTTTAAGATGGCAGGCAGGCAGGCAGACTTCAAGCTGACAGGGCCTAGTTTGATTTTTGCTGCCAGGGCAAGGTACACCCAATGGATCTAGGCCCAGAATGGCAGCTCAGGGGGGCAGAATGAGGAGAAGGTGGGGTCACCCTATAACATACTAAGAGCCTTCTGGATCAGGCCAGTGGCCCATCTAACTGTGGAGGCAGAGCATAGCCATCGTGGCTAATAACTGTTGATAGTCTTTTCCTCTACGAATCTCTCCAATCTTTTGATACCATCCAAGTTGGTGCCTATCACTCTTTCAACGATTTCCATAGTTTAACTGTGGATCACCCTGTAGGATAAGCTGAATATACGAAGGCAACTGAGCTATCATAAATCGAGGATTTTAGTACTTTAAAACAATACACAATACCAACTGTAAAACAATTCAAATGTGTGATCTAAAGGGCAGGGCGAGAAAACACCAGCAATTTAAATGCGCACTGAAATAAATGGTCTCTGGAGCTCTTAAGCTAATAGACAATATTGAGCTAGCTAGCTAGATCAAAGGTCTGACTCTGTATAAGGCAGCTTCTTATGTAACTGCCTTCAGGTGTGTTGGGGAAAGCTTCCCTGTCATCACCAATGTAAACTTCAACTGCTAGCCCAGCGGTCTTCTGCATATGGAGTGCATCATCTTATCCTTTGCCTCAGACGGCAAAATGTCTTGGGCTGGCCCTGAGTCATTCCTACACATTAGCGATGATGATATATGTGAGGTCTTGTGCCCATGAGGGTGTCTCTGACATCATAGTGAGCAACACAGAAGCGATTGCTCTCTCGTGTGGGCAGCCGTTGCTTCCACAGCTGCTCATTGTTACCTCAGAGGCCAACTATGTAGGTGGAAATTTTGAACAGGGTTCGGCCCCCTCCCACCATCAGAGCAATCCTTGAGGGGCATGTGCAATAAAAAGAGCTTTGGCCACACGCTGATGCCATTTCCTGTTTAGCAACTGACTGATGTCACTTCCTGCTTGGACGGAGCTGTGCTTTGACGACGAATCCCTCTGCTTTTTCCTCGGAGGGCCATTGGCCCCATCCAGCAGGTCCTTCTTACCTTCTTGTGTTTGTTTGGTGCCAGGTCTCTCCCTTATCCTCAAAGTGGAGCAAAAGGACCACATCCCGCTGCTGTCCACCAAGGCGGGCGTGAGGGTGATGATCCACAGCCACAACCAGACCGCGTTCTTAGAGCACGAGGGGTTTGATATTCGGCCGGGGATTCAAACCACCATTGGGATCACACAGGTGAGCACCGGGGGGTCTGAATGGGCAACAGGAAAAACCTTGGCATGTGTTGTGTGTGGAGGAGGAAAAAACCTAAACACGTTGCAGAGTTCCCCAAAATAGACCAGAGGCAATTGTACTTCATCCAACAGAGCTTTACTGCTCCGGAAGGCAAATGAGCATAATGGTCACAAATCCAATACATTCAGAATTGGCACTGTCCATAAGAAATCCAGTTGCAGCAGACTTAACTTAAACTTAACAAGAACTTATAATAAGGCTGAACCATAACACTAACCGTACAGAACGCCACACCAGAACAAAGAGATAGAGTCAGCATGACCTTGACAGAAAGGATAACAGAACCAGTTTCAACCAGCTGTACTCAGCTTCTCAGAAGGAATAACCCAAACAAGAACCTTCTGCCTGTTTCTTTCACATAGAAAGAAACCTTCCAGAACACTCTTGACCTAAGCAGAACAGGGAAGATCTCTACACATCAGATCAATACTTTTGTACTAAGAAATGTGGGGTGGCGGGGTGTCTGGGAGGCTTTCTGGCTGGAGGCAGAGCAGGGTAAAAGTGTTTTAATCAGCGGTTGGGAACCTCAGGCCCGGGAGCCAAATTCCTTCTGATCTGGCCCTTGGCACTCTCTTCCCAGGCCACACACCCCTCACCCTGATTCACATCCCTGCTTTTACCTGGCTAAATGCACCCTTGAACTCTGGTAGTGTCTCTTACCTGCCTGGATGGCGCATAGAGTGGGGTTTGTGTAAATGTGTATATAAACTAGCGAAAGTAAACCTTACATCCCATGCCACGCCCCCTATTAGCTTTGTCCCCGCCCCCAGAAGTTTGCCCAGAATGAATGCAACTGTCACTCTGAAAAAAGGTCCTCTCCTCCCCATCCCTGATGTTTTGAACTGGCATTCCAAATGGGTTTTTTGTTGCAATCCCAATTTGGGGGAATGTCAAAATGTTTGGGCTCTCCGAGTTCCACCCCACCAAACCTGCTGGGCACCAGCCACCACCAGACAGTTGACTTTCAATAACTGGCGACAGGCAATTGCAAGGGCCTCCTGTGGGGCTGATGTTGCTTTAGTGGTGGAGAGGGGAGAGATTCTTCCAGGTTTAGCTTCTTTATGTTGAATTGATTCTGGCCTGTATGCTAAACTCCAAGTGATATGCTGTTTCCTCCCTCCAACTACGCAGGACGAGGTAACTCGCTTAGGCGGAAATTATGGCACATGTACAAAGGACGGCGATGATGTAGCTGTCAAGCTCATATACAACAGCACATACACGCAGCAGGTACAGCTGAAACAGAGCCTTTGTTTTCCCACTTTATTCGTTTCTGCCTTCTTAAGATCCTGCCCCTTCTCATGTGTTGGATCACTCAAATAATTAGAACAACCAAAGATCTGCCTAGTTAATTCAAACCAGGGTGTGAAATTCAGGCTAAAGAAGAGAGGGGAGAAATTTGATTCTGGTTTCGATCTTAAGGCAAACCTACCTAGTTTTTTTTGCAGTTTTTGAACTGACGAGGTAAGCTGAAAAAGCAAGCATCCTTCAGAATTTGCCCCATTCCAAATTGTGCAGTGCAATTCTCCAGCCAAGTAATGTGTGCAAAGATGTGTGTACAGAGGCAAAGTTTCCATAAGCACGCATGTGTTGTTGCAAATGCCAAGCAAGCATGCATTCTGTTGGGGGGAATTGCTTTGCAATGGTGGGTTTGGCTCTTCTCCTTCACCGTGGGTGGCAGAATCAATTGGGATAGCCCTTCCCATTAAATTAACACCTATCTACCCCACTAGTGGATCTGAAGCAAAAGGCTTGAGGCACCAGAGAAATTTAACTTACAGCACTTTCTGTTTTGTTCTGTCTCCCCACCCCATTTCACTGCCCCACAGGCTTGCTTGCATTCATGTTTCCAGAGGAAAATGATTGAAGACTGTGGTTGTGGGTACTATTACTACCCACTGCCTCCAGGAACGGAGTACTGCAACTATAACAAGCATCGTAATTGGGGTAAGGAGAAGCCACACACACACGTGGTTAAATGTGTTCAGAATGACTTGATCTGGCCAATGGCAAAGAGTCTATATGTAGCCTGGCCAGCTGTTCCCCCATGACAGCCAATGTGGTGCCTGCAAACGTTGCTAGACTCCAGCTCCCATCATTCTTGTACATTGGCCACATTGGCTGGGGCTGATGGGAGTTCCAACAAAATTGGGGGGGCACTATGTTGGCTACCTCCTGGCATACTGAACTAGAGTGGATGCTTATACAACAAGACAGACAGAGAGAGAGAGAACACCAAAGAGGACACATAATGTGAATACTTTGTATGAGCCGACTCAGGGGTAGGGAATTACAGGCCCAGGGTCTAGATGTGGCCTTTCACAGTCTGGTCCTTGGGATTCTCCCTACATCATTCAAGCAAAGCATGTTCAGTTAGGAGAAGGAAGTGCTGATCAAACTGTATTCAGCTGAAAACAGGAAGTGACAGCCAAACTGCTAAATTGGAAACAGGAAGTGCTGATGAAAGTGGGTTCAATTTGAAGCAGGAAGTACCACTCAAACTAAGTTCAGCTGCAAACTGGAAATGTTGATCAGACCATGTTGGGGGTTGGTTTGGACAAGGACCCTTCATGATGGCAGAACAGGGCTGTCCTCAATTATTTGCCTGTGGCAGCTGTATCCTATTGAACTTGTTCCTCTTATTTTTCCCCTCCTGTAGGTCATTGCTTCTATCTCCTGTACAATCGCATGTACAATCAGGATGCCACTCATACTGAATCCTGTTTTGACAAATGCCACAGACCATGCAAGTGAGTAGCAAAGGCATTTGACGCATTCGAATGGTAGCAGGGTCAAGCTTAGCATGGACCAGATATGTGCCTTTTCATTGACTGGCCCACTACCTCCTCTCCTCATTCTTTTTTGAGCCATACATGCAGGTCCCACTATTGGTCTGCTTGTTATGCGAAGATTCACTTATCCAAACACAAAAAAAATTGCCCAAACCTTGCTATATGCTCAGCTGATTCAGATATCTAAACAGCCAGAGTCTGCCCACTTCCATACTTGTTTATGCTTTGCTGGTCAGCGGCAACCATTTTCAGGCAGAAACCATGGAGAAAAGGAATGGGGAGAGAGATTGGATAAATCAGGGCAGAGCAGGAGAGTTCGAACAAACCAGTTTTTCCTTTGTCTCTCCCTTGCTGGTTGGCTGCAGCAATTTAAGGAAGAAACCATGGTGGGAGGGGGGAGGAAAATCATGGATCAGAAATGTTCACATAGGAAATAATGGAAACCGTCATCTTGTTAGCTGAATGGTCGCCTAACGAACAATTTCCAGGGAACACGTTGTGTTCAGTAAGTGCGACCTGCATGTAGATCACTCTAGGATGCATACGGGTATCCAGGCATTACAGCCTTTTCAGGCTAGTGGACACTTTGGGAATGTTGAGAACGTACTGTGGGTTCCAGTCACCAACTGGCTGCCATGGGGGTGTGACATGACATAAAATGGCCGCCACATCTCAAAGTATAGAAAAGGAGACGGGACCATAAAATGTTCACTGTAGCTTTTGTTCTGATGCAGCAGGGTTCCTCGTAACCTTTTTACATTCTTGTCTTCTTGGCAGAGAGACTTGGTACAAACTTTCAGCAGGATATGCAAAGTGGCCCTCAAACAAATCTAAGGTAAAGTATAACCTATGTGGAGTTCAGAGTGGAGGAGGATGCTAAATTTTCAATGTTCTCCCAAGCTGGCTAATGATAGTCACTTACCAATCAGGGAGCCTGCTGCAGTGAACATGCAACCAATCAGGGAGCCAGTCACCTATGGTGTGTGTTCCTAAAAGGAGGAGAATTTAACTGTTTCTTCTGCCTCCTTAAACATCTGATAGGGTGCAACAGGTCCTCCATAGTGATGTCAAATTCCCTTTTTTTAAAAAATGAGAGCAAAGAAAATATATTAAGCATATTGATGAAACTTCTAAGTGCAAACAAAAAAGTTTTGAATGTTCAATATATTTTTTAAAACTTGATAGTCGCATTACTTCAGCCTTGCTTGTATGTATCGGTTTTTATTATTACAATTTGCCAACTACTCTACTGCACAGTGCTTCCCTGCCTTTAACAGCAGCTTGACCCAAAGGCCTTCATAGGTGGTCATTTTTATCCCAATGGCATGTTAAGCTCCACTGCAAAGCAAGCTTCCGTTACGAACCCAAGAGCAAGCCTGGCTGATATTTTGGACAGCTGGCAGCTCCCCTATGCCATCCCTGGCACAATGCCACTTGAACCATCTGCTGCGTCTGCTTCCAGATTTTGAACCCTGTTCCTGTGTCTTCCTTTTTAGACATGGATTCACAAAGCTTTGGAAGCCCAGAACAGATACAATGTCACCGGCGACAGGTTAGTCACGTTATATTTTCTACTGGGGGGTGCTGCTGCTGCTGCCTTCAAGTCCTTCTCTTTCACCATAAATGCAAGATTATTTGGCAACTGTCTTCAGAACTGGCATCTATGGTGAAGTGCTAAATTTTGAAGAGTAGGAGCTGTAGCCTCAAGGAAAGTCCACTTACATGGCATTATACCAAATTTATTTTGTTCAGTCCAACTGTAGTCCTGTGCATAGTTAGATGGGGAGGGTGAACTGTGGCATTCACTGGTCCTTGCTTCTGACTGTACCAGTTCAGTTTGCATTTTAACAAAAGGTCCTCAACCATCTGGAGCAAAGGAACACACAGAGTGAGGTTGTTTGGTCCACCTAACTCAGTGCTGCCTACACTGACTGGCAGTGTCTCTCCGCAATTTTGTCAAAAGTTCCCGCAATCAAATTTACACTGGACAGTTATCTTGGAGTGGATGTTTTGGGTAATTGTTTATACATAGCTGACAGATGGAGAATTTGAAGTTCTCTTTTTTCCTCCTCCTCCTCTTGCTTTTTTCTTCCCCCTTTTCTTATTTCTTTTCTTCATTTTGGTTTGTTTTTATTTAATTATGTTTTTTTTAAAAAAAAACTTTGATAAAATGATCCTGTGTATTTGATATTAACCTTCATGTATTTTCTTTCAAACTGTAATAAAATGTATTGGGGGGGGACGGACAAATTTACACTGGACTAACTTGATCTCGACACTCTCTTTCCTCAGTTTCAGAAAAGATATTGCCAAGGTGAACATTTACTACGAGCGACTAAACTACAATTCTTGGGATGAATCTCCTGAATATACAGTAAGTTGAAGTTGTGTGTTTATTCGGCCCACATTAACTTCAGTTAGTCATGTTCATTCACTTGAAATGGGTTTACTCTGAGTATAGCTAAGTGACTGCTACCAAGTATCTACTCAGAAGTAAGTCCTCTTGAATTCATTGGGGCATACTCCCAGGTAAGTGGGGTTTGGATCACCACCTTCCTCATGAGTTAATTACCACTGGTTTCCATGGCAAGCAGCTGCAGCTAACAATAGGCAGCCATAATATTCATGCTTACCTGGAAGTAAGTCCCATTGAACCCAATTACTGTGCTAGTGAACAAGCATGCAGAGAATTATGCTGTCAACTTGGATCCAACCCAACTTAAACAGCAGTTTGAAACAACTATTACCAAAGAAAGGAATTCATTTCTATTTGCATCTTGTTCTTCAGCTAAACAAATTCTCCCGGAGCACCTTAGAATGATCAGGAATTAGACGCCACTCCCCTGTCTTAGAATCTAAAAATTACAACAGAAGGGGAAATGAGATTAGGAGGGAGGAGAGAAAAAACACACATAATGTTCTTAGCCTTTATAAGTTCTTTGAAACTGATAGCAGAGGCCACATAAAGTTGCCCTTCCGCAAACAAATCCGTAAGGAAGACAAGCAGCAATTACAAATGAAATAAAACTAGGAACAGAAAGAAAGGACAACTCGGCAGGTAAACGAAGATATTTGCGGAAGAGAAACACATTCTATCCATCTAAGTCATACTCAGAGTAGATGCACAAAAATTAATGGCCATGACTAAGTTAGATCCATAAACTTTGATGGGTTGACTCCATGTGGGAAATTACGGTAATGTTGGCTGCAACATATAGAGTCTAACATAGGGCTGGGGCAGCTAAAGTCCAGGGGCCAAGTGTGGCCCCCCAGGCCTCTCCATCTGGCCCTAGGAACTCTTCCCAGGCCACTCCCTTCCCCAGCCCTACTTTACACTCTCCCCAAGTGCTTTGGCCTGGGTGGAATGTGTCCTTGAACTCTGATCCCGTCTCTTGCTTTCCTGGAAGGAGGATTGAGAGAGGTTCCGGGGTGTGTGTAGAAACTAGTCTACAGTGGTACCTCAGGTTAAGTACTTAATTCGTTCCGGAGGTCCGTACTTAACCTGAAACAGTTCTTAACCTGAAGCACCACTTTGGCTAATGGGGCCTCCTGCTGCCGCTGCACGATTTCTGTTCTCATCCTGAAGCAATGTTCTTAACCCGAGGTACTATTTCTGGGTTAGCGGAGTCTGTAACCTGAAGCGTACGTAACCTGAAGCGTATGTAACCCGAGGTACCACTGTACTTGTACAAAGAGTAAAACTGACGTTTGTTGCTACACCCATTTATGCCTCTGGTCCTCCCACCACTGGCATGCGGCTCCCCAGAAGGCTATGTGGCCCTCACTCTGCAAAGGACTCCCCGCCTCTGGTCTAATCAGATGTCTAATCTATGTTTTCCCTAGGAATCCCAGATGATGTCCAACATGGGAAGCAACTGGAGTCTCTGGTTTGGGTCATCGGTGCTGTCAGTGGTGGAGCTGCTGGAGTTCCTCGTGGATGCCGCCATCTTGTCTCTCATCTTCCTCTACCGTCAGTTCACGGCCAAGAGGACGCATAAGGTGTCTCGACCCCCCAACATCCCGAGCATAAGCTTGACTTTGGAGAAGTACCGCTATGTGGAGGAAGGCCTGGCCAGCACCCAGGATGTGACAAAACCTTACGCCAGTGATGGCACTGGCACCCCATGCCAAGACACAAAATATAGCACATACCAGATGCCTGAGCTCTACCCAAGTGTGGTGCTGAATGGATTCAAGCGCCGGAAAGAGCATAGCGTAGATATGCACCTCAACAGCTAATGGCGTCCAAAGAGAATGGATCTTGAAGAACTCCAAACCTACCTTCATACCTTTGAAGAAGAGCTGCTTTTGTGGGGAATTGTGGCCAGTACAGTTGTGACTGCTGACCCAGAAATGCTGGCTCAGAAGTGCTGGACTGATGGGGCCCAGCCTCCAACAGGAGACTGAGCCTGTGACTTTTCTCTTCTGAACCTCCTCGGACAGTTCTGTGGCAAACAAGATGGAGCCCAGGGAAGCGAGGTTTTCCACCCCGGGACTTGGGATCAGATTTGCAACGCGTTCCGTTAATGAGGGAGGTGTCCGAACGAAGCCTCGCCCAGGCAAACACTGACGATTACATTCTGACTGGTTCCTTGATTGACTTGAAGACCCCTTTTCCCCCCTCATGTTATTTGTTCTGCGGTATTCTTTTCAGAGATGACTGACCTGTGGCCTCCTTATGAGAGAAGCCTATTTTTTTTATTTTCGTTTTTTCATCTGAGGGAAGAGGAAAGCCAAAGAGTGACTGGCGGTTATCCAGTTCCCTATAAAAAGCCACAACCGTAGCTTCCCGCTGAAGCTCTCCTGAGGGAACCAGATTCAACTGGGCATCCCTGGGCAAAGAGGCTGGACTGTCAACATTTCACAGGTGTCTCCGAGTTAAATGTTAAACAGCCCACACATTAAAAAATGTGTCTAGCGAACATTTATGAGGCTATGTTCTCTTCCGTCTGTGTTAACAGTGCCTCTGGCATCCCAGAGGGATGCAATGAATACTTGACCATGCTGATTGTAATGCCCACGGTACCTCTTCTGTTTGACAGGTAGTTCTTTCCTGTTTGAGCTCTGAAATCCGTGGCAAGGAACGTGTTTTTAATTATGATTGCGTGCTGCCTCTGTTAAAATGTGAAGTTCAGGGTTTATAAGCTGAGTTCTCGAACGAGAAGAAGAAAAACAGTAGCTTGCATGGAGCAGGATAGGTGCCCAAGAACCCCCAGTGTCTAGCCTAGCAACTGCCTGTACTCAGGTTACAGCGCCCCCTTCGGGTGGCAAAGGAACAACACTATGCAAAGTCAGCTCTTTTGAGTGGCTGGCAGTGCGACAGCTTCTGATTGGCCGTTCTTCACTCAGGAAATTAGTTACAGGGCACTTTTAAATATTACATTTTACTGGCAAATTTGGAAGCCAATATCAACTTTTCAAATGGATTTCTTTACCTATTGCCCCTCTTCAGACCTCAAAATCCAACCATGTCCATAATGGCTGCTGTTCTTTTTAAAGTAAACGGATATATACTTGCAAGCACATTGAACTTTTGCTTTACACAAAATGTGCCAGATTTCTCCTTTGCATAATGGTTTCCTGATTTTAAAAAAAGAGAAATGTTCCAACTGTATTCAGAAGATTGCTTTGTCATAATGGACATCCTGAAATCCTGAACTATAAAATATTTAGTTTTATATAGCAAATAGATGTCTGCATGTACCAGAAAGCTTTATTGATGATCACCAGAGCTCAGGGCTGTACCACACTTTATGCATTCAGGGGTCGTTCAGTCATCCCTGTTCATCACTTGAAGTTTGCCATGCCAAGTGGCAAATTACCTGCCTGAGCCTTTCTGAGACTGCACGCCCACAGAGCAATCTGAGCTGGGGGTCACCGCTATGCCTGTGTTAGTCCTCAAATGATAAACATGTCTCTCTGAATAAGTCCAAGTAGCATTGTTTCAGCAAGGGGGAGTTGGAATCTATCCCCACACTGTTGGGATCACTGTGGGTCCAACTAAGCCCCGTGCAGAGAAGACCCATTGAATTTAATGAATCTAAATTAGTCGTGTCCATTAACCTCAGTAGTATGGCTAGTGTTGGATAGACTCCTGTAGATATCTCTCTATCTATTATTTTCTATGAATGAAATATGTACTGTATATCCATCTGCCTTGCTGTTGAATTCTATGATGGCTGGATGCAGATGCATTTTGAAGGAGAATATTTGACTGTAATTTATTTTGAGTGTGTGCACGTATGAGAGGGAGAGGGGGGCAGAATTATGGAAAGTGACCTCTTTTTGTGGCTTTAACTTAATAATTTATTGTGCTCCTATTTTGTCCTCACCCCCTACCCCTTTGCCTTCTTGAAGGTTAAAAAGAGCAAAACTATGCAATCCGCACTGGTTGTTTTGTAATCTTTCTGTAATAAAATGCTGCAGGTGTCTTTTCATACTGACTAGCATCTTTTATTTGGGGTTCGAAATTTCTTGGGGTAAACCGAGATGAAGCTCATTGCACTAAGAGGAGCATGGCGCAATTTGTCCCCACTGCTGATTATTCCCTAGTGGGGCGGGAGCCCAAAAAGTAGGTGGAGCCGGAGCCAACGATTGGCTGAGTAAGAGCCAATAGCAGGCAGCACCAACTCGTCGTACTTTTGTCCCCATCCTCCTCCTTGCCGAGTTCTACAAGGGACAACACCTGAGACTCAGGTGGAGGAAGGTGACAGTCAGGGCCTCACCGTGGACTGGATGTAAATAAGTCAGGTGGAGTTGGAGGAATCCAGACTTTGATGGGGCAGTGGCCCTTTTGCCTTAATGGACCTGCCCCTACAGCTTGGAAGAGCCATGATGGGCTTGGATATATAATTATTGCTCAAATGGAAATCACCAGTGCTTGGGTCATTCAGATTTAAAAGCAACTAGTTCAACTTCCCCCTGTCCGAAAAGCCACTGGCTCCAGTTCACGTTCATTCTTTCACAAAACAAACGGGTTCCATCCAAATTCATCCAAATGAAAGAAGAAGAAGAAGAAAATTCAGAATATTATGAGCTGCTGCACTTCAGTAGACGGTCCAAAATTGGACCCACATATAAGTAATAAGATGGCTGACAGAAAGTCATCCACTGATGTTTTCCCCATAATTGTATTTCCATATAAGAAAAGCCTTACCCGGCTGAATTTATGCCATCCAAGGCATCTGTCACTTTGTTTTTGTGCTTCTCGAGGCAAGATGCTCCTGTTGGAAAGGAGAAAGAAAACACAGGAAATGCCTCACATTCCTTCCTTTTAGTTACTTGGCAAAAGCGGTTAAGTGACTAAGTATCCTTAGCAGCAGCAATGCCATTGTATCTGCCTAAGAAGCCATAGAACATTGCCTTCACCGTTTGCTTTCTTACTTTCTTTATAAATACCAAGCTTTTCCTTTAAAAAAAGCGAGCAAGCAAATATTCTGGGCTTCCTGCATTGCGGGTGGTAGTGGGGAGAGATGAATATGAACTAGAAATTGTTTTAAGTTCTACCCCAAAATAAACTTAATTCACATTTACTTCAGCAGGGAATTATGAAAACCACTTTGGGGTCTAATTTAAGGTGTGTTTGTTTTATACAGTAACTAGTTCAGGGAACTTCATTCTAAGCCTTGGAAATCACATGATTTGCATGCTTAAAATCTCAGATTGGATCTCTAAAATTCCCAGTAAAAAAGCTAGCAGGACCACTCTGAAATCCTGGAGGCTCACAGTCAGTGTAGACCAGTGTTCTTCAACTGTAGGTTGTAGTTGAACTACAATTCCTTTTATCCTTAGACAGCTTAGTCCATGGTTAGAGATTATGGGAGTTGTGGTCCAAAGATGGTTAGGCATGGGGTACCCTTGGCCCTCCAGATGTTCCTCATTCCCATCAGCCCCAAGAAGCATGGTCATGGGTAAGAAGAGTTGTAGCTCAACAACATCTGGAGGGCTGAAGTTCTCCATTCATGGGGAAGGTCCTCAATTTAACCCTCAGCATCTTCAGAAGCCTGTCTGAAACACTGCAGAGATTCTGCCAGTCAGTGTGCACAATACTGAGCTAGATGGACCAATGGTCTAACTCGGAATACGGCTGCTTCCCAGGTTTCCATGTCGTTCAACTGGATGGTTGTTTTCTTCCATTGCCATGGGGCGTTGCCTGCCTTACTCATCTTTCCAATTTAGGCAACTCCCTCAGCCAAGAAGTCAGCCAGAGCAGGATCAAAAAAGGCTAATACGAAGCATGCCACTGTCCTCCCCAGTGATGCCAAGCCCTGCAAATCCTTGCTGAGTTATTTCGTGGTTGTTGTTCTTAGCCTGTTGGTTGAAAAACAACAGCACAAATTGCAGCAAGTATTTAACAGGCGACTGAATTCACTCATCCCTTGTCCACCCCCACAAACCAAAGCCATTCCAATTACCAGGCTTATATAAGTAAGTGTGAAAGCCTGCAGGAATGTTGTCAAAGGAACACCTCAATGAAAGGGGAGGATATTGGGCTTCCCCAAATTATGACATACCCCCAACCTGCCGATTGACAGGCTTGATGCAGCCAAGGTTATGGCAATGGCAGTCATCCTGTGAGCAGATGACTCACAGTGGGTTAAACAGTCATGGTGGAAACCCAGCTTCTTCTCACCACTGAAGGTACAGAGGTATCTAGTAGGTGGCTGGTGCCCATTGAGAATGGAAGGCAGAGGTGCAGTAGTCTAGGGGCTGAGGACCCATTGTGATTTCTGTGGCCTGGTCCCTGTTTCCAGTTTCCTAAAGCCAACCAATCAGCAGGAAAGGGGAGCTTTCTATCAACTGAGAAGAGGCCTTCTCACCTTTCTGCTGGTTGGAACCAATCAGGTGAGTCAGCCACTGAGGATCGGCTCCTAGGGTCACTCTGGAGAAGGCACATGGGAAGGACACTAAAGAGAGTTGTGGCTTCCCAGACGCATGAGAGAACATTGAGCTGGACTAGATGGGCCTTCTTGTGTTCTTGTGAGTAATAGAGAGGGAGGCCTGTTGCCTTCATGCCCTGCTGTCAGGGACTGGGCAGAGGAGGAATGGTGGAGACTCCCTCCCCAAGCGTGACCCTTCCAGAGAAGAAGAAGACAGTTCAGAACTACAACAGGGGATTGAGGGAGGTCTCAGCTCAGAGGCGGATGAGGTGGAAAGCTGGGAAATAATGGGAGAGGAGGAGGAGGAGGAGGACTCACCAGGGGGTGACAGCTGATGGACACAGTGTCTTTAGAAATCATTCCAGACCCACCCCCTTCTCTCCCAGAACCCGGCGAGCCTTGAAAGTAGGAGAGCAAAGAGCTCAAAGGCAGAGGGCAGTTTTCACTCGGGACAATGTCATTATTCCAACAGGCTGCATTCTGTAAATATTGAATAAAAAGCAGATGGTAAGAACTTTTCCTTGTCTTATATGTCCCTGGGAACCGGCCATGGGAGTTGCTTCCTCTGCCACCTGACACCTGGCCACCAGTTTCCTGGAGGCATCTGATTGGCTACTGTCAGAACCGGATGCTGGACTAGACAGGCCATTGGCCAGACCCAGCAGAGCACTTCTTAGGTTCCGCAGGTTCCCCTCACTCAAAGCTCAAAATACCAGCTTGAGCCAAGGTTGAGTGGTTGTGTTTGGAGGAGGGAAGGAAACTTCTTGGTTGTTATGTTAACTGGAAAGGGAAGCTGAAAGTCACAGGGAAAGACTAGTAAGTAGGTGGGACATCTGTCAGATGGAAGTGGGTGGTGAATAAATGATATTATAAATGGGTGGCGATGAGTTAGGAGATTAACTGATTAACTGCATTGCATTCATCCCATACTTCAGATAACAGTGAATTGGACTTAATTGGTCATCAGACACTGCTGACAGCTGCTAATTCCAGGTAATTGTCAGTGAAACCCAGGCTAGAAGGGCTTACCAACACCTATGCTGTTGCTTAGATTTAAGAACAGAATAAGTCTGGCTACTGGATCAGGCCAATGGCCTGTCTAGTCCAGCACCCTGTTGTCACAGTGGCCAACCACTGGAAAACCTTCAAGCAGGAGCTGAGCACATCAGCACTCAGCTGGTAAGCAGTGGTAGCCTTCTCCTCCATGAGACGGAAGCAGAATCAGGCTCAAACTCAGGAGACACACTTCCTAACAGTACAGGCTGTTTTGACAGTAGAACAGTCTGCCTTGGGAAGGGATGGACTCTCCTCAAGTGGAGGCATTCAGATGAGGCACTACAAATCCTCCAATGGGGGCTGCGTGATGACCACCTTACATTTTTATGTATATAGGGAAGATAGTGTGGATGAGGGCTCAGCCCCACCCAAGTGGGAAGAAATTCAGCACAGCCATGCTGATCAAAATCAGCTCACCCAGCCAGGCTGACAAGTCATGTGACTCGCCTGTGGTTTGAGCATGGAGGAATTGCCCCCAGCTCATGGGTGTGTTGGTGGAGATTAGCCATAACTCAGTGACAGAGCACACGCTTGGCAAGATCCAATCCTTGCTTTCTCTGGCTGAAATGAGGTGGGTGCAAGGATTGCAGCTTTGGGAATAACCTCAGAGGATAAGCAATGCTGGGCAAGAGAGACGAGTAGCCTGACTCAGCCTAAGGCAGCTCCATAGGAGCAAATCGTAAACTGGTATGTCAATAGCTACAGCCTACATGAAGACAGGCTCCAGATGGCCTCTACTGCCCTCTATTGGCGGGAATCAACTGAGCTTGTTTTATTTATCCATTCAGGAAGGTGACGCAGCATTCCTGGGAGTGTATGCTAAGCAAAATTTCTTTCACATCACTGGGTAGGAGTGGAATTCTTGCCACTCAAGGCTTGCTCTCGATGTTACTGGGGTGGTTACAAAAGCTTCAGATCCCCCCTTCCTCTAAAAAAGCAAGGTAACCAAATACTACTACTTTGATCATAAACTAGCAAAATACATCAGAATATGTCAGACACCAATGGGAAACCACAGCAACTGATGTTCACTGCCCCAGTTCCTGTCATCCTGTCAGTTTTGGTTTCTCTCCATTTCTCCTTCAGTCAACCTTCAATTCAGTTCTCCTTCATGCATCAGTTTGTGATTTATTTATTTTTTTAAATAATAATAATCTTGAAAATCAGTTAGGATTCTAGTAAGGATTTCAACTCATACACATGTTTTTGTACATACCCGTAATTTTGCCAGGCACACAAATTTCTGCATGCATTTTTTTCTGAGGATAACACACATTTGCATGTTATTTTCACTAACACATGCATCTCAGTAACACTCTTTTGTACATTGGTTGGAGAACTGCAAAATGTTTGCCAAAATGTTGGCAGTTCAAATCCCCGCAACGGGGTGAGCTCCCGTTGCTCGGTCCCTGCTCCTGCCAACCTAGCAGTTTGAAAGCACGTCAAAGTGCAAGTAGATAAATAGGTACCACTCCGGCAGGAAGGTAAACGGTGTTTCCGTGTGCTGCTCTGGTTCGCCAGAAGCGGCTTAGTCATACTGGCCACATGACCCGGAAGCTGTACGCCGGCTCCCTTGGCCAATAAACCGAGATGAGCGCTGCAACCCCAGAGTTGTCCGCGACTGGACGTAACGGTCAGGGGTACCTTTACCTTTAGGGCACTGTTTCAGTTTGCATATTGTTATGGGAAGCACAAATCAAGTAGAAAAAGTGGGAAAACCAAACCCACCCCCATCCCTCATGCCAGGAGAACATTTCTTAGGGCTGTGTCAACTAAGTTAGAGTAGACCCATTGAAATGAATATGGGCTTTTTGACCTCATCCACCAAGACTCTTCTTTTGCATGTGATTAACATAGGGGGTAGAGAGTTAAAGAGACATTTCTCACCACCTCAGTCCATATGGGACCAGGCCATGTTAGTTTGCATTTCTTAGTACAGAAAATATTGATCTGATGTGTAGAGATCTTTCCTATTCTACTTAATTCAAGAGGGTTCTGGAAGCTTCTGGAAGCTTCTCTGTGTGAAAGAAAGAAACAGAAGGTTCATGATGTTTGGGTTGTTCCTTCAGAGAAGCTGAGTTCAGCTGGCTTAAACTGGTTCTCTGACCTCTTTCTGTCAAGGTCATGCTGACTATAGTAGTCAGGCCAGAAGGAGCCTGGGGTTCCACTTTCTCTTCCTATAGCTCTTCCTTCTGATGTGGTGTTCTGTATATACTGTTAAGATTTAGATTTATTATAAGTTATTGTAAGTTTAAGTTAAGTCTGCTGCAACTGGATTTGTTATGGACAGTGCCAATCTTGAATGTATTGGATTTGTGACCATTATGCTCATTTGCCTTCAGTAGCAGTAAAGCTCTGCTGGATGAAATATTAATTGCCTCTGGTCTATTTTTGGGGAATTCTGCAACGTGTTTAAGTTGTTGCTCTGCTAACTATGCATTGGAATCCTGATCAATATTGAGTAGAATCCAATGACAGGCCAGACTATGTGTCCACCTAATTGAGCATTGTCTACATCATGAATAGGAAACCTATGGCCTTCCAGATGTTGTTGGACTCCATTTCCCATCATCCTCAGCCATCATGGCCAATGGAATCAGAATTGATGGGAGCTGCATTGTAGCATTCTAAGGCTGCATTCAACTTCCTACTCAGAGGAGATGCATTGGAACCAAGTTAGTCATTTCAGTGGGTCTACTCTGAATATTGAAGGGACGCGGGTGGTGCTGTGGGTTAAACCACAGAGCCTAGGACTTGCCGATCAGAAGGTCAGTGGTTCGAATCCCCACAACAGGGTGAGTTCCCGTTGCTTGGTCCCAGCTCCTGCCAACCTAGCAGTTCGAAAGCACATCAAGTGCAAGTAGATAAATAGGTACCGCTCCTGCGGGAAGGTAAATGGCATTTCCGTGCACGGCTCTAGTTTGCCAGAAGCGGTTAGTCATGCTGGCCACATGACCCGGAAGCTGTATGCCGGCTCCCTCGGCCAGTAAAGTGAGATGAGTGCTGCAACCCCAGAGTCGGTCACGACTGGACCTAATGGTCAGGGGTCCCTTTACCTTTACTCTGAATATCACTATTGTTGGATACCACCTAAGGCTAGAGGAAGAAATGTGATTCAGTTTGTCTTTAGAACCTCATACTGCCTGAGTTCAAACGCTACAGAAGCATCCGGTCTCGTTGGAGCCTAGAAGAGCTGGTTTGGTCCAAGCCAACAATGAGCTGCGTTGACAGAGCTTTGGAAAGGCAGGTGGTGGAGAGGTTGAAACTGGATTTGAAAAAAAAGGAGCTGCCGCTCCAAAGAGAAGACCCATCACCCTGAGCTATCAATTCTTTCTTCCCAAAGCAGTGCACAGACAAACACTGCTGCTGATGCTTTTCTTATCCATCTGTCTCGAGAGACAGTGGAGTGAGCCTCGGTGGGCAAAGTCAAAGTTTGCAGCACCAAGCTGACCTTCCTAGGACACAAGCCTGGGCAGTGTGTGTGGAGGTCCTGGGCTGCCCAGATGACAAGGCCACCCTCTCCGTCTTGCTGTTGTGGTCCAAAGGAAAGCAGAGCAATACATTTGGTACCAGCTTGGCTGCAGGAGCTGCTGGAAGAAGGCATGCAAGACACCAACCAGCTTAGGGACTCCACTCCAGATTTGTGTAGGGTTTCCTCCTTAGCCTTTTCTTCTACCAAAGATATCCTGCAAGGCAGCAGAGGTTCAGGATGAGAGTTTTCCTCCTCCTAGATGGGCTCCCTTCCCAGGTTGACAAGCCCCATCTGCCCCTCACTTTCCTCTCCAGCACATGCAGAAACCGCCTTTTTGACCATTAGTCTCATCTGCTCAATCCGTCAGACCCCATACACCCCAATGGTCCTTTGAAATTTGCACTTCTCTGTGTCCAGCAGAGTAATGCATACAACAATGCATATACTGTGGTAATTTCTCCATTATAAACGCACATACAACATTAGTGAAAATAATGCACTCAGATGCATTATAATAAGGGGAATCGCTTGGCAAAAAAAAATCTGCATTTTAGGGGAAATTGCATTACAAAAATGTGCGTATTAAGGAGGTAACCTGATTAATTTTCATGAAGACTGGGAGGAAACATCACAAGCTGACGTGGACATCTGGAGAACTATACTTAAATTTGGGGAAAAAATGAAAAACTGAAACCTGCCCTTCCCCTAGCTATGCTAACAGCAAACTCTTTCTGAGTCGTGATTGAGAACTGATGTGGCAATGTGGCGTAGTGAAGTTAAAAATTGTGGAAAAAGGAGAAATGGACAGAGACTGCAATGGACCAATTGGCTTACCCCTTTCATGCACCTGTTTCTGCGGAGGTTCAGCTTTCAAAGATCTCTGGATTAGGCCACAAGAGAAGCTAAATATGGGTCACCTTGTTCTTTTATTTATTTTTTCCCAAAGGGTTGCACAACCACACATTGTGCAAGGCTGTAATTTACTGTCCCCGTTAGGGAGCCAAAGGCACCCGTAGATATGAGCTGGCTGCAAGAGGAGTCAGCAAAGCGTTCCATGAGTTTCTAGCGTTGCAGAACCGCCGAGTCTTGCAGGAGCCGGGAAGAGCAGGTTTGGGACGAGCTGACGATGAGCTGCCTTGCCAATACTTGGGGAAGGGTGGTGGAGAAATTGAAAAGGGATTGGCAAAAGGGAGCAGCTGCAGGTCAAAAGGGAAGGCCTGTCGCCCTGAGCTGTATAGGAACTTACGAGAAATCTTGTAGAGTGGCTAGACAACGCCAACGGAATCAGTTGCCTTATATAGGAACACAGGAAGCTGGTTTACCACTGGGCTATGGTTAAGGGTGGGATGCAGGTGGCGCTGTGGTCTAAACCACAGAGCCTAGGGCTTGCCGATCAGAAGGTCGGCGGTTCGAATCCCCGTGACGGGGTGAGTTCGAAAGCACATCAAAGTGCAAGTAGATAAATAGGTACCGCTCTGGTGGGAAGTTAAACGGTGTTTCCATGCGCTGCTCTGGTTCGGCAGAAGTGGCTTAGTCATGCTGGCCACATGACCCAGAAGCTGTACACCGGCTCCCTCAACCAGTAAAGTGAGATGAGCGTCGCAACCCCAGAGTCGTTCGCGACTGGACCTAACTGTCAGGGGTCCCCTTACCTTTACCTATGGTTAAGGGACAAGGGTGGTAGGAAACTATTTTACACCAAGTCAGACCTTTGTTCCACCTACTTCAGTATTGTCTACACTGACTGGCAGCAGCTCTCCAAGGTATCACACAGGAGACTCTTTCAGCCCTGCCTGGGGACTGAACCCAGGGCCTGCATACTGTTATAAAATTCTGGTGCCTGCCCCTCCCTCTGCCAAGTGGTGGCAAGAGCCCACAGGGTCTGTGTCCCTTTGGACAACGGAAGATTTGGCGGAGACTGCCGTGCTTTAAGAAATATGGTTTCTTCACCTTTTTACACCTTTGGTCTGCATGGAGTGAGTCCAGATTTTACGGCATGGTCATTTCAAAAGGCACCAGCGCAGGCACCCTTCTCCCTGCCTGCCCAAGATGGATCTCAGCTCTTCCTCTTCCTTCTTCTTCCAATAAACCCTTTTCCTATCCCCTCAAACATACACCTTGGTAACATCTCTGTTATGTACTGAGTTGAATAGGATCCAAAATGCAGCAGTCTGATTGGTCCACAGGAGCCACCCAATCCATCTCCAGGTGGAAGTGAATCCGCAACCTGATTGGCCTACAGGAGAATCCTGGAATTAGCCAATCACGTGGGGCCCATTGTGTAAATAATGTATATAAAGCAGACATTCTGGGGGAACTTCCATTCCTCCTCACCACCATGAGCTGAATAAAGAGCATGAAATCCACTCTCGACTCCGAGTATATTTCAGTCTCCCTGCCCAATGGCCCATCAACACGTTTTCTCATGTTAACAGGCTTGCTCTTCACTCAGCCAGCCAGGCTGGTTTGCATAACCCAGCCCAGGAATTCCCAGAATTCCCCATCTGGCACCGGTCTGCACTTTAATCCATATCCCAATTAATCAAAACCCTGGTATTTATTAATTTCTAGGGTTCAGGGGGATTCCCCCCCCCCCCCCGATCTATAACAATACAAACCAGATTCTCTGGCCACTGAGTTATGGGCAATCGCTAAAGACATAGGAATATAAGCAGCTGCCTTATACTGGGAGTCAAGACCAATTGGCCAAGACCAATTGGTCACTGACTTGCAGGAGGTCTCTCTCGTTCAACCTGGAGATGACAGGGATCGCACCTGGGACCTTGTGTGTGCAAGAAAGTTCTACCACTGAGCATAGCCCCAACCAAATCAAACTTCTCCTCCATTCCCTACCCTTGACCCATCTGCTCAGCAGAGTTCAGGAATGTTATAGAACCAGGAAGGAGTTGGGCATTTGGGAAGCAACCAGATTTCTGAAGGGCTAGGTGTTGTTGGTGGAGCTACGGTTAGGATCCCCGGCCGATCCCCATCAGCCCATCCTGCATTTTGGCTTAAACACATGACCAATTTCGAGCCTGCATAAATCACCATCGAGCGAGCCCAAACTGGATCTTGCACGTACATCATGACACAGCAGAGTCGAAAGCACTTCTTGGGAAGACAATCAATGAGGCAACAGCAGCATCAGAAAACAACAACCACCCAACGCCTGTGAACCAGAGACAGGCCCAGTTTTCCGGAACAGACCGAATCGCTGTTCCTCGTTTGCCTTTTGGAAGGGTTCGAAGGACACCTTCCGGAAATGTCGCAAACATGAGTTGTTGGTATTCCCTTCCACTTGACCCTGTGAAGCTAAACCCTGAGAAGTTGGGGACAGATGTACCCAGGCTAGAAGCTGCAGCTCTAAGCCTACATATGGCCCTCAGCTTGATTTCAGGCAGCCCTTGCCTTATTTGCATGTGGTTGGCACATAGTGGGGAATCTGGATAAAGAGGGTTGGAGAGAGAGAGAGAGAGAGAAAGCAAGAAAGCAAGAAAGAAGGAAGGAAGGAAGGAAGGAAGGAAGGAAGGAAGGAAAGAAAGAAAGAGGAAGTTAGCATAAAGAGGGAGCGAAAAGGATGTCCTCTTTATCAAGGACAAAGCCACCAGAATCGCTACTGACATTGGCTGTAACTTTAAGAACTTTCCTTTTCCCTCTTCCCTCCTCTTCCTTCTTTCCTCATGCGTCATGACTTTTTGAAATTGTGCACCTGAGGGCAAAGGTTAGGAAAGGGATTTTCGCAAAGCCTCTCTGAGAGGTTTTCTAATGAAAAGGGGTGGGGGTGCTGTGAAGAAATAAATAACGTTGGCTAATATTTTCCTGTAGCATTGCTAAGTCTTTGAAACAGCTGGCCGACATAACAGTGATGTAGAACCTGTGTGTGTGTGTGTGTGTGTGTGTGTGTGTGTGTGTGTGTGTGTGTTGCAACCCCATTGCTCTAGCTCCTGAGCATCGTCCACAACATTGCAACATCTTCTCCTCTGACTCTGTGACTGCTCCTCTGGCGTTTGACCTCGACTTCTGTGACCTCTGTGACCGCAGTTGCTAAAATTAGCACACACACACACACCAAAAAAAAAATTGCATCAGTGGAATAGGGGAAAGATAAAGTGCAGCCACTTATTACAGGGTGGAAGAGATGACATCAGATTGGGTTTATTTGTATCTGGTCATCAGACCATCACAAAACAAAAGTTTAATTGTAGGCAATTAACAAAGGATTGCATCAATGGAAGTTAACTCAGACCCAAATAAAACTGTTTGCGACATAAACTTAAAATGATGAATTTCCCCTGCACATAAGATAACAACATCTCTCTCTCTCTCTCTCACACACACACACACACACACACAAACACTGTATATATGGAAACATTTAAATAAATGTTACAAAAATCTGAATAAACTGATATGCAAGCTAAATGACTAAAAAGCCTAAAACGAACTTGAAATCACAAATCTCCTTGACCTGGCATACTGTTCTTACTTAAGCATTCCACACAACCCCCCCCCCATCAGTTCCTACAGGAAGAACAATGTGCCACCTTCACGGTTCTAAATATATATGGTTCGCCCAATAGAAAAATTGCAGACTTGTGGACAGATGTCTTTCCTTTCTCCCTAAAACAGGTCCCAAGCATCACATAAGGAGAGCCTGGCTACCGCAGGATCAGGCCATTGGCCCAACTAGTCTAGCATCCTGTTCTCAGAGTGGCCAAACCAGATGTTTCAATGGGAAGCCCAGAAGCAGGAACTCCATGGATGAACCATCAGCCTGAGGCAGCAAAGCTCCTCTCGAGTTCCTAATTTACCACTGGGATACATTGCTGACTCCCTGCACCTCCCGGTTCTCCTTTTCTACAGGATTCAGATTCCTCCTTCCAGCTAAATGCTTCCTTCCCATTTCCAAAACTGCCATCTTTTCAGAGATGTTTCCACAAACAAAGCAATGATCTCAGCTGATAAATACACAATGGCCTCCTCATTTGTTTACCCCGGCCATCATCAGTGGATTGAAATAGAAAAGGAAGGCAACCTATTATCAACTTACCCTTTTCCATGCGGTATTCAGAACCTGAAATTAACTTGCTCATTATATATAATTTTTATTAGATTTTCTGTTTTATAATTTTGAATGCTCATTTAAACATCCTTACAACATCAATGACTTCCCTTCTTCTCTTTCCATGGTTCATTTTGCATACCATAAATCCCTGCATATTATAGGTAAACTAAACCATTCAGTATTCCATTTTTACATTCATCAAAACTTATTTACACTGTTGAATTTATCTTAATGCTGCCAGTGTTTTCAAGCGTACACAATTCCCCCCCATATGTTCAATAAACGTTTTCCAATCTTCTCTAAACGTATGTTCTTCTTGTTCTCTTATTCTATATGTTAAGTCTGCAAGCTGTGCATATTCCGTCAGCTTAAGTTGCCATTCTTCTTTAGTTGGGACCTCGCTCATTTTCTATTTTTGGACTAACAAAACATGGGTCGCAGCAGTGGCATACATAAATAGCCTTTTTTGACACCTGAGAATTTCCGTCTGAATTATCCCCAACAAAAAGGACTCTGGGTTTTTGGGGGGAAGGTACTTTTAAACATTTTTTTCCAATTCATTATGGATCATTTCTTCTGTGTACTTGTTCAATCTGTTGCCCAGGTCCTATCGATGGGCAACGTCAAAACCTCTCATGATACTTCATCTTTAAACTGGGCTCAGGGCTGCTTGAGACTGGGGTATCTTGAGGATGTATTCTGCCACATGTCAGCGACGAAGGAATACAGTGGTACCTCGGGATGCGAACGGGATCTGTTCCGGAGCCCCGTTCGCATCCCGAACGAAACGCAAGACACAACGGCGCATCTGTGCGTGCGCGGGTCGCGTTTTGCCACTAACACGCATGCGCGTGACATCATTTTGAGCGTCTGCGCATGCGCGAGCGGCGAAACCCAGAAGTAACGTGCTCCATTACTTCCAGGTTGCCGCGGAGCGCAACTCGAATGCGCTCAACCCGAAGCGCATTCAACTCGAGGTATGACTGTACTGTGGTACCTCAGGTTACATATGCTTCAGGTTACATATGCTTCAGGTTACAGACTCTGCTAGCCCAGAAATAGTGCTTCAGGTTAAGAACTTTGCTTCAGGATGGGAACAGAAATCATGCTTTGGCAGCACGGCAGCAGCAGGAGGCCCCATTAGCTAAAGTGGTGCTTCAGGTTAAGAACAGTACGGCCCTCCAGAACAAATTAAGTACTTAACCGGAGGTACCACTGTATTGTACTTGTGATGTACTGGGCCATGCATCCATCATTTATTTATTTCTGTAAGTGCAACATGGTGCTATCGCTGTGAGAATAGAATACTGGACCAAAAGCTGGTGTGGTGCCGTGGTTAGAGTGTCAGACTATGGCCTGGGAGACCAGGGTTCAAATCCTCCACTCGGCCTTGAAGCTCTCCACTGGGTGGCCTTTGGCCTGTCACTGTCCCTCCCAGCCTAACCTACCTTGCAGGGTTGTTGTAGAATTTAAATGAGGAAGGGGAGAGCCTTGAGGTCCTTGGGGGTGGGGGGAAAGGTGAGATATAAATGTGATTAATGTATAAATAAATTTTAGATGGGCCTTTGGCTTGATCCAGTATGGCTCTTCTGGTGTTCTTATGCACAGTTTCCAGAGTGGTTTAACAACCAATCTATCTTCACACACAAAAACTCTGGAAATATTAGCTCTGCCAGGGGCATAGCAAGAGGTGTCTCTTAACAGCTCTCAGCGCTCTTAACAAGCTGTAGGTGCCATGATTCTTTGTGGGAAGCTATGGGTGCTTAAAGGGGTATCATAGCGATTTAAATGTATAGTATGGATGTAGCCTCAGACTGCCACCGCTTATATATATATCCTGATGTTGTTAATCCCACTTCTTAGATAATTATGGTCCCTAACCTTGTTTTGCTCTGGTCCTTGAGTATAATTATTATGAGCCAGGACTGGGGGCGGAGGTGATGGGGACATCATTTGTCCCAAAATATCTAGTTGGTCTTGCTTATATAAACTGACACAGACACCCAAGCGATTGCACAGAGCCCTTTTTTTGACAGCGAAACAAGGCTCTCTTTGGCTTGCTTCCGTTCAGCTGCACCCATGAAGAACGTTACAATCTTCCTACTGGTTCTGGCTTGTGGTAAGTCTACTTTTCTGCTATAGTTCAGTAGAGCTGAGAGTTCTTTCCAGAACTGTTGCTGTTGTCTGGAAGAGGGATCTCTGGGATGGGGTCTCTTTGCTTCCACCGTGGTCCCTGCAATGGTGGCAACTCATGGCAAGCACCTCCCCTCCCCCACAAGCCCTCAGACTGCCCTCACTCTGATTTGGCTTCATGGCATTGCCATCAAGAAACCAGCCTGAGGGCAGTGCATTTTGCAGCCAAATGTGGGAAGAGGAAGAAAAGAAAAATCTGGCAATTGGTATTCAGGGATATACTGCCACTGAATCTTTGTGTTCCTTTCACAGTCATAGCTAATACCCCTAGGCAGGGGTTTAAAGTCATCTTCTTTTGCCACCAGGTTACTTCTGCCCTCCAGGCAGGCTCACCAGTCTCTCACCAGGCTCACCATGCCACGGCGTGCTTGATCTAATTCCCAGTACTTTCACAGGCTCAACCTCTCAGTCCAGGACTGGGCAACCAGCAGCCTTAGGACTGACTACCTGTGATCCTCAGCCTAATTTAAATCAGTGTGGGGAGAGAGAAAGGAGGTGTCAGAATGGCAGAAAGAGAGGTGGAAAGAAAGGAGAGAAAGGGGTGGCAGAAAGAGAGATAGAAGGATGCCGTGAAAAAGAATGAAATGGGGTAGCAGAGAGAAAGATGGGGGGGGAGAGGGAGAGAGGGAGGGAGGGAAAGGAAGGGGATGGCAGAGGGAAGAAGGAAAAGGAGGTGGCTTTGGCCCTACCTACTGCCAGCAAGTGGCTGAGAACGGTTTACCTCTAAACTACAGAGCCTAGGGCTTGCAGATCAGAAGGTTGGCGGTTCGAATCCCCGCAACAGGGTGAGCTCCCATTGCTCGGTCCCTGCTCCTGCCAACCTAGCAGTTCAAAAGTACGTCAAAGTGCAAGTAGATAAATAGGTACCACTCCGGCGGGAAGGTAAACGGCGTTTCCGTGTGCTGCTCTGGTTCGCCAGAAGCGGCTTAGTCATGCTGGCCACATGACCCGGAAGCTGTATGTCGGCTCCCTCAGCCAGTAAAGCGAGATGAGCGCCGCAACCCCAGAGTCGTCTGTGACTGGACTTAACAGTCAGGGGTCCCTTTACCTTTACTGCCAGCAAGTGGCTGAGAACGGTTTACCTCTGAGGGAATGAGGCAGCAGGGGAAAAGGTATCCCCACCCCTCAGGAAGGCTTGAGACCTCAACTGCTATTCCCACCACAAACAGTGCTTTCCCACCTCAACTCCCTTGCTTTTTCAATCCGTACCCCCTGCTCCCTGTCTCTTTGCTCTTCCCTCCAAACAAGACTCTGTTGCTCTTTCAGGAGCCGCTCTGGTGACCGGCCTTGCCTCCCAGTTTAATGAGATGATCCAGATGAGCACCGTCACCTTCACCCTGGCCAACTTTACCAACTATGGGTGTCACTGTGGGGCAGGGACTCAAGGCTTCCCCGTGGATGCCATCGACAGGTGAGGCTCACCTGAGATTACCAGGCATTGCTCACCTCTTGGGCTATCATCATTCTCTTACAGTTCAGGGGTTTTACAAGTCATGGTGAAGGGCCATTAGAGTATTGTTCTCTATATGATCCCAAAAACTGTTTGAGGCATTTTCTCCTCTCTCATATGTTATGCCCAAACCCCTTCCTTAAAGGGGGGAGGGAGGTTTTTACACCAGCCAGGAGAACAAGGCTTTTTCTTCTTGCTTAGATGTTACAGTGAAAATGGGCCTCTCTCTCTGGAATGTCTGGCTTAGGCAGGTAGAGATAATAAGCAAGATTGAATGAGTGTTATTGTAACCCCAGATTTGGGGGGGGGGGGGCTGAAAAGGAGGCGAACTGAAAAGGAGGAGGGTAACACAAGAAACAAAGCTATATCTTATTACTAGTAGTGTAAATCACATGTTTTACATGTGAACACGTGTCTATGCATTCTAAGGGGTATAAAAAGTGGGCGCACCCTGACTGGGGTGTGCAGATTGCGAATTTATCGCTCTGTACCTTTGTCCTGCATATGCATTTCAAATAAATCCTGTTAAATCCTGCAAGGTTGGTTGCCACTTCATGTGACTCTGTGCTCCAGGGACCCAATAGCAGATATGGAAAATGTCCAACAATGGGAGTCTCAAGAACAGGGATGGGGGACCTCCATATTTGCGTGCCTCTCCCATACAAAGAAATACCGTATTTTTTGCACCATAACACTCACTTTTTTCCTCCTAAAAAGTAAGGGGAAATGTCTGTGCGTGTTATGGAGGGAATGCCTACGGGTGGCATGCCTACAGATTTTTCTCCTCTAAAAACTACGTGCGTGTTATGGTCGGGTGCGTGTTATAGAGCAAAAAATACGGTACATGGAATCCCTGCATGCACCAAACTAGCATATCTGGGAGGAAGTGTCTTGCCTAGCCTCTCTGAGATGCTTGCTTTCTACAGACAAGGAGCTTGTTTCATGCGGAGGATAATTCAAATAAACCGCCTCCACCTGCATTATGATATGAACCAGGTCCCAGTAGGGTTATACCACAGACACTTTCAGTGGTAGAGCATCTGCTTTGCACACAGAAGGTACCAGGATTGATCCCTGGCATCTTCAGGTAGGGCTGAGGGAGACTTCTGCTTGAATATGCTGTCATCAGAAACATGCTGTGCGATACTGGGGAAATCTCACAGGCCGCCGGAGACCACGCTTGTGGCCGCCATCTTAGTTTTTCCAAACTAAGCCCATTGCGGGCAAAAGAAAATTACACGGCATTCACCGTTTTAAAATATCAGATGCACTTTAACAACAACAACAACCCACAGTGCTCCAGAATGTTGAGTTCTGAAAAAACTAAGATGGCACCAAAATGGGCCTGATTCATAGCAATTCCTTGCTCTCTCGTTTTCACGTCACACGCAGGTGCTGCCACAGCCACGACTGCTGCTACAACAAGGCCGAGATGTTCGGTTGCAACCCAAGCACCCTCTCGTACAGGTTCTACCCCCAGAGGGATAAAATTAAATGCGGTGAGTTGGTCCGGCGTCAAGCCAGAGAGCTGGTTCAAATCTTTTCTATTTCCGTTCCCCCGTTTCAAAGCACCCCTCTTTGCGGAAACTGATGCTGAGGTTACCACCTTTCTCCTCTCTCTGCAGTCAAGTCGCGGGACCGGTGCGAGAAGCTCGTGTGCGAATGCGACCAAAAAGCGGCCAGCTGCTTCCGGAAGCATCTCTTTGCCTATAACCTCCAGTTCAAGAATCACCCAGCGAACAACTGCAGGGCACAGCGGCCATTTTGTTGAGCTGCATTTTTAACAGGAAGCAGAACCAGAGGATATCCCATGTAGGGTGGTTGATTCAGGGGGGAGCCCTGCCTGCCTGATTATTAAAAGGGGCGGGGGCTCAGCCTATATTATTATTTTGGGGTTCTTAGCATTGTGTTAGGTTAACTGAAAGCAAGAGAAGCATTTAGAAAATTAAGTTGCCGTTTATGTTCCCTCTATTTTATTTGAAGCGAAGGTTCATGGGTTGTATCTAAGACCTACTCAGAGCAGACCCACTGAAATTAATGGATCTAGGTTAGTCATGCCCAGTAAACTTCAATGGGTCTACTCTGAATAGGACAGACATTGGGTACAACCCAGGGTAATCCCATTGGGTTGTATTTGGAGTAGACCCACTGGAATTACCAAACATAAATTAGCCATGTACATTGTTTTCAATAGGTCTGCTCTGAGTAGGACCAGCACTGGACACAATATCTCCCCCTGTACTCCATTGAAGAGGCTACCCCTCAAGCTGCTTTTGTTTTCTGTTTTGCTCGACTTGTCTCATAGCCTGGGTGCTTAATCCTGACGGATAGTGTGCCTCATATCTTAGGGCGCTCTTCTTCTTGCACAAGAATTGCATCCCTGCTTTTCCCCCAAGAATTTACCTACCAAGTGGAAATGCGGACCATTTTGCTGATTGGATGTCATAAAACCCTTTCAAAATGGCAATAGTAATAATATGCATTTGAGTCAAATAAAATACTATCGGTATCTCCATGTTGTTTGCCTGTGTGGAATTGGGAGCAGAGTGCAGGCAGCTCCCCATTTACATGTGTCCGAGGGACTCGCAACTGTGCGCACGCGCATCACAGCGAACCCGGCTGTGGCACGAAAAGCGAGGGACACGGCCCTAAAAGAGTACGCAAATGGCGAAAATGGTGCAAAAATAGTGTCTAGAAATCCCACGAGCCTTTGCAAGTGCGGAAGCTTTTGCAATGACATTGGAGGCCTGTGGAGAGTTGAGGTTTGGAGCGAACAATTGTGGTGGAGTATGGTGGGTTTTTGTTTTCAAAGGGTTTTTCATTCCCAACCCTACCAGGAGATGTCAGGGATTGAACTTGGGGCGTTCCGCGCAGACAGCACGGTGGGGCAGCAACGTTCCCCTGACCTCTGAGCAGCAGAGTCATGGCTGATTATTTGGGGGGAGCGGTGCAGTCGTAACTGCAATGTTGGAGTGCGATGTTGCGGAGGTGCAGTTGCGCTAGTGGGAGGACCTGATAGGGTCAGTTGGTGTTGCGTTTGCACCATGCTGACCTCATGCCTCCCTCTTTACCTCCCAGAAAGCCGCAATGACACAGCTAACTGGAGGTCCGATAAGTCACCGCCTGATCCTACTGTAGACTGTGTGCATATTTCTTTCTATGCATATAAATACCTTGGCTCTACTTTGTCATTTCTCAGGAACCAACTACTATATCTGATTTGGCAGCTGGCCCCAAAGCTATAAACGTGTACCCAATAAATATCACTTTATAGCAAGGTCCATGACATAATTTTCTCACCTGGTTCAAAGAGGTCTAGATCCGAGAAACTGACAAGGAAGTCATGCCTAATGTCCCGGGAGAAAAATGTCACCCGTCTTTATTTATAATCTTGTAAATAAGGTCCGTCCGTCCCTCCTGTCTGGACTTCCCTCTTCCCTCCCTTGCAATTCATGCCCCTTCGCTCCCGCCACAAGCATTTTTAAAAAATATGTTTCTTTTTTGCCCAGAGATATATTACATTTCCAGCATATAAACACAAATTTCTATACACGCTCAACAAGAGGCAGTTTGGGCGGCAGAGGCTGTACCAGTACAGGCTCTCTGACAAGTCCGTTATCTATGAAAACAACAGAACATGATTTTTGAAAGAACAACAAGAAGAAGCCATGCTTTAAAATCAGGAACAGGGAACTTGTTTTAGGCCTTAAGGCAAGGGAAATCACAGAAAGGGTAAGGAAAATGGCAAGTAATGGCAGGAGTGGGAATGGGGTCCTTTCCAGCACTATAATTCTGTGATTTTATGAAATATATTGAGGGGGAGGGACTGTGGTGGATTGACTGCAGTTGGTAGTGAGCCAGGAAGCCTGCTCATCATTTTTAGTTCTCCGCCATGCTCCGGAATGATGCTATGGAGCGATCTAATCTTCCCATTGAACAAAACTGATACTTTCCATCCTGCTCCAAGGCTGTAAAAACCAGTTTGCCAAGTCACCTGAGGCTAGTGAGATCAAACCTCCAGGGCAACAGTGGGGCAGAAGCAGGACATAGGAGAGCAACCCATGGCCTGCCTGATGTTGATGGACTACAACTCCCATCAGCCTCAGCACAAGCAGTTGATCAGGGATGACGGGAGTTGCAACCCACCAATAACGTGAAGGCCGCAAATTCACCACTTCCATTTTAGAACACGGATGAGGAAGCTGTGACCTTTCAGACATTGTTCACATCATCCTGGACTATTTATTGTCTGATGGGAGCTCGAGTCCAGCGAGGTCCGAAATATCTACAAGTTCTCGACCCCTGCTTTAAAAAGAAATAGGTTTCTCTCTCCATTTCAGGCTGTAAACATGGGCTAGTTACTCATAGGGCTGTGTATATCCTCTTCAGAAGTTTTTTGGGAGGAAGGGGATGTAGGGGGAAAGCCATTTGGTTGTGGGGTGGTGACCATGGGGAGATGTAGCGATCAACGCAAAGCTGTGTGGGGTGACCAGAGACACTGGGTCGAACTGCTCCCGTTCTGGATGGACCCGATTCAGCCACTGGCCGCCTCTGTCCCTCCGGCTTCTTCCACGGCACGTAATCTCGACTCTCCCTCTGGAGTTGGAAGGAACGAGAGTTCTCAGATGATGTCCGTGGTGGTTTTGAGGACTATCTGTAGGAGTGGCTGAAGTACAGGCTGCGGCGGTTGAGTTTCTCCGGGTTGTTGGATGCCATGTGAGAAAACTCGCGGAAGATGTCGAGATAGGTGGCGTCTCCTGTAGAAGACAGATATAGACACCAAGGATGAGCTGACCACCCTTTCTCTTCAGCGAAATCAGCGTTAATAGGGAGACAAGGAAAGATGCCGACAGTGCTGACTTCCACACACTTAAGGCACATGGCTTCCTCCAAAGAATCCTGCGAACCAGGGCTTGTTTTATCCAGGTGGAACTGACTGGTACTCAGTTCTGGCTCCTCTCAGGTGGGCGCCATTGCTATTCTAAGAGAACGAGGGAGGTGTTCGTGGCGAGTTCTGGCACCTCTTTTTCTAGAAAAATACCATTCCCAGCTCCCTCAAACTACAGCTCCCAATAACCTTTGAGGGAAGCCATGTGTCTTTAATGTGCTTTCTCTAAAGGCTTATCGGCCCAACAATTTCCGAAACGTTTCTTCCATTACATTTTTGAAAAGAAAATGGCAAGCATTTTACACGACAAGTGAGAATGGGAACAAAGTGTTGTGGCACATTAGAATGTTCCTGTTCAGGGCTCAAGGCCACCAGCCACGCCCCTTTCAGGATACTCCATTCCATCCCCATTTTGGGATACTCCATTCTATTCCGTTTTCAGCTTTTCCTCCAACTGTTGAATAACATTAGGTGCTCACTGAGGTATTTGGGGACTCCTCCTCCCCCTGGGGCAGGAGCAGCTAAGCTGCGGCCCTCCAGATGTTGTTGAACTAAAACTCCCCTCTTCCTTGAACTTGCTGTCTGCGGTCAACGGGCATTGTAGTTTCAGCAGCATCAGGAGGGCCACAGGTTAACCACCTTTTCCTTAGGGCTGGGTTGGAGAACGTCCAGCACAGAGAGCAAATGCTGTCTGTTCCTGCTTCACACTGCAAATACAGTCGTACCTTGCTTTTCAAACGCCTTGGGAGTCGAACGTTTTGGCTCCCAAGAACCAGAAGCGATTGTTCCAGTTTTTGAACATTCTTTGGAACCCGAATGTCCAATGTGATTTCCGTGGCTGCCGACTGGCTGCAGGAGCTTCCTGCAGCCAATCGGAAGTTGCGCCTTGGTTCTTGAACGTTTTGGAACAGACTTCCGGAACGGATTCCGTTCGACTTCCGAGGTACAGTACATCTGTATTGATGTCCAGCTGGTGTGTGTAGACAATGCCCCTTTCTTGCCTGAATGGAGAATAAAAAGTGTTGTGTCCGTATGTGTAGCAACAAGTCTGAAGTACAGAGGTAACCTTTAGCTGTGCTGCTCCACCCATTTTTGTCTCTGACCCCTCCCACCCCTGGCATGTGGCCCTCGAAAGATTGCCCAGAGGGGAATGTGGCTAATAATAATAATTTCATTATTCGTACCCTGCCATTCTGGGCGGCTTCCATCATATTATAAAACATCGAACGTTAAAAAACTTCCCTATACAGGCGGAAAGCAGCCCCCCACCCCTGACTTAGGGGTCCCTGCAATTGCACTGATACTTTACCCTTGTATGTGGGTGGTACGTAAGCAACGGCACTCAGGGCTGAACATTGGAAATAGAGGGAGTGATACAATGAAAATATGATGGCTGCAGATTTCCAAATAATTACGAGGTGGCACTTTTTGCAGGGGGGCTCCATTCCTGGCCCCCATCTGCATCGGTGGAGCATGCATACCCGTTATACCCTGTTCTGCCCTGTCCCATTCTGCCCCCTTCCAGGTCCAAAAGGACCCACACATGGGCGGTCACACATCAGTTGGACATGTGCAAGATGGTGGCCACCTGTATTAAAAACAAAGGATACTACTGGTACAAAGGGGGGGAAAGGACAGTACATTGTCTGTGGGGGTGTGTGCATACATGATACTTATATAAATGCAAAAATAAATGCATGGAATATACCAGGATGCAGACAAAGAAAGAAAGAAAAAAAGAAATCAGTTTCAGGATCTGTCTTGCTGCACGTACACCCTTAAGGACATTCCTGTATTTCTGGCCAGAAGCTTAGTGAACATTTAAATGGTAATTATGGGTGTGCATTTGCTCTAGAATGAAAGGGGGGAAATGGAAACGAATATGACCCTGTGCCTTTCTTTTTACTACCACTTAAGAGGACAAATTTTTTTTCTCCTCTCTCTCTCTGTCAATTTGGTACAAATCATATATTCATTTGGGATTCATCTGGAGCCCTGATGGCTTTATGCTCCCCTTGTGGCCAGGACTTCTTTTCTTTTATTCCCTTTTTTTTTTTTTGCAATTTTGCCTGACGCACGCATTTTTGCAAGCCGATTTCCCGAATACGATTCGTTTTCATATCTCATCTTCACAAATGTGTGCATTTTCATGCACATTCCCACCTCCACCTGCCAAATATTTTTGTTCACATCATTTGGTTGCCAAACTGCAGCAGAAAATCCAGGGGAATCTGGGAACGTCAAAGGATAGCTGTGCTTTGCTCTGCAAAGTGTAAATTGGGTCAGATGATCAGATCACCCCTTGGTCTCCTTGATGGTGTATATGATTGAGCTGTCACATCACATGTGCGGTAAGGTACACGGCCCACACACCACCGGATCAGCTCAAAGGTCATCTATACCAGTATTTCCATTAGTGGACAGACAGGGGCCTCTGCTTGTGTGGTGTAGTGGTTAGAGTGTCAGACTAAAACCCTGGAGATCAGGGTTCAAATCTTCATGATGTCCCACCAAGTGACCTTGGAGCAATCACTATATCTTGGCCGACCTACCTCATAGGGCTGTTGTGAGGATAAACCGAGGAGTGGGGTAGAAGTGTGGGATATAAATGGGATAAAAGAAGCCAATAAAATTAGAGTATAAAATTCGGGGAGAGTGCAGATTTCAAAGGACAGCTGTGTTCTGGCTTGCGTGTTGGGTGGTATGAGTTAGGTAGGTTTGCCCTGAAATCTGAATTGAACCAAAGCTGATCCCTGCAGTCTCTACCTGCATTAGGAACTGTGCGTGGTTATCCTACATGTGATCCAGCTGTGCACTGATTTAGAGTATCTTCTGAGATTCTGGCCTAGGCTAGGGTACCCTTTGGGGGCAGCCTGAAAAGCAGCCAGCCCAAGCTGGGAAAAGAGGCGCCTCTTTTCCCAGCTCGGGCTGGCAGCGGCCATGGTGTACAGAGCAGCCTGAGCCCAAGCCCGCCCCTAAACCCAGACATTTCCTTTAAAATGTAAAAATCTGCCCAGATGGGCATGTCGGCCTCCATGGCCAGGTTTTCCTGGACGTATGGCAAGCCTATCAGTGTTGTTCTCCGGCCAAAAGTTGCCTTCCTCCCAAAACTTCCTGCCGTTCAATAAGCAGCAGGAGAAAATGGAGGCTTTAGCTTGGGAAATGATGGAGGGTTTTGTTTTGTTGTGTTTCCTCACGTTCTGATTCTCTCAGGGCTACTGAGCACACAACTGATCACCCAGTGGATAAACTTGGTATGTACTGTTCAAAGATTCTTCCAGGGTGTTATTTTCAGCAAGCTGCCAGCCTTTGACCCACTCTCCTTTTTTCTAGGAAGCTGCTTGGAAGAACACAGGGAGGGAGATCTTCTGGCGACAGAAATTGATGTAAAAAAGCCAGCCCAAATGTGCAGAGAACTGGAAGCTCCTGGTTGAAGCAGATCACATCCAGGCTCCTCTCCAAACTATAGGCCAACATTTACCAACTGGTCAATTTTCTGTGCTGTGGGTTTATAACCCAAGTTTAAAGTGTCAGCCTTTAGATTTCTCTCTCTTCCTCCCTGGAGCTGGAAGCTCTGGAATATTCACATCCCAAATGCCCAAGGACCCAAGACATCTGAATTCCTATAGGCTCGGGTGTCTTGGGACCATTACATTTCCCAGGGCGCCTGGCTCCAGAAATGCTGTTTCCCAGGAATGCAATCCAAGCTGGAGAAGAATTGTATCAGATGTGTAACCCTCTACAAAGCCAGTCATTAGGCTTCTCTCCCTCCCTCCCTGATGTTGGTATCACTGCAATATTCATATCCCAGCTGCCAGAGAATCTGAGGCATGTGGTTCCCCCCCTTGAATATCTGAGTTTCTATGGGCTCAGGTGCCGTGGGAACATTATGTTTCCCAGGGCCCCTGGCTCCTGAAATGCTATTTCTCAGGAATGCAAACTGAGCCAGAGAAGAATTGTGCCAGATTCAGCATTCTAGTAAGCATTATGAATGCACTGAAGTTTTGCTCTGAACCTGGTAATTACGAGTACCTATAGCATCATTACTCTGCTTCTGCCAAAACTAGAACTGTAAGCTCTGTAAGCTCTGTGATGCAAGAGTCTGCCTTGTTACCCTGCAAAGCACTTTGTATCCTGATCGTACCCTACAAAGACATCAACTGGATAATAAATAATACATGCACACATGGCTATCTGTAGCCAATAATTTTCCCTTGCCACTTTCAAGCACACCTGTGCAAAAATTCTGGTGGACAGCGGGTATCAGCCCAACAAGAGCAACTGGCAGGAATTGGCAAATCTATCCTTTTGGGTTTCTCTCTGCGTCTCATGTTTCCAAGTTCAGTTATTCATATTTCTACATTGGTGTGTCATTGGTGTTTCGTTACAAAATGTCTTCATGGAAATTTGTAAGCATTTTTGTGCGAACTTCTCATAATACACATATTTTTGTGTGCAATTTTGCAAAACATACACATTTTTGCAAAACAGCTTTCTCTAATGTGATGCACTTTCATCAACTGTTTTTACTACTATATATGGTTTCTTTCAATGCACACTTTACCTTAGTGTATGCCTTTGTGTACACAGTACTTGGCTGAAGAACTACATTGCAAAATTCAGAGACAAGCAAATTTTGAAGGTTGGTTGTGTTCTGGTTCACGTATTGTTTGCGAAAGTGCAAATCCGGTGTGCTGACCTTCAGATGCAAAATGAATCAGGTTCCCCATCCCCATCAAACAGTTACAGCCAAGTTTTGATTATGTATCCCCCTTCCAAAAGCAACAGAATAATGCCAACCCTGAGGTCCTTTGGTTTGGACGAAAAATGCAGAGAAATTTAAAAAAAAACCAAAAACATTTTGGACAGCCCTTGTACTCCATAGTGAGTTAGAATTAATGGAACTGCTGAAGGAGGAGTGAACTGTAGTTGTTATGCCACTAGGTTGACACAAGCTAACAAATCTAGTCTCTGATCTAAGCCCCTGAACACATGATTTGGGTTCCTAAACCTGAACATTGGGAGCCAACATGACATAAGAAGGAGCTGTAGCTCAGTGGCAGAAGGTGCAGAAGCTCAGCTTTGCATGCAGAAAGTCCCAAGTTTGATCCCTTGTATCTCCAGGTAGGGCTGTGAATGTTCTGTGTCTGAAACCCTGGTGAGCTGCTGCCATTCAACAAGATGGGGTGGTGGTCTGACTCACAGTATGAGGCAGCTTCCTATGACCCCAAGTCTCAAGGGATGGGCAGTAGTTCATTGGTAGCACATCTGCTTTGCATGAAGTCTCAGGTTCAATCCCTGACATCTCCTGGTGGGGCTGGGAATGCCCTCTGCCTGAAACTCCAATAAACTGCTGCTGATCAAGTGTAGAATGGGGCAGCCAATGCCGATGTTGGGGACTACAAACCCCATCAGCCCCAGTCACTATTTGTTGCCCTGCTCACATTCTTAGCTTGTCAATAGCCTCCTTAAACTGAAAAGACCAGAAGGGGACATCTTATTCTGACCAAACAGGATGATTCAATTGCTTCTTATGATATGGACATGGTGGGTGATAGTCAATTAAGTTTTACTCACAGAAGACCCACTGAAATTAATATACGTAATTTATTGTCTTCATTAATTTCTGTGGATCTACTCTGAGTAACACTTAGTTGCTACCCACCTCAGAGAAGACTCATTGAAATGAGTGTCCATGACTTCAGTCCATTAATTTGAATGGACATTAATCTTCTCTGAATAGGACTTAGTTGGCTATAACTCTATACCAGGCATAGGCAAACTCGGCCCTCCAGATGTTTTCGGACTACAACTCCCATCATCCCTAGATAACAGGACCAGTGGTCAGGGATGATGGGGGTTGTAGTCCCAAAACATCTGGAGGGCCGAGTTTGCCTATGCCTGCTCTATACTTTGGTTGATGCGGAGTAGTGTCAACAATTGTGACTGAAGTCTAATGTGTGGTCTACTAAAAACCACTAGATATGGGATGAGGAACCTGCGACCTTCCACGTGTTCTCCTAGCCCCGCTAACCGTTGGCTATGCTACCTGGGTTGATGGGAGCTGTAGTCCAAAATATATAGAGAACAGATGGGGAACTATTGCCCTCTGGGTGTTGTGGAAATACAACACCCATCACCCTTGACTCTTGGCTATGCTGGCTGGGGCAAGTCCAGCAATGTTTGCAGGGCTACTGGTTCTCCGTCCCTGGCTTAATTAATTTTCACATGACCTGCTGCTAAGCCAGGCATCGTTCATCCTATATTTGTGCATGTGATTTCCCCCCTCCCTAAATGCAGAACTTCCTGCCAACCTAGTAGTTCGAAAGCACGTCAAAGTGCAAGTAGATAAATAGGTACCGCTCTGGCGGGAAGGTAAACGGTGTTTCCATGCGCTGCTCTGGTTCGCCAGAAGCGGCTTAGTCATGCTGGCCACATGACCTGGAAGCTGTACGCTGGCTCCCTCGGCCAATAAAGCGAGATGAGCGCCACAACCCCAGAGTCAGTCACGACTAGACCTAATGGTCAGGGGTCCCTTTACCTTTTTAAATGCAGAACTTAACCCATTTATCCATAATGAAACTCATTTCGTTATGTTTTAGCTCAGTTCTCCATCCTGTTGGGATAATCTGTAGCTCAGTGGTACAGCATCTTGCTTCGCATGCAGAAGAACCCAGGTTCAACTCCCAATGGCATCTTCAATCAGGGCCGGGACTGTTCCTTGCCTGAAACCCTGAGGAGCCATTGCTAGTCAGTGTAGGCAGACCAATGATCTGATTCAGTATAAGGCAGCTTTCTGTGTTCTTATGATTGTTATGTTGACCCCATGTACCATCCTAAATTAACAAGGAGAGGGAGACAGGTGACGTGAACTCAACACTAATGGGGCTAATTTACCACCCACTTAAAGAGTAGCATCCACTTAAAGAGTGGGACGCGGGTGGCGCTGTGGGTTAAACCACAGAGTCTAGGACTTGCCGATCAGAAGGTTGGCGGTTCGAATCCCCGCGATGGGATGAGCTTCCATTGTTTGGTCCCTGCCCCTGCCAACCTAGCAGTTCGAAAGTACTTCAAAGTGCAAGTAGATAAATAGGTACTGCTCCAGCGGGAAGGTAAACGGCGTTTCCGTGCACTGCTCTGGTTCACCAGAAGCGGCTTAGTCATGCTGGCCACATGACCTGGAAGCTGTACGCCGGCTCCCTCAGCCAATAAAGCGAGATGAACGCTGCAACCCCAGAGTCGGCCACGACTGGACCTAATGGTCAGGGGTCCCTTTAAAGAGTAGCAAGGGGTTATGTTTGTGTGTGAATATATTGCCCTAGATTTTTTAGGGGGTGGGGGTCCCAAAGCTCATAGAGTTAATATAGAAAACAGAAGCAAGACAACATAAATAACAAGAGGCGAAGGAAGAAGAGGTAAAAGATTTTACTCTAGATTTTTATTAACAGTGTTTCAAGAGACGGGAGAAGGAAGGGGGGGGGAGAGGGGGTCAATAAGACACCAGAGCAGCAGAATTTCTGTGGGGTATTCTCAGTTGTGTGTGTGTGTGTGTGTTGATGTTTTTTTCTCCCCTTTCCTGGTTAAAACCATACAAAGATAAATAACATACAGAAGTGTTTGGATTTTTCCATAGGTAGACTCAGTCGAGGCCGAGCAGGCAAAAGTGAGAAAAAACAGGAAGAGGTAATTTTTTTTTAATTAAAAAACAAACAAACAAGCCAGTGTTACAAAGATTGTACTGAAAAGCAAGTTGAAGTGGTAAGAGGAATGGTTAATGTGCTGGAACGTTATTTACAGAGTGTTTCATGTCCTAGATGACTATTTCCTCTCCCCCTACCCCCATCATTTCCTGTTGATATTAGAGCCTCAACCAGCAACTTCAAGCTGTTCTCAGCAAAACCATGTGGTAGTGTTCCTCCTGGACTATACCACTTTAAGACTGGGCGGGTGGGGCGGGAACAACATTTTGAATGTTCCCCATATAGCCTCTCCCATGCACAAAGAACAGATAAATAAACAGGATAGAGTGTGGCCTCCCCCAGCCCCCCGCATGCCATAGTTCTCCAAATGCAATACAGAGTGAAAGGTTTTGCAGATCTCACCTCCCCCACCCGCATCTCTGAAATGGTGAGATCCAAGATGGATGCCATCACATGATTTTGCTGATCACACGGCTCAGACCTGGCACAGCAAAGCAACAGCGACGTCAACCTTCTCCAATGCTGTTTAAATAGAGAGTGATCAAAGCCCCTGATGTCTTGATTTGAATATGGGTCCTAATTTTATAATACAAAAGTTTCTTCTGGAGGAAGGAGGGGTCCAGCATTGCACAGAAGCACCCTGTGTCCTAGAAAGACCAGGGTCATATAAGGTCAACAGATGGGGGGGGGGTCTGCACTGGAGGGGTGTGTGTCTCCTAACAACTCTCAGCATCCTTAACAAACTACAGTTCCCAGGATTCTTGTGGGCATATGCGATATGCCTATAGCTTTGCAGCTTCCAATGACTGGCAGTTTGCATTGTGTAGGTGAACATTCTGGGCTGTGCTAGGGGGAATTGACGTTCTTTCCTTGCCAGTGGCTCTGAGCTTTCTAACCTTCTAGTTCTTCCATTGCTAGTGGTTGTCAAAGAGCACCCCCATGTGGTAAACACACATATTTCGAGTGGAAAATAACGTTCGCCGGAACGTTACAGTAGTTGGAGTTACTCCACTGGGAGCTGCGGTGGACCTCTTATACCCTAAAAGGGCTCTCCTGGCCCATCAGTACATCACATTCCTAAGGAAGCAGCACTCAGTATTTTACGTTCTCTTCCAATATTTGTGCTTCTCCTTTCCCCGCAACGCTCCACAAATCTTTTCCCCAGCTCACAGTATACACCTTTTCCCCAGCTACTCCAAACACCTCTGCACGCCATCCACTGAACGCCAAGCCACACGCGTTTGTCATGAGTGTTTGCCAGCAAGGACTTATCTAGATGTGGTGGGCTACCACTCTCACCAGCCCCCACTGATCATGGGTAGGGGTCAAGGATGGGAGTTGTAGTCCACATCTGGAGGGTACATTGGCAGCTGCCAAACTAAGCAACTGCTAACCAGAAATCCAATTTGCCTTTGGACGGCAGCAACGACGCTCCATTTTGGTCTCTTTTCCCTGCCCACTCCTTGTTTGCAATTCTTGTCTTCCACCTTAATATCAACTACTGGTCTCATTTGCCCAATGAGTCAGCCCCTCTAATAGTGAACCCAGGTGGCAAATGCCGACACCGGGGAAACAACATATAGAAATGTGCAGCATGCCATAACAGTCACGTGACAGACTGCAAAGAATCCTGGGAGTTGTAGTTCTCTAAGGAAAGGAAGAAGGCGTCTAATGGAGAAACCTTAGCATCTTCCCCTAAAGCTCGCTTCTAGGGATGGATGGCTTCTCTCTCTTTCTCATTTTCCCAATCTTAAATTCAGTTTGCTCTTCGCTTTGCATTACTATTTTTTTAAAAATAACCCTCCCGAAAATTTGCCAGCATTTTAGTGCAAATTTCTCCTGACAGACACACTTTTTGTATGTGATTTTTCCTAATATATAATGCATTTTTGTATTTTATTTTCGTTGTTGCATTTTTAGCACACTTTCTCTTAATATTCACATTTTTTCGTCGGAGAACAGCACCACAAGATTCAGAGAAGTGTGAATCGCAAAGGATAGCTGTGTTCTGGTTGGCCCATTCTTTCGGTATGTGTGAATTGGGGGGTTTCGTATTCAAGCATGAGCTGAACATAATTTCTCCCTCATCTCTACTCACTTCCCAGGAGTCTTTGCAGGAAGCCAGGACCATTAAAGAGGAATTAAATTGATGCAATATTACAGTGCTGATGCACTCTCTGCCTCTCTGCCTTATTTCCACCCTCTCCCAGGGAACAATAGTCAGCTGTGAAGGAGAGTTTTGCTTTGAGTGGGAAGGGGTGCTGCTTTCTTCACAAAGGCAACTTTGCAGCTGCAACTGGATTTTGTAATCCAGTGTGCGATTCAACACTTTAAAAGAGTGGGGAGAGAAGGAGATCTGGTGCATTTCAAATAGGGTTATAGAGAATACAATAAAAATATTTCCATATTGGAAGGGAAAGGCCATACAAGCCAAACCTTGCAATGTTATACCTAGTTCTTTGTTGCAAAGTAACCTGGAATTATGTACATTTTCCCCTAACGTCCCTCCCTTCCAGTTCCAAACACACACATCCCGTCCATGCTGTTCCAGAATCCCCATCAACCAATGGAAGAAATTTGTGAAAGTTCAATGTTTCATCCTAATGAAAGCATATAAGAGGGCCGGATTCAGACTAAACGAGTTGAGCTCAGATGCCACTGAAATCAAATGGGGCAACTTAGCTGTAATGACTCAAGCCCCATTGCTTTCAATGAGAACAAAGTTCAACTAACTTACAACTGCAATCCTATGCATGCTTAGGCAGAAGTAGGGCCCACTATGTTAAATGGAGCTTACTCCCAGGCAAGCGGGTCTAGGATTGCAACCTTTGTCCAGATCCAGCCCAGAAACTTGCTTTAGATGTGTTCGAAAACTATCAGGCTTCTGATGCTTCCAAAAACAAAGCAAAGAAAGCGATCTGAGCAGGGGGTGTGGAGAGGCAAATTTGCTGGATTTTCTTTTTTAAAAAAACAACAACTCCCTAGCAACTGTACAAAAGAAACGAAAAATCTGACGTTGAAATACAGCCGAACTGTACTGAAGGTGGGGGGGGGAGGGGGGAGAAAGTAATTGCACACGCCCTTGGGGGCTTCCTCAGTAATAAATTAAATACTTAAACAATGTCACCCATTTTAAAAAGACAGCACAGTATTCCATAACAAAAAGAACATTAACATCTTTTCTTTTCTTTTTTAAAAAAGAACCCAATACTGCTAAGTAGGAAAAGTGCACATAGCTGATTTTATACATTGACTCTTAAATGTAGGTACTAATGCATCATAAATAGATAAAACACCTTGTCAGACATGCAACCCCCTTTGCAAGCCCCTACGACCGCCACTACCTCAGGATTTAAACCGTGGCTTCCTTGTCTGCACCATCCCTGTACACTTTCCACATTTTAAAAACATGACAGTGGCCTAGAGGGCTGGTGGCAGGGAGAGGGGAAGGGGGGGAACTGTACTCCACTGATCTTCAATGGGTGGGTTGGGGAGCCTCCATGGGGTCACGGTGTTCTGCAGCTAAGGAAGGGTGAATATGTCACTTTCAGTTTCTCTCCATTTCCCAAGCTTTCAGCCACATTCTCCACATTTCCACATCAGTTTGCAATGAAAGAAAACGGTCCTCATGAAAATCTATCATTATTTCAGTGTGCAATTTTTCAGGGTGAAAAATTGTAGGTATACTAATGCATTCCAAAGAGATAAAACACCACCTCGCCTAATATGCACATTTTTGCAAAGCAATTTTCCCAAACAGAATGCATTTTTGGGGGGTAAGTTATCACTAACATCTGCATTATTAAGCACCCTTAAGTACTGTATATGCATTTTTGGGATGGGGGGAGTACACATTACATGGTTGGGGAACTGCATTGCAAAAGCACAGATTTCAATGGCTGCATTTCAGTTTGCATATTGTTTTGGAAAGTGGGGGAATCAGGTAGGACTGGCTTCAAACACGAGCAAAATAGAATTTCGCTCCCGTCCCAAGTTGCTGCAACAAGTACCACCTCCATACAAATATATGGTTATATGAGAAATGATTCCCCAAATGCATGTTTGGCGTAAAGGCAGGTCTGAAAAGGTCTGGCGATAGCTGACACACACCTTTCCTAGGGCAGCTCATGCAATCATGAAATTAATTGACACGAACAGATGTTTCTGGGAGACTTTCAATGTGGTTCGGTCCCACAAGAAGCAGTGATGACTTAGACAAATTCTTTTGAACTACTGTAATGTCCACAGAGTTCTTTTCGTTTCTGATCTAATAGTTGGGGGCGGCAGTGTGGTAGTGTTGTAGATAAAGACCTAAGAAGGCCAGGGGCCCATCTAATCCAGTATCCTGTTCTCACAGTGGCCAACCAGATACCAAGCCAGATCTGAGTGCAACAATACTTTCCGCACCTAAGATTCCAGCAACTGGCGTTATGCGCAGGTATACTGTCTTCAACAATGGAGGTTCAACATAGCCATTATAGCCAGTAGCCAGTGATAGCCATACCCTCCACAAATCTGTCTTTTACAGCCATCCAAGTTGGTGGTCACCACCGTTGGGTGGTATAATGTGAATTTTGGGTTTGGCCCCTGCTCCAGCCATAAAGCTCAGGGGCGAAACTTTTGTGGCCGACTGTACGTTATCTTGGCTTAACCTCCCTCGCAGGGTAGTTGTGGTGACGATAAGAACAGGATGACTCACTCAAGAGCTGTTCGGCCTGGCCTTTGGTTTGGACTCAGACTGACCCTTATGTTTCCCTCCCCTTACGGTTTTGATCTATGGGCTACTTTTAAAATGAGGCTGCATTTAAAATTGCATTTTAAGCTGTATTTTAAATTGGTTTGTTTTTTTCCTATTATGTTTTTACTGTAATTTTACTGTTGTTTGCCACCCTGAGTCCGGCTCCTGCCAGGGAGGGCGGGGTATAAATAATTATTATTATTATTATTATTATTCAATCCCAAGGTATGCAGACTTGAATTTCTGAGTGCAAAGATGGGATCCAAAAATGATTGGCTGACAATGCTCAGGGCATGTTGGCTTCCTTGCTTCTACCAAGATAGAGGAGAGAAGGATGGGATTTGCTATTCCTTTAAGAGGAGTGAGGGGATCATAGAACTGTAGAAATGTAGAGCTGGAAGGGACCCAACAGGTCATCTAGTCCAGCCCCTGCAACGTAGGAATCGTATTGAAAGAATCCCTGGCAGATGGTCACTCAACTCCTGTTTGCAAACCTCCAAGGAATGAGAGTCGGCCACCTTCCGAGGGAGCCAATTCCACTGTTGAACAGCTCTTTCTGCCAGAAATGAGAACGACTCATTTCTACTGGGGGAGGAACGGGTAAGAAAATGAGAAGAATGGGCTCCCTAATTCCCATGTGCCCATTACTATAGGTTTTACTCAGAGGTTGCTCAGAGAAGTGCATTGCAAGCACAGCGTCTGAGTCAATATTGTGGGATGTGTGATTCAGCAGAGGGAGCTGGCTTGAGGAGGAGGGTGGGGGGAAGAAAGAAGGAAAGAGAAAAAGAGAGAGTATCTGATGTGTTCTTCGTCACATCAGTCACCAGGGGTTGCGTCATGGCAGAGAGAGGCAGCTAAGCAGATTAACTGCATCCCCCAGGCTGACCTGAGGTCACAGAAGGTGAGGCAAAAGGCAGGAGAACCGTGGGGCTGACCTGAGCAGGAATGTTGTGCGGAGGTCTGGGGCATGAGGAAGAGGGTGGGGCTTCAGGAAGAGTCACATGGCTGTCAGAGAGGAAGGGCTGCAGCTCAGCGTCAATGCATCTAGCTATGTTATTCCTATGTTCCCCTGTCCTAGGGGAAGGGCTGTGGCTCAGTCACAGAGAATCTGCCTTGTGTGCACGAGGTCCCAGGTTCAATCCCTGCCATCTGCAGGTAAAGGAGGAGTGAAGGGCGAGAAGTGAAGTTACAGGGAACCAGGCACAGGGCCTTCTCGATAGTGGCACCTGCCCTGTGGAACGCCCTCCCATCAGATGTCAAACAGATAAACAACTGCACAACTTTCCAAAGAAATCCGAAGGCAGTCCTGTATTGGGAAATTTTTAATATTTGACGTTACGCTGTGTTTTTATTATGCTAGAGGCCGCCCAGAGCAGCTGGGGAAACCCATTCAGATGGGCAGGGCATAAATTATTTTTATTATTATTTAAGGTGAAAGGGTGCCGTTTCTGAAACCCTAGAGAGTCTTTGCCAGTCTGATGCAGTACAAAGCAGCTTCCTAGGTTAGGCAGTAGGGGACAGAACCGCAGAGAGCAATTGGCAACCAGGAACACTTGTGGCTTTATGGCTTGTGTGAGAGGATTTGGGTGCAAGCTTGATGTTTGAACATCAGCCCTTGTGACTGGAAGGCAACAGAACATCTCTGGAATGGCCAGGCCTGGTGGAAAAACTGGGGACAAATACTTGCCCTCCCTGTTTTTTTAAAAGCCCCAATGAAAAATCGCCAGCCTTTAAGAGTGATTTTCTCCTTGCATGCAATTCCACTGTGGGAAACTGCCATGCCAAATTTGTAGAAGTGCAAATTTCAAAGCACGGCTGTGTTTCGGTTCAAATTTAGGTAGAGTCGCCTTTCAGCACAAAGTCCATTCGAATTTCTCTCCCCTTACTCCAGGCTTAAAGCTCACACTTTCGCCTCCCCTGCCCCAAACCTTCCCCAAAACTCTCGAGTGAGAATTGCATGCATCTGTAGCCTTTTGCACCACCCCAAGAGACTGGTACCTCAGTGGAGATCATTGGGAAAGTGTTAGCAGAGGCAAAAATCATCTGCCTCAGCTCCTTAAGCAGGTGTATATGAGGTTGGCAGGGAGAAGGGCAATCTAGGCAGGAGATGGGATGGGAGATGTATCTGAATCACCAGTGGAGAGGGTGGAGAGAGAGACGACCAGCAAAATTTGCTCGCTCATCCACAAGCCACCTAACCCTTGAACAGGAGGTAATGACACTGTGAACATTGTAGGATTCTTTCGCTTTGGGGAGGACAACTCCCCCTACCGCCCCAAGGCAGTGCCTGGGCCAGCCGCTGCTTCATATTTTACACATGATCGTCAAGAAAAGTTATCCTACTCCTAAGTCTAAAGTAAAATCCCGGTCTGTCTCCTGACAGAGACCGTAAAAAAAACAACCCCAAGGGTTACTCGGGAGAGTAAGAACAGGTCCTGCTCCAGAAAAAAAGCATAATAAATAACCTAACCCTCCCCACCACACCCCACCCTGCCCCACCCCACCCCGAACACCCCGTATCCCAGAATCCAAGAAATCTGGAATTGCTGAGCCCTCTGCGGACATGCATCAGGGAGAGGAAGGATCACAGTCTTTGTAAGGGCGAGCATGCAAAGGAGAAGTCCTCTTTCTCTGGAATTGTTAAGTAGGAAATCCATCATGATTTAGGAATATAAACCCACCCACCCCCTTATGTGCTCCAGTTAATTGTTGCCTCAGAAGGCTAGCTAGGAGTGACTTTACAATTCTCCCTGGGTATGTGTCTGTGTGTTTTTTTTGTCTTCCTAAAAAAAAATCAAAAATCAAAAACTCATCGCCGGCGATGAGCATCTTCTTCCAAGCCTCACCACTTTTGGCAAGTCTACAGGTGAGGACAGGTGTAACATCCGAAAGGTGAAGACAGATGTACTATTTCAAGAGAAATCGTGGTGGGGGTTGTTACTCCTCTATTCGCAACAGTGGGTGCAAAGTTAGCTGTCTGTTTTTTCTCTACTCCATGACCGTCAGGAAGGTTGCACACCTTGTGGGCCATTTAAAATAAATAAATTGAGGCACGCTTTACAAAATAATAATAACAATAGTCACCCTGTACACAGAGAGTTAGCACATCAGGAAGAAAGTTGGGCTAGAAACCACACCGACATGCTAGTCTTCCTTGTGTAGGGCATTTGTTTTGATATGGAGAAAAATTCCATTACATGAGCCCCCACCTACCATCAGGAGTGGTACAGCCCAGACACAAGTTAACAACCGCAGTGAGAACTGGGCCAAAGTCATTTTGCAGTATGACTAACAACTGGCCACCCTTAATTTATTCATTCACACCGCCAATCCTCTATAAAGAGGCATTTAAAAAACAACAACAGTTACAAAACTGCCTTTTGGACCAGGACTGAAGGCGTCTCATTCACGATGCAGATAGTAGCCAACTGATGCCACCCCACAACTGAATTTTATTTTATTTTATTGGCCAGAAAGGGGCAGCATTCTCCCTGCCTCATCCCCAGAGTTTGATCCTGAAAAAGAGATGAGGGTACAAATTGCACCAAACATAGGTTGCATCCAACTAAATCCTAGCCAGAGTGGACCCACTGGAATTAATAGACCTAAATTAGTTGTGCCTGTTCAATCCAATAGATCTACTCTGAGTAAGGCTAACAGTGGACACAACCCATGGCGACGATGCTTCCACACGCTCTTCTCATGTATGTTACATTTGCCTTCGCCCTTCAAGGATCGCGTCCTCATCTTGGAAGCGGCTGAGTTATGGCTTTGACCAGCTAAGCTTACCTCCCTGTTAAATATTCCATACACAGACAGGAAAAAAAAACCACCTCAAAACAAAACAAAGCAAAAACCAGAGGAAGCCTTTGCTGGCATTAACCTGAGAGCATGTAAGGTGGGCAGCCATGCCTCTCAATCCAAAGAACTGTAGCACATGCAAAAAGGGCACAGCAAACAGACCTGCCGATCGCCCCACCAAACCCCCGTCAACACCTGCTCTGTACGTTAAGTGGGCCAGGATTTTGCGTTTACAGCCCAAACCAACTGGCTGAGCTTTTCATATGTGTGTGTGATCGGCACTCCAAACCATCTGAAAGATACATCACAGGTTGATGGCTAATGCCACTGGGAAGAGCAAGAGATAAGAGAGAGAGAGAGAGAGAGAGAGAGAGAGAGAGAGAGAGAGAGAGAGGACTATGCCCCTTTCAAGTCCCAAATCTCGGCTCCCTTTTCACCTATATGTACAATTCCCTCTTCTCTCTGCAAAAGCCTCTCTCCTCCGAACCTTGCTTTTAATTCCTGGCAACGGGGGTTTAAAAACAGCAATCAAACTGTTGGAAAAGTGGGTGAGAGGCGCTTCTTGCGCTCTTAGGGCTGACCCACATCATGCACTTTAAGCACAGGGCTCCTCCCCATAGAATCTTGGGAACTGTAGTTGACCCCTCAAAGAGCTACACTCCATAGCACCCTTAAACAAGCTACAGTTCCCAGGGTTCTTCAGGGAAAAGCTGCGTGCTTTTAATGTGCATTAAAAGGTGCTCTGTGGCGTGGACGTGATCCTGCAAAGCCCGCAAGGCAGAACGGGTGTTCTGGCCCTGATCCACCCAAAGTTTGCGTACCTTAAAAACCAGAACCCTCCCCATTTCTGGGACCAGAGGTGAAGATTTTACACATATATTTCATTTTAAGGGTTCTTTGCCTGTATCCCCTCTCTCAGTGTCTCTCTCTATCTCTCTTCCTCCTTCTGCGTGGCCATCGGGGCAAACCCACCCATGGGCTTTTGGAATGGAAAACTTCCACCAGCAAGCCCCCCGCCCCCCAGTTGCCAAACATCCCCCCTCCCCCCACCACAAGACACGTCTACAGTTTTGTTTTGTTTCCTTCTTTCCTGGGCTCAGTCAGCATCCTTAAATTTTGACCCAAAAGAGGAGGAGGAGGAGGAGGAGGAAGAGGAGGCATCAGGGTTGCGGGAGTCGTCACTAACACTCATCTATGTTAAGGCTGATGAACTCCTGTATACACTTCCTGTACTGGAGCTCTGTGGGGCTGTTGTTCGGATATTGACCTGGATGACCAAACGGGCCCTCGGCTTCTCGCATCTCTTCGTTCATTCGAGCCAGACGCAGCCTGGAGGAGGAGGAGAAGGAGGAGGGAAAGTCTGCTTAGCCATATAAAATAACACATGTGTATCTGAAGAAGTGTGCATGCACACGAAAGCTCATACCAATAACTAACTTAGTTGGTCTCTAAGGTGCTACTGGAAGGATTTTTAAAAAAATATATATTTTATTTTATCTATTTTGTTTTGTTTTGACTACGGCAGACCAACACGGCCACCTACCTGTAACTAGAACAAATCGTGTGTAAAGGTAGACTTGCCCCAGACAAATTTAACAATATTTAGAATTGTTTTTCATCGATGCAGAGAAGGCATTCGACAATGTCTCATGGCTGTTCTTATTAAAAAGTATGGAGAAAGCAGGGCTAGAGGGCGAATTTATGGAAGGAATAAAATCGATTTATTCGAACCAATCTGCTAAACTGATTATAAACAATAATCTAACAAATTCATTCAAAATTGAAAAAGGAACAAGACAGGGATGCCCTCTATCCCCGCTTTTATTCATTATGGCATTAGAGGTAATAACGAACAAGATAAGAGATTCGAGGGATCAAAGTTGGAACGAAGGAATACAAACTAAAAGCATACGCAGATGATCTGATGCTATCCCTAGAAGAACCGTAGAAAAGCGTTAGTAAGGCCTTGGAGTTATTAGAAGAATATGGCAAACTATCCGGTTTTAAATTAAACAAATTAAAGACAAAAATGTTGACTAAAAATTTGGGAAAAGATGAAAGAGAAAAACTGGAGATACAGAATGGAATCAAGGTGGCTAAAAAAATAAAATATTTGGGAATTTGGCTAACCACAAAAAACATAAATCTAATTCAGGATAATTATTCCACAACATGGAAGGAGATTAAAAAAGATCTAGATACGTGGAACAGAGTAAAACTTTCGTGGGCGGGAAGGATGGCAGCAATAAAAATGAACATACTCCCAAGAATGATATTTTTGTTCCAAAACATCCCAGTGATCAGAGGTTCCTCAGTGTTTAAAGATTGGCAAAAAACTCTTTCGAAATTTATATGGCAAGGGAAAAGACCGAGAATTAGATTCAAATTACTTACAGATCGGAAAAAAAGAGGGGGATTCTCGGTACCTAATCTGAAGTTATACTTTGAGGCCTCCTGCCTCTGCTGGATCAGAGATTGGATAAATTTGGAAGACACCAATCTGTTAGACTTAGAAGGCTTCAACAACAGGTTTGATTGGCATGCCTATTTGTGGCTAAATAAAGAAAAGGTACATAAAGGTTTTTCAAACCACATTATTAGAGGGCCACTATACGAAGTTTGGGAGAAAAATAAAAAACTTCTGGAATGGAAAACACCCTGGTGGTTATCCCCAATTGATATTTTAACAACCAAAAAAGCAAATATGGAAGGAGAAAGACTGACATATGAAGACCTACTGATAAGATCAGAGAGTGGATGGAAATTGAGAACATATGAGGAGCTGAAAGACAAACTAACAGGCTGGCTGCAATTTCATCAAATAAACGCAGTATGGAAGGAAGACAAAAAAGTAGGGATAAACGAGAAAAAATCTAAATTCCAGATAGAAATAATTGAAGGTAAATCCAAGTTATTATCTAAAATGTATAACATATTATTAGATTGGGACACTAAAGATGAAGAAATAAAGGAGGTCATGACAAAATGGGCAATGGACTTGGGATACAATATAGAATATGATAAGTGGTTGAAATTATGGACTAGTGGAATGAAATTCATGGCATGTGTCTTACTCAGAGAAAATTTGGAAAAAATGATGTATAGGTGGTACATCACACCGGCAAAACTAGAGAAAATGTACAAAACAGGAAATAAGGCTTGCTGGAAGTGTAAAATCAAAGAAGGCAATTTCTACCATATGTGGTGGACCTGCGAAATAATGAAGTTCTGGGAACTTATTTATAATGAGTTAAAAAAAATATTTAAATATACCTTCCCTAAAAGACCAGAGGCCTTCTTACTAGGAATAATTGGGGATGAAATCAAAAAAGAAGATAAGACATTATTCCAATATGCCACAGCCGCCGCTAGAATATTAATTGCACAAAACTGGAAAAGCCCAAATACCCCAACGATCAGAGATTGGCAAACAAAATTATATGAATATGTTGATTTAGCAAAAATGACACAAAAAAATCAGAAACCAAAAAAATACAAAGTTTATTAGTGGCTGGAATAAATTTATGGTATACATTGAAGGAAACTACAGAGACTTAAAAACTATAGCAGGTTTGATATAAGTCTTACGACGCGTAAACCATTAACAATTAATAGCTGCAGAAAAAAGAAAGAATTTTTATTAAGAAGCCGGAAATCGGGAGGGAAGGATGTCAATGGGTGTGTAGAGAAAAGGTTTAAATATCTAAAGATATAAAGATTCAAGGAAGAAGACAAAGAACTGTAATGGATGTTATCTTTGTGCTATGTATGGATATTTCTTTTGGATTTGTTGATTTGTTTTTTTTCTTTTGGTTTTGTTTTTTTAAAGAGAAACTCAATAAAAAGAAATTAAAAAAAAAAAAGAATTCTTTTTTATAAGCACTGTATTAGGTTAAATGCAGGTTACCGTATTTTTCGCTCTATAAGATGCACCAGACCATAAGACGCACCTAGTTTTTGGAAGAGGAAAACAGGGGGGGGGGGGCGGAATCTGAATCCCAGAAGCCAGGACAGCAAGCGGGATCGCTGTGCTGGGATCCCGCTGGCTGTCCTGGCTTATGGGATAGCTGTGCGCAGCCTCTCCCGGGCAAGGGGAGCCTTCATCCCCTGCCCGGGAGAGGCTGTGCGGCTAAGCCAGAAGCCAGGACAGCCAGCGGGATCGCAGCGCAGCAATTCCGCTGGCTGTCCTGGCTTATGGACAGCTGCGCTCCCTTTAAAGAGCCACACACACGCTCCACGCGGCTCTTTAAAGGGAGCACTGAGCAGAGCCTTCTGCCTGCATTCGCTCCATAAGACGCACACACATTTCCCCTTACTTTTTAGGAGGAGAAAAGTGTGTCTTATAGAGCGATAAATATGGTAATTGCAATAACAACCTTGTAATGTTTGCAAGTTCTGGGCTCTTTTGGGGGGATAGTATATGGGTGTCATTTCTTCTTCTTCTTCTTTACTTCTCTTGTTCACTGTTTCTGCAAGCCTGGCCTAGACTGCTTAGGCTTTGAAAGGGTCGAGACTCGCAGCAAGCCAGTGCATTGCAGGGGGGCTGGGCTAGATGACCCTCATGGTCCCTTCCAACTCAACAATTCTATGATCAGATACAGGGGGAAGGCTCTGACATGGCAGAGGGGCCCCACTTACAAGGTAACAATGTCCGCATTAGCAGCCTGGACCGCGATGCTCAGAGGGTCCTGCCCATCCTCGTCCACCGCGTGCTGGTTGGCTCCTCTTTTTAGGAACAAGCAGACCTGGCTGCCAAACGTAAGAGAGAGAGAAAGAGAGAGTGAGCAAGAGACACAGAGATGTCGGAGAAAAATCACAGCCAACCTTAGGAGACTGAGGCTGCAATCCTATTAAGGGTGGACAAACAGGTCAGTTTCCATCTATCTCAGTTGCTCATTCTTCCAATGTTAAGTTGGGTTCTCCACATTTCCACATCAGTCTGCGATTGCTATTATTGTTTAAAGTCCTCGTGAAAACTCACTAGCATTTTAGTGCCTATTTCTCCTCATTTTTGCAATGTCGTTTCTCTTTAAAATAATGCCTCTCTGTACATTATGTTGGGAGGCGGGTGGCGCTGTGGGTTAAACCACAGAGCCTAGGACTTGCCGATCAGAAGGTCAGTGGTTCGAATCCCTGCGACGGGGTGAGCTGCCGTTGCTCGGTCCCTGCTCCTGCCAACCTAGCAGTTCAAAAGCACATCAAAGTGCAAGTAGATAAATAGGTACCGCTCTGGCGGGAAGGTAAATGGCATTTCCGTGCGCTGCTCTGGTTTGCCAGAAGCGGCTTAGTCATGCTGGCCACATGACCCGGAAACTATACAGCAGCTCCCTCGGCCAATAAAGTGAGATGAGTGCTGCAACCCCAGAGTCATCCGCGACTGGACCTAATGGTCAGGGGTCCCTTTACCTTTACTTTACATTATGTTTACCAATATTTCTATGCACATTTGAACCCCGTATATGCGGTGTGTGAGTAAAGTTTCTGAATCAGAAGCAGCAGCGTAGTTTAACGGTTAGTGTGTTGGACTGTGACCTGGAAAACCAGGGTTCAAATCCCCACATGGCCTTGGGGCCTGTCGCTCCCTCTCAGCCTAACCCACCTCACAAGGTTGTTGTTGTAGGGAGTGAATGAGGAGGGGGAGAACCATGTATGCCACCTAGGAGAAAAGGGTGGGCTGTGAATGCAATAAAATAAATACATAAATAATATTTATATTAGTATGTGATCATTTTCCACACAAACCACCTCTGTCTTTAAGTCAAATACTTAAGTAAAACCCATAAAAGTCACATACGAACTTCCCCCCCACCTGACTCAGACTTTTAGGAATCGAACGGGTGAGGCACTAAGCATTGATCGGTTGTGCTTCTTCTATCTCCACAACCAGCCTGCAAAAATGTCATTTTCCTCTGCCTAGATTTGAAGCTTAGTCAACAAAACTTTATGTGGACTTGTATCCAGGAGACCAAGTGGCCTATAATTTTTAGGCTCAGATCTCTCCCCATTTATTCTTCAGAGGAACAATAATTCTGGACCACCACCCAACAGGAATAACCCCTGCCTGGTTAATGTCTGAGAACAATCTAGTCAAAATTGGAGCCCGCCAAGATGGGTTGAATTTAAATATTTCAGATAGGAAGCGCATGGCTTTGCCTGTTGTCAGGTTTTTAAGTAAACAACCGATCTCAGTGTGGTGTAGTGGTTAAGAGCAGTAGACTCGTAATCTGGTGAACCGGGTTCGCGTCTCCACTCCTCCACATGCAGCTGCTGGGTGACCTTGGGCTAGTCACACTTCTCTGAAGTCTTTCAGCCCCGCTCACCTCACAGAGTGTTTGTTGTGGGGGAGGAAGGGAAAGGAGAATGTTAGCCGCTTTGAGACTCCTTTGGGTAGTGATAAAGCGGGATATCAAATCCAAACTCCTCCTCCAAACTCCTGAGCTGTCAAAGGCAGCCAGTCAGGGAGACAAAATGAGCCTTCCTCAACAGGTACACTTCTGAACACATTACTCGAGAGGAGAACTACATTGCAAGATTTGGAGAGCTGCAAATTTCGGCGGATGGCTATGTTTCGGCTTGAGGATTGTTTTGGAAAGTACAAATTAGATGGGTTCATGTTTATTTGGAGACAACCAAGTGTGATTGGACCTCTTTGAACCCCTCAGCATCCACACAGCTGCATTTTGCACCAATGGAAGATGCTGAACTATCTTCAAATGCAGCCCCGCGTAGAATGCATAGCAGTAGTCAAGCTAGGACACAATTAGTACATGGATAGCCAGGTCTGATATATACCAGCTTAAGCTAAGGCACCCCTTCCTGGTAGCTTCAAGCGCCGAATGACTCACCCAGTGTGGCCCAAATACGTAGCATGATGCAGAGGTGCGCGCCCTCGAATATCTCTTTGGTTAACGTCTGCTCCATTCTGGAGCAAGAATTCGCAGGCTATCAAGGAGCCCTGATGGAGACAATTGGGAGAGAGATCAGATGGGAGAAAGAAACTACAGGAGCACCAAACAGACTTTGGCAAGTGTAATCTGCACCCCTTCTTGCTAGAGAGCCGTGGGAGTTGTAGTTTTCTGAGGAGACTGCTGCCCCTCTACAGAACCCTTGGTACCTTTATCAGAGCTACAATTGCAAGAGTTCCTTGGGAGACACCACAAAAGTTAAGGTCTTCACAATATAATCTCTCTTTTTAATCAACTACTATCTATTGCTGCTTTGCTGCTGTTCTTAACTATGTTGTACATATGTGTGTGCGTGTGTATCGATAGATATTATTGTATTTTAATGTTGTAAACCCCCTTGACAGACAGGTTAATCACGGTCCATTAACTTCAGTGGGTCTGCTCTGAGGAGGAGAAATGTGAGAAAAAATCCAACAGCATTATATAAATCCCTTAACAACTTGGGATCCATTTACCTTTAAGATCACCTTACCCAGGCCCATGCAAAGATTGTCTGAGGCCCAGGGCGGGAATCTTGCTAGAATAAAGTTATAAACTCAAACAAAAAAACCAGTCAGTCCCTGAAGGCCCCCCACAACTGACTTAGGCCTCCGAGACCCAGGGCAAGTGTACCAGGCAACTCCCCACCCTCTGCAGGGGGGCCTGGCCTTACCTCCATTTGCACCCACTCTACCACTTCAATTGGCGGGACTGGCACTGTCGCCTGTGGGACATGATGCCCATTCTGTATTTGTAAGAACTCGATTGTTCAGTGTGGCAGTGTCTACCCTTTGGAACTCCCTGCCTATTGATATCAGGTCGGGACCCTCACTGTACTCCTTTCAGAGCCTGCTAAAAACATTCTTGCCAACCCAGATGTCTAGAAAGTTGATGCAAGTTTTAATCCATTTAATTTTTCTTAGTGATGAATGTCTCTGATTTATCTTTCTTCATAACCCTCTTTGAGGTTTTATTTATTTAATTTTTTTAAAAATCAGGCGGTGTATAAATTTTTACGAAATAAATAAATACCGCCGCTGCCGCCATTGAAATAGCTGAGGCTTGTTAGCCTTACCCCCATTACGGCTTGGATCAACGGGGTTTTGTTCTCATCCTCGTCGTTCACCCAGTTGACGTCCGCCCCGTGCGCCAGGGCCTCTGCCATCACAGGCAAATTCCTGGCCCGCGAAGCCTTGTAAACCAGCAAACCCGGGTGCAGCTCCCGCAGGTCCTCCAAATCGGAGGCCTCTTGCTCTATTTCAGCTTCTCCGCTGGATTCTTCTGAAACTTCGCACTCTAACAAGGCGTAGGACGAGAAGCAGAGAAGAAAAAGCCAGCATGAGGCACAGACATAGACCATATGTGATGCTCAGACCTGTTCTCTGGCCTCAATGGGAGCCAAGCCTGCAGCTATGACCTGAACAGCTCCACCCTCTTGTTTGCCTAGGACCACCCTATCATTTGCATAGCCCCGCCTCCTGATTTATTTCCTTGCTTTGCACTGGAGCAGGCATACAGAACCTCAGGCTGGGCTAAGTAGCAGATGTGGCCCTATGGGCCTTTCTGATTGGCCCTCAGAATTCTCCCCAGGCCACACCCCTCAACCAGCCTGGCTTCACACCTTCCTTGAGTATTTCTGCTTCACTGGAATGTGTCCTTGAGACTTGATGAATGGAAGATAAGAGAGGGGTGTGTGGGTGCATGAGAAGGAGAGGAAGAAAGAAAATTGTCCCACTGCACAAAAGTTAAAACAGACACCCCTGGCCCTGCCTGCCCACTTTTGTCCCTGGCCCTGCCCATCTGTGCCATGAGACCCCTAGAAGGTTGCCAGGTAAGGAATATGGCCCTTGGACCGCAAAAGGCTCTCATGTCAGGAGCTCAAATTTATCAGATAATTGAAGTCAGCTATCAAGGACGCGGGTGGTGCTGTGGGTTAAACCACTGAGCCCAGGGCTTGCCGATCAAAAGGTTGGCGGTTCGAATCCCCGCGACGGGGTGAGCTCCCGTTGCTCGGTCCCTGCTCCTGCCAACCTAGCAGTTTGAAAGCACGTCAAAGTGCAAGTAGATAAATAGGTACCGCTCCAGCGGGAAGGTAAACGGCGTTTCTGTGAGCTGCTCTGGCTCGCCAGAAGCGGCTTAGTCATGCTGGCCACATGACCCGGAAGCTGTACGCCGGCTCCCTCGGCCAATAAAGCGAGATGAGCGCCACAACCCCAGAGTCATCCGCGACTGGACCTAACGGTCACTGGTCCCTTTACCTTTATCAAGAAGTACTTACCTTCCTCCGTGACGCTGTCCACCACCGAGCCAAACACTAGGACGTCGGTGCTGCCGTCGGTGCTGCCACCCAGCCCACTGTCACTGCTCAGACCTGCGGGGCCAACAAGACACAATCCAAGGGCATTTTAATATGCGGGGAGACACACACACACACACAAGCATCTGGTACCCAGAGGTATACTGCCTCTGAACGTGGAAATTCCACTTAGAGCCTCCCATAGGGCTATGTTGCCAAGCCATTCCCCCTTACCTCCATCCAGGAGGAACGGCGACCCGCTCCCAGTGGGACCGTTACCACTGTCGCTCCATGGGCTGGCTGCCAGGGGATGCGGCACAGAGATGTGGTTGCCACCTATGGGGAAGGTGGACGGAAGTTGAGGGGGCAGTCATAGGCACAGGTGGTTTTTTTGCTTTTTTTATTTATTTAAAGAAATGCGGCAGTCTAGAATGGATCTTGCTCTCCTTAAAGGATGAATGGGAGACAGGGACAGGAAAGAAAGCTGGCTAACTGTCCTTTTAGTAACCAAACAATTAAACCCCTGTGTTGCAAACAATCATCTGTAATAGCCAAGGCAACACGATGACCAAGTACAACAATGCCAATGCGATGTCAATATAAACTCTTTATATAATCTATACAGAACATTGAACAGCATGAAATATATGAAATATGCACTCTCTGTAAAACCAAACAAACAGGAATCTTATAAATCTCTGAAAATCACAAAATATGCACAGATTTATGGCTTGTTTTCACCAGTTAAGAATCTGACCCATTGCTTCTTTCAGAGACTTGCATAGTCGACAAAGACTTTCAGAGACTCATAAAAATTATGTTTATTTGGTTCTATATTTTCAAGAGAATCCATCAAGAGTGCATATTTTGTGATTTTCAGAGATTTATAAGATTTCTGTTTATTTAGTTTTGCAGAGAGTGCATATTTCATATATTTCATACTGTTCAATGTTCTGTATATGTAAAGAGTTTATATTAACTGTCCTTTTAAGCAGGGGAGAAGAAGAAGGAAGATACCAGTCCCACAAAGCATAAAAAGACTAAGGGGGTAGGAAATGATAAAGGTGAAATTGGGGGGGGGGGGGACAATAGGTTGCAGTTCTTGAAAAATACTTGGGTTCTAGCCAGTGCAGTCCTACTCAAGAGTAGAACTTACTTAGATACAACCCATTGTGTATTTTTTCCTTCCAACCCCACCCTTTCTCAGTGTTTTTGCTGCTGTTGCGACTCAAGATGCACGCCCCAGATGCGGCAGAATGGAAGGGCAAAGTCGCCAGCAAAGTCGCCAGCAGCTTAGTTGTACTTACTGCGTGGCCCAGCCCCGGCTCCCGTGTCGAAGTACGAGAAAAGCGAATCCAGCTCGTCGGGGCAGAAGAGGGAATCCCGTCGGAACTTCCTCTCAAGGGTGGCAGCTGTGTGGAAAGAGCAACCCTTATGTGCTCCCTGTGTTTGTTGTTTGTGTTCTCACACACACAACTTGTGCACGCATGCACACCCACCCACAATACAGTGGTACCTCGGGTTAAGTACTTAATTCGTTCCGGAGGTCCGTTCTTAACCTGAAACTGTTCTTAACTTGAAGCACCACTTTAGCTAATGGGGCCTCCTGCTGCTGCTGCGCTGCCGGAATACAATTTCTGTTCTCATCCTGAGGTACAGTTCTTAACCCGAGGTACTATTTCTGGGTTAGCGGAGTCTGTAACCTCAAGCGTCTGTAATCTGAAGCGTATGTAACCCAAGGTACCACTGTATAATACAGGCCATGGTTAAACTATGGAACTCACTGCCACAGGAGGCAGTGATGACCACCAACTTGGGTGGCTTTGAGACAAATTCATGGAGGACAGGGTTATCAGCAACAATGAGTCATGCTGGCCTGGTTCTGCCTCCACAGTTGGAGGCAGCTATGCTTCTGAATACCAGCTGCTGAAAACTGCGAGGAGGGAGAATATTGTTATGCTGAGGTCCTGCTTTCAGTCTTCATAGGCATCTGGTTGGCCACTGTAAGAAGAGGAGGCAGGACTACACCCAGCAGGCTCTTCTCAGGTCCTTAAATGTGGTAGTATTACAGAATGCGTAATGAATAGCATTATCTGCAGAGTAGGTACTTTGGGAGGTATTCAGCTAAGTGCTACTCAGAGGAGGTTCAAGGCAATTAATGCACCAAAGTTAGCTATATCCATTAATTTCAATGGGAGTATTCTGAGTAGGACAGCAATACCACCCTATATCATCCACGAGTTGTCTCATACACCAGTGCTGCTCTTCTAACAATCCAAAAAAGTGTGCAGTTTGAAAATCAGTGGTTAAGACTAGTGAGGTTTTGAAAGGTTCTGTCCGCCATCCTGATGCAAAATGGAATCCACTTGCAAAAAACCTGCTCTTGGGATCTTGATGTCTCAGGAACTGCCATGCAGAGTTTAATTACCCTAACTTAAGAGGTGTGTGGAATGCACAGCAAATGAACAACTTTCAAAAACTACATAGTAAATGTTCCTATACGATTTGCAATATATATTATTACCAAGCTAAATCTCTGGAAAGTTATTATCTCAGTAGGGCCATTTTCAGAGTGGACAGAGCTGTCCACCCGTCAATCTCCTGACAGTGCTAAGATTGGAGATATGCCTCTGCCTGCTGCTTTTTAAAGAGCAGACAGAGGCTCACCTCCGATCTTAGCACTGTGGCCCCACAGCACTAAGATGAGAGAGTGGAGAAATCCTGCCTGCACTTTGACACCTTACAGAACGGTGATGTGCTTTAATCTTTATAGGCCATTGGGCCAACCCAGCAGGACCCTTCTAAAACTCTGAATGTGACTTCTGAAAATGCCTAATGTGAAGTAAAAATAATAATACATTGTGTTACTGAACTGAGCCCACGGATGAACCACCCCTTCTAAGAGACGGCACATGCAGAAAATAAGGGCTGGCGTGGCAAACAGCAGTTCCTCACCTGAAGAGTGCGCTGCCGGTGATGCGTTTCCTGCTTCGTGCCGGTACTTCCTCCGTGCTGTGGGCGCTTTTGTGGAGCTGTTGCGCCTCTGGCACTTTTTCACGCTCCAGCGCCGGGGTTTCCTCTCATTCTCCGCCAGGGCCTCCCCAGTCGACAGCTGCTTCAGGAACTTCTTCTCCACGTATTTGACTTTGATCCATGCTTCTTTGTCCTGCCTGAGAGGGAACTCAGTTCATGAAGAGCTCCTTCAGAGCACCTCTTTGGTTCAGCATCCATCTTGATTTGCTTGCGCAAAGCTGATGCAGAGGTTAGGCTGAGCCTTTGCTCTGACTTGTTTATGGGGCTAGGCCACAAATAGATAAGAGGGTGCATTGGCATCTACCGGCTTATCTCAGGGTTGAATATCAGTGGATCGGAAAGAGTTTACCTCCTGCTGGGTTAACAAGGTCAACAATGAGAAAGGCAGTCTGTCCCACTGTCAAACAGCTCTTACCGACGCTTAGTCGGAATCTCTTTCCTCGTAACTTGAAGCCATTGCTTCATGTCCCAGGAGTAAACAAGCTTACTCCACCCTCCATGTGACAGCCCTACAGATATCTGAAGATGGCAATCATACCTCCTCTCAGTCTCATCTTTACCAAGCTAAACATACCCAGCTCCCTCAACCGTTCCTCATAAGGCTTGGTAGTACTCAATAACACCTGGAGGGCTATAGGCTCTCCATTTCTGGTCTACAGGGTATTGCGCTTCAAGAGGGCCTTCCTGTCCTACACACTGTAGAGCAGAGAGGAGACAGCCATACCTTGAGCTGCCCGCGGTGGGCTTCTTGAGTCCCATCTCCTCGCACTGCGCCTCGTAGATCTGGTTCATGGTGGCGTTCCCCAGCTCACACATCAGCTTTTAGGAAAGCAAGCACAAACACAGTATGTTAGGGGGAAGAGATGCTCCCCTCACCCCATCCACAGCCAACTGCATTTACCCACAATTAGGAATGGCTGATTGTCAATTTTGGTTTCTGTCAGTTTCTCATTTTCCCCAACAGCAAAGAAATTTGATCCAGTTTCTCATTTTCCCCAACGGTGAAGAAATTTGATCCAGTTCGCATTTAAAGGCAAAGTCATCGAATTCACATATTGTCAAACAATATGGAAGAATATGTTGAGGGAAGTTTTTAATGTTTGATGTTTTATTATGTTTTTAATATTCTGTTGGGAGCCGCCCAGAGTGGCTGGGGAAACCCAGCCAGATGGGCGGAGTATAAATTATTGTTGTTGTTGTTGTTGTTGTTGTTGTTGTTGAGCAGAAACACAACCAACATTTGAAATTCGCACTTATCCAAATTTTTCAATGCAGTCCTCAACAAATGAAACGTGTACAAAAGAAGGCATACATATATGAATACAATTTGCATTCAAATGCATACATTCATGAAAACAACATTTTAAAAATCATTATTTTAGGAAAAAATGGGTTTTGCAAAAATTGTGTTAATTTAGGGAAACTGCAAAATGTGTACAGTGGCAGAAATGAGCACAAAATGTTGATGAATTTTCATGAGGACTTTATATTAAAAAAATAAAGATTACAAACTGATGTGGAAATGTGGAGAACTGAACTTACGACCGGGAAAATGAGAAACTGAGATCCCATCCCTAGTAGCTAGATCAGGGGTTGTCAGCCTGGTCCCTACCGCCCACTAGTGGCCGTTTCAGGATTCTTGGTGGGTGGTAGGGGGTTCTATGGCAGAAGCTGAATTCTCCTTCCATCGAGCACTGGTGGGCAGTAAGGAAATTTTACCATCAAGAAAGATGCATTTGTGGGTGGTAGGTATAAAAAGGTTGACTACCCCTGAGCTAGATCAAGGATAGCCAACATGGGCCCCTTCAGATGTTACGGGACTACAATTCCCATCATTCCCAGCTAGCATAGCCAATGGACAGGGATGATGGGAACTGTAGTCCAACAAGGTGCACCAGAAAGCTCCCGCCCCACCCCCTCAAGAGTTGCATCCCATACAGCACAGGCCGCCCCCCTCCCACCCACTAACCCTTCCTGCCTACTACCTATTTGTCATTCGGAGTTTTGGCCTCTACCTTCAGTAGCTCTGGCTCCCAGGAATCCAGTGTGAGTGACCGCACTTTGGAGCAGTGGACCCCTAAGCTCCTGTAGGGAAGGGGGAAACAGACAAGAGAAGAGAGTGGTTGTACAGTTCAGCTGCTGTTTGGTGCATACACACACAAGGTGGCACATATTAATCAGCACGTCCACAGGATTTCTGCACACGCAGCCAGTCTAGTACAGGGTCAGGGAGGGTCAGTGGTTGGAGCACCTGTTCTGGGTGCAGGTTCTATCCCTGGTGCCTTGGAGGACAAGAGTATTGATGGCTACTAGTCATGATTGCTATGTTCTGCTTGTTCTGGCAGAGGCATTATGCCTCTGAATATCAGCTGCTGGGAATTGCAGGTGGAGAGGGCTGCTCTTGTGCTCATGTCCAGGAGTAGATGGACCTGCTTTGGCCTGATCCAGCAGGCCTGTCTTATGTTCTTATCTCTAGGTAGAGCTAGGAGTGTCCCTTGTCTGAAATCCTGGAGAACCCCTGCCTGGATGGAAAGATACATACTACAGAGGAATGGCTGATAAAATTACTGGAAATAAATAAATAAAAATTCCAGTAGCACCTTAGAGACCAACCAAGTTTGTTCTGGGTATAAGTTTTCATGTGCATGCACACTTCTTCAGATACACATGCACACGAAAGCTTATACCCAGAACAAACTTCGTTGGTCTCTAAGGCGCTACTGGACAATTTTTTATGTATTTCGACTGCGTCAGACCAGCACGGCTACCTACCTGAATCTAAAATTACTGGACTTAGCTGAGATGGCAAAGTTAACATGTTTAATTGGAGAAAAATCATGACTAACATTTATTAAGGATTGGAAACTTATTTGGAGCTTTTTGCGTGAAAGAGAAAACGAAATTGTAACACCTGGATTTGAAGAGTGAAAACATAAAGGCTTATAGAAAATACAATAGCTGGGTGTTAATGAGCGAATACTATATTTAGATGACAGACAAGAGAACCAAAAGTCTTTTTATCTTTTTTCCACTTTATTTTCTTTCTCTTTCTTTTTTTTCTCCCCCCCCCCTTTGCTTCTTTTTGCTCCTGTTCCTTTTAGATTAGCTTTTTTTAAATATACAGTGGTACCTCAGGTTACATTCGCTTCAGGTTACAGACGCTTCAGGTTACAGACTCCGCTAACCCAGAAATTGTACCTTGAGTTAAGAACTTTGCTTCAGGATGAGAACAGAAATCGTGCTCCGGTGGCACGGCAGCAGCAGGAGGCCCCATTAGCTAAAGTGGTGCTTCAGGTTAAGAACAGTTTCAGGTTAAGAACGGACCTCCGGAACGAATTAAGTACTTAACCCAAGGTACCACTGTATCTTCTATTCTGGTGTACAGTGGTACCTCTGGTTAAGAACTTAATTCATTCTGGAGGTCCGTTCTTAACCTGGAACTGTTCTTAACTTGAAGTACCACTTTAGCTAATGGGGCTTCCCGCTGCTGCTGCCGCACAATTTCTGTTCTCATCCTGAGGTAAACTTCTTAACCTGAGGTACTACTTCCGGGTTAGCGGAGTCTGTAACCCGAAGCGTCTGTAACCTGAAGCGTCTGTAACCCGAGGCACCACTGTATTATAAAAATATACTTTGTATTGGGTACGAACATTTGTATATCAAGTATCAATAAAAATACCAATAATTAAGAGGACTCCAGCCAGTCAGTGTAGTCAATACCAAGCTCGATGGACCAGTGGTCTGGACAGGAAAGGCATGCCATTGCCCTTTTTGTGAGTTTCTCAGAGGGGTTATGGCTGGCTTATTGGAACAGGGTGCTTGAACGGATGGACCTTCGAGTCCAACAGAGCAGGGCGATTCCGTTGCCCTTGTGCCCCATTTGCTGGGATCAACTCAGCAAGCTTACCTGTGAATCCCTGAACATTCAATGCATAGTAAGATGCCCAAGTTGATGCTGGCCCAGCGGGGGTCGGCTTGCCCGCAGTCGCAGCACTGGTCATTGCCTGGGATGCTCTGCACCCTCTGCAGGATGGTTTCGCCTTTGGCACTGCGGTCCCGCGAGTCAGTAGCCGAGTCGATGCTGCTGGTGGAAGGAGAAGCTGTTCGGTCCAGTCTCTGGAAAGAGGTACAGAGGGGGATTGAGCAATGAAAAAATTGCCTGCTGGTGTTTCTTGCAGCCTCGGTCCAGTATATTTGAAGGGGCGTCTCCACCCCCATCGTTCTGCCCGGACACTGAGGTCCAGCGCCGAGGGCCTTCTGGTGGTTCCCTCGCTGCGAGAAGCCAAGTTACAGGGAACCAGGCAGAGGGCCTTCTCGGTAGTGGCACCCACCCTGTGGAACGCCCTCTCACCAGATGTCAAAGAGAACAACAACTACCAGACTTTCAGAAGACATCTGAAGGCAACCCTCTTTAAGGAAGTTTTTTAATGTTTGATGCATTACTGTATTTTAATATTTTGTTGGAAGCCGCCCAGAATGCGGCTTTAATATTTTGTTGGAAGCCGCCCAGCCAGATGGGTGGGGTATAAATAATACATTATTATTATTATTCCAGTAGTGGCTGGTTCCCATTGAGACTGGTAGGGCAGAAGGCAGGGAGCCCAACAGTAGGTGGCACCAGAACCAATGACAGGCAGAGACAGAGCCATTGGCAAGAGGGGCTACCCTCAGATTGGTTGTAAGTCACAGGGGTGTTGTGAGGATTAAATGGGGAGTGGAGGGTACTTTGCATGCCACCTTGAGCTCCCCGGAGGAAAAGTGGGATAGAAATGTAATGAGAATGATGGCAATGATTATCTTATCGTCATCATTCTTATCGTTCAACTTGCAATTCAGGGGACAGAATACAGAAAATTCTGTTCTACTGCAATCTATCACTTGCAGAAAATGCAACAGTGTCAGTTACCCTATTTCAAAAAGTTAAGATTTTGCCACAGATTAATTGCATGTTACCTTCCATCTTAGTACAGTGGTACCTCTGGTTAAGAACTTAATTCATTCTGGAGGTCCGTTCTTAACCTGAAACTGTTCTTAACCTGAAGCACCACTTTAGCTAATGGGACCTCCCGCTGCTGCCACTGCGCCGCCGCTGCACAATTTCTGTTCTCATCCTGAAGCAAAGTTCTTAACCCGAGGTACTATTTCTGGGTTAGCGGAATCTATAACCTGAAGCGTATGTAACCCGAGGTACCACTATACTGTAGAAGCATTACAGGCACTCACAGTTTCTGGCATGTGCAATGAAACTCTACCACCAGATGGCTCTACAGGCTAATTCCTAGAAAAACACATTTGACTTTACGTTCATCATCCTCCTACCGTTATTTTCTCCTGCTCTAGAACTCTGAGTCAGCCATTCAATTTTAAGAGGGGCTTAAAAAAATTAAAAAAGAGGGACATGCCAAAGAGCCAGTGCCATGGGTTCTGCAGAATGACTCCACTGCAAACCAAGAGAGAGGTGAGCAGTGATTCCTGCATTGTAGGTGGTTGGACTAGATGATCCTCGGGATCCCTTCCAACTCTACTATTCTCTGCGAGGCAAAGAGATCTTTAACGCCTCCAACCCCAGCATGTGAACAACAAACAAGGGATTAAGCAGAGGTATGATTTTTTTGACTTATGTATGAGAGCTGAACAGGCATCAAAAGCGAAATGCTGGTCTTCGCGAGGTGCGTGTGCTCTGATCTGACTAATTGCAAATAAATATTTAAAGTAAATAAATTTACCCTAGAGGTGTCTTTAAACCTTTACTGTGAATTTTGTCCACCTGGTCACCCCTCTTAGGATATTTTCATATCAGATACACATTACTGAACTTGGAAATAGCAACTGCACTTACTAGGTGGGGTAGACCCCACAACTAGCACCTCTTTCTCTCCCCGTACCCTGATCTCACTTCAAAGTAGGGATGGTGGGGGAGTGGGGAGAGATTCAATTCAGTTCACATTGATAAGCGAACCTACTTAGGTTAGGCAAAACAACGCGCAAACCGAAACACAGCCATCCTTTGGCATTTACACTTTTCCAGCTTTTGCAACGCAGCTCTCCTGCCAAGGAATTTGCTCCCCCCAAAAAATGCATACACTTGGGTGAAGCGTGCATAAAGTGGCACATATTGCTGAAAATAGCATTGAAACATACATTACATTGGGAAAACTGCTTTGTAAACACATAGCAAAATTGCATGCAAATTTAGAAGAATTTTGGGGGTGTTATTCGGTTATTGTTATTGTTTTCTTTTTATATATTGTGATCTTTTCTGTGAACCACCCTGAGACCTCCAGGTATAGGGCGGTATATAAATTCAATAAATAAATAAAAAAAATAAATAAAAAATGTTTAAAACGCTGAATTTTCACAAGGACTTTTTTTATTTGAAAAATCACAAACTGATTCAGGAACGTGAAGAACGGAACATAAGATTGGAAAGGGCGGGGGGGGGGAATGAGAAAGTGACAGAAATGAAAATTGCATGTCCTTACTTCAATGTAGCAGCTGTCGGGACTCTCTCGATAGGCAGAGGCGATGCTAGCTTGAACCGCTTGGATCCACGCCTGGCGCAGTTTCTCTGAATCGGCCTGCAGCATGCAGCTCCTGAAAGGGAAGTTGGGGTTGGACTAGATGACCCTCGTGGTCCCTTCCCACGCTACCATTCTATGATTCTAGATGAAAGAGCAGGGTGTGCTTAAGCCCAGAGGAGACTGAGAGGGGACATGAACAAGCCCTCTTCAAATACCTGAAGGGCTGTTGCGGAGATGAGAACCAGTGCGGGGCCTGGGAGAACAGGGTTCAAACTTCCTCAGAGGACAGACGGAAAATAAATGCCACACATAAATAAACAACCAAAAAAGGGCTGTTGTTAATACACCATGAGGGCGGCAGCTGGCTGTACCTGATGCACACATTCCTTGGAAAGATCGACTTCCCCATTGTGTGACGGAACATCAAGCCAAGGAATTAAAACACTGACTACCCAAAACGTTTATATGGGAACGGAACAGAGACAGTGCTTGGTAATGGAATCTGGTGCGTGGACCATCCTGAATTGGACCATTTATCCAATCTGGGTCATAATCCGCTCCCGGACTGGATCAGGAGAGTCCACTTTGGAACCCGAGTAGACATTGCGTCTTGCTTGTGGGCTTCCTGCAGGCATCTGGTCGGCCACTGTGAGAACAGGATATGGGACCAGATTGGCCTTTGCTTTGGGCCTTTTATAAAAGCTCCCCTAAATTTTATAAACATGCAGATCTGTTAAAATGGGCCACACAGCACCTAAGTAAACAATGGACTCTGCTACTGAAAGATGTAGTGATGGCCACCAGATTTGGGTGGGGGTTATAAATAATAAAATTATTATTATCATTATTATTATTACCAGCTTGGATGGCTTTAAAAGAGGATGAGAAAAATTCATGGAGGAGAGGGCTATTAATGGCTACTAGCCACAATTAAAAGAGTGCTGTTACAGACTTCCCTTTGGGGAATCTGGTTGGCCACTGTGAGAACAGGAAGCTGGACAAGAAGGGGCCCGTGGCCTGATCCTGCAGGCTCTTCTGATCTTGCTCTATGCTTCGCATACAGAAGGTTCTGGCATCTGCCGGCAGGTCTGGGAGAGAACCCTATCTAAAATCCCAGAGAGCCATTCAGTGTAAAGAACACTGACCTTTGTGGGCCAATGTTCTCAAGGGGCCTAAGGCGCTTCCTGTGTGATGGCGCTATAGAAATAAAGGGAAAGGGAAAGGGAAAGGGACCCCTGACCATTAGGTCCAGTCGTGGCCGACTCTGAGGTTGCGGCGCTCATCTCGCTTTATTGGCCGAGGCTTCCAGGTCATGTGGCCAGCATGACTGAGCCGCTTCTGGCGAACCAGAGCAGCACATGGAAACGCCACTTACCTTCCCGCCGGAGTGGTACCTATTTATCTACTTGCACTTTGTGCTTTCGAACTGCTAGGTTGGCAGGAGCTATAGAAATAGAATAGTAATAATACAGTTGTACTTTGGAAGTTGAACGGAATCCATTCCAGAATTCCATTTGACTTCCAAAACGTTCGGAAACCAAAGTGCGGCTTCTGATTGGCTGCAAGAAGCTCCTGCAGCCAATCGGAAGCCACGGAAGCCCCGTCGGACGTTCGGCTTCCAAAAATAGTTCGCAAACCGGAACAGTCACTTCCAGGTTTGCAGCATTCGGGAGCCAAAACGTTCAAGAACTAAGCTGTTCGGAAACCAAGGTACGACTGTAATTATAATGCACTGAAAAAGAAAGAAAGAGGAGACTTGCACAACGTACTTAGTGGGGGAGACAACTTCAAAGCAAAACCTCCGCTCGATGTCTTCGCAGGGCTTGACGGTGCAAAGCCTGAGGTCCTCCACCACCACCGTGAGGACATCCTGAACAGACAAAAACGGAACAAGCGAGTCAGTGGCATTGCAGTGTCCCACCTGCGGCTGCAAATACGCAAGTGTGTGGAAATGGTTGCGTGTTTTATAAGCTGTCTTGGTTTTCCTTGAGCTTCCAGACCAGAGGCAGGGAATCCTTTCCAGACAGAGGGCCTTATTCCCTTCTGGAGGGGGGGGGGCTACATGCCAGGGGGGCGGGGCCAGAGGCAAAAGTGGGTGGAGCAATGTACCTTCGTACAGGTGGCTAGTTTCTAAACACATACACACACACACACACACACACACACCCCTCTATCTTCTGCCTAGGCAAGCGAGAGAAATTATCAGAGTTCACGGACACATTCCAGGCAGGGGAAAACAAGGACAGTGAGGGCTGTGGCCTAGGGAGATTTGCGAGGGCCAGGCAGAGAGGTTTGGAGGGCCAGATTCAGGCCCCAGGCCTGAGGCTCCCTTTCCCTGGTCTGAAGCCTTAATGCTGCGCTGGAAGGGGAAGAAGAGTGAGGTGGGGTCACTGGGTGTCGGATAGGGAGCCCCCATGGGCTGCAACTAGCCCAAGGGCTCATGGTTGCACACCCAATTAAATGAGCATGCATGGTTGGTGGCTACCCCACATGTTGACAGAAATACAGATAAGGACTCCGTCAGCAAAGGAGACAATAAAAGCTGAGTTTTCCGTTTTTCTGAAAAGAATGAGCTGGGGTTCAAAGCACATGCTGTTTGCTTTGGGGGGAACTGATGCTGCTACCATTTTTATTACCTGGCCTGAGGCTTCCACAAAAGACAAGGGATACACTCCCCCAATAAATAAGATATGGGGTTTTTTTAAGTGTATGTTGCCCGGGGCTTCCCAGAAAGGGGTAGCCACAAATATGAACAACTATAGTAAGGCTGTTGGAAGATTTGCCTAAAAAATATTATTTTCATTTTGGCCCTAATTTATGTGGCATGCATCGGGGTAAAGAAGACCAATAGATTCTACTCTGGAAAATTTGGAAGACACTGATACTGAATTATTATTGCGATTGTTATTATTAGATATATTACCCACCCAGGTCACCAGCAGGTCCCAGGTTTACAACTAAAATTCAGTATTAAAAGCAGTCAAGACAAATCACAGTCACAAGAATAGGACGGGTCCCTCAAAACACACACGTCAGGCATCAAAGGCCAGGGTGAAGTGGGGCATCTTCAACAATTGCCAAAAGCTGTATGGTGAAGAAGCCAGAAGCACCCTCTGGGGGGAATCTCACCCACCCGACTCTTCTCTGTGCATGTACGGTGTGGGTTGCAGAACCAAAAATTAAAATGGATTCTGCCACTGGCTCTGAACACATGAAGTGTGGAGTCATTCAATCTGTCCAATCTCTCGTCCTAGTCCGCACAGGATGGCTCGACAATCCCCTGAACAGTAAGACATCAAGAGAAGCCAGCTAATCCACTAATGTCATCAGAGGCAACCTGGCTGACCTTTAGCTTCTTCTGGTAGACCAGCTGGCTGTTCTGTATGGAGAACCATCTCCTGAGGAAGAGAGAAAGAGAAAGAGAAAGAAAGAGAGAGAGAGAATTGAGAAAGGGGGTGAGGATTAATTGTATTTATTTATTTATTTATTTATTTATTTATTTATTTATTTATTACATTGATATATTCCAGCTTTTCTTCCCGGGGGTTCAAAGTTGGAATTCAATGGAACATAATATTCTGCACCATAAATTAAAATTAAAATTATTTTCATGGGAGAAAGGTGGGATAGAAATACAATTAAATCCTCCTCCCGACATTCCTATCCTCCTTTCCCCCTGGAGAGCTCAAGGTGGCAGTACACAGTTCCTTCCCCTCCCCATTTTATCCTCCCAACAACTCTATGAAGTAGGTTAAGCTGAGAGACTGTGGCTTTGCAGTGAGTGGAGATTCGAACCCTGGTTCCTCAGATCCTAGTTCGACACTCTAACCACTACGCCACCACAAAAGTCTCTCCCTCCCCCCCCCCTCTCGCGGTCATGGCTTTTCTGGAAACACACAGATCCCAACGTACCGGTTCCAGGTCTTGAACGCGTTGCTCGCTCTCTTGAAGAGGTACCCTTCCATCACCACCCCATTGGGGGCATCGACGTTGAATTCCACTTTGGAGTCATCGTAGGAGAAGTCCTATAAGCCCAAGGCAAGCAGAGATGTGCCATCAGCAGGGATGAGTGAATCTGTCAGTTTTCATTTCTCTCCGTTCCTCCTTTTTTCCACTCTTCAGCTTGCCATATATACACATCAGTTTGTGACTTGCTTTTTAAAAGACAAGTCCTCATGAAAATTCAGCAGCCTCTTACCTCATATTTCTCCTACGAGATGCATCTTTGCATGAGATTCTGCCTAATTTGCCCAAAGCAATTTCCCCTAATAATACTGCATTTTTATGGGCTGCTTGCAATCTTTACACCTCGTGTGTGCATTTGGAGGCATACAACTTGGTGTGAGAACTGCACTGCAAAGGTTGGAGAAGTGTGATTCTTGAAGGATTATGGTTCACTTCTTCCCAATCTCTACATGTGGCCCTCCTATATTTTAAGGGAAGGGTTCCAGATCAGCGCCAGTGCATTTGCTCTGTGTTATCCCTGTTAAAATTTCTATACCACCCTAAATCTGCAGGTCTCAGGGTGCGTTGCAAAGTCCCAGATTCACTCCTCGGCATCTCCAGGTGGGGCTGGGAGAGATTCCTGTCTGAAACCCTGAAGAGTCACTGCCAGTCAGTGTTCTTCAACCTCGGTTTCTCATATGTTATTGGACTACAACTTCCATCATCCACAGCCAGCTTAGCTAGGGATGATGGGATCTGTAGTCCGCCTGCACATAGGGACTCAAGTTTGAAGAACCCTACAGTGGTACCTCGGGTTAAGAACTTAATTTGTTCTAGAGATCCATTCTTGACCTGAAACTGTTATTAACCTGAGGTACCACTTTAGCTAATGTGGCCTCCCGCCCCCGCCACTCGAATTCTGTTCTTATCCTGAAGCAAAGTTCTTAACCTGAGGTACTATTTCTGGGTTTGCGGAGTCTGTAAACTGAATCGTCTGTAACCTGAAGTGTCTGTAACCTGAGGTACTACTGTAGTGTAAACGATACTGAGCCAGGTAGCCTGACCTGGGATAAGGCCACTTCCTCCATCCCTGTGAGCGGGAGAGGATGGGTGGTCAGGCTCTGGGCCTAGCCATCTCTCGTTTGAGAAGCCAGCCGCTGAAGAAGTATTTTGAACTTGGAGCTTTATTCAAAGTTTTGGTGTTAGATATTGCACCACCGCCTCCCTTATCTGTGAAACAAATGCCACCATAGATGATGGGAGGAGGAGCACGGTGGGGGAGACTTACAGGCCAGGCCGGCTTCTGTTTAATTGGAAGCTCCCTGGCTCTAATTGAGTGCCAGGCTGTCTTTCTGAGGCCATGACTCATCCCACTGCATCCCTTCATCTCCTGTCCGCCTTCTTCCCTTTATTATGACACCTTCCTGGTGAGCCAGCATCCCCCAGCATGGAAATAACTCATCCTAATGAGAGTGAAGTGCATGTTGCCTAGCAACCAGGCTTCGCTGGGGCCTATAATGCGCCGAGCGGGCAAAAAGGCACTTAAGTTAATGGTTGCCGTTGCCTTGAAATTTGTCACTGCTCTGTGGTGCTGGGCCTTAAAAAAAAAAAAAAATTAAGTAGTGTTGTGGGGATATAACACACCCTCCAATTCAAGAGCGAACAATGAGGTGGGAGATAATTGGTACTGCGAAGACCCAGCCCCATCTTTATTATCTGGTGACATTCACACCTTACATTTAAAGCACAGTGCTTTATCCTGGGAACTTTAGTTCGCCCCTCACAGAGCTTGAATACATCCCTGGCACCCTTAACAAGCTACAGTTTCCAGGATTTTTTTGGGGGGGGGGACAGGACCATATGCTTTAAATGTTTGGTGCCAGTTTGACCCCAGACGCAAAGCATGTTTTTGTTCTGCACTGCAAATTAAACTAGCTCAAAAGCACTTCCCTCTCTGCAGGGAACGATAGTTTTGGGGTTTCTTCTGACAGGATTGTCTGCACGCGTGTCAAAACTGCAGCACTCAGAATCCTTTGGGAAAGCCGCCATTAATCCATGCAAATTAATAGGCAATTAATGTGGCTCAAATTATGACTCTAGTTCTTTATTTAAAATCTTACGTTTACATCCTCCCAGATCAGCCTTACAGACCTTCGGACCAGACCCCTATTTTGAGGCTGATTTTCCAAGTCATCTCAAGGCAGATTCCATACAACACCACAGAACAAAATTTCCGCAAGATTGTGCGAGTTAAAACCTCCATCACAGCTCTACCAACGTTTCAACCAGGTCAACAGCAATACCTATAAATGCCTAAATGCTTTTTTAAGCAAAGACCTCCGAAAGTGGAACAGATTGTCTTGGATGTTGGTAGACTCACCCTCTGCTGTAGCAAGGAAAGTGAGGACTTGTAAGAATATAAGAGCCCGGCTGCTGGATCAGGCCAAAGGCCCATCCAGCCCAGCCTCTGTTGTCACAGCGGCCAAGCAGATAGAATCATGGGGGCTAGAAAACTTGCCGGAGAAAAAGGTGACCAATTAATAACAACCACAGAATTGTCAAGTTGGAAGGGACCCTGAAGGGGTCAACCCCCTGCAATGCAGGAATATGTGCAGCTGCCCCATTTGGGGATCTAACCTGCAACCTTGGCATTATCAGCACCACACTCTAACCAACTGAGCTATCCAGGCTCTTGATGTCTTTGGGGAGCCCAGAACACCACTCTCCCCACTTTTGATTCCCAGTAACTGGTATTCATAGGTGCTACTGCCTGAAACAGAGAGGCAGTGCATGTCCCTTGTGGCTGGTAGCCATTGATAGCCATGAACCTGTCTAAAATCCATTCAATGCCATCCTAGTCGGTGGCCATCATTTCAATGGATGCCCCCCAAATTCTAGTGTTATGAGAGAGGGAGGAAAACATCTCCCTACTCACAACTCATCATGCGGTATAAACTGTTCTTGGACTGTAGGTGAGGGACCACCCGACTGAATGCTCTTTGGTAACAACCTCATTAGGAAGAAGCAAGCGTCAAACATGTCAGACAGAGAGAAGAAAGGGGGCAGGCTTGCTGGCACCTCAATGCTTGCAATGCTGGAGAGGTGCGGTGGGGGTTGAAAAAGAATGCAATGGAGGAAACACACAGAGGAGGAGATTGGAGCAGAGACGGTGAGGACTAGAAGCTTGAAGTTGATTGTGAAAGTATGGCAGAGAGCCAACGTTGGGAGAGGGAGAGAGTGGTGGTGGTGGTGGTGGGGATGATCAGTAGTGACTGGAGAAAACTGCTGAAAGTGGAGGTCCAAGCTGAAATCTTTGATGTGGAGAAGGACCAAAGATTCAATATTACAAAGCTGAGGCTTAAAGAAAGCAGGCCGCCATCCAGAAAACACACAGTCAGAATCTCCTGCCAAATGCCCGGCTGTCATCTGTCCTTGCTTTCATGTCATATCAATAAATGTCATGCCAGCATGCACACTCACATACACAGAGAGAGACACACTTTCTCTACTCCAGGCGATCTCCGCTTTTCCCTTTTCCATACTGATTTGAATTTATATATCCAAGGGTGCCTAGCCTAGCAATGAAAGCTTTTATTATTATTATTCAAAAAGAGCCACCGGACAATGGTTTCCTTGGGAACCCTGAATGCCCCCTACAAAGAGGCACCAAATTCCCAAAGAGGCGAGCAAGTGGCTCCTTCCCACTGTTGGGATGGAGATGGCTTTAGTGCCTGCCCTGCCTTCAAAATACAGCTACTTTCAAACTGGCCAATGATGAAGCAGGAAACAAAACCAAAGAACAGAGGCACAAATCGCCTGCAATGGAGAAATTTAAAAGGTTCACCATTCTGTATTTCAAATGCAGGCGGTGGGGAACCAGAACTCTTTGCCAATGCATTGCTAGGGTCAAACAAAATAAACAAAGCAATCAAGTAAGTCCTGGAGCGACTGATGCTTTTTTGTGGGTTGGAGTGCTCAAATATTTTGGGGTGTGTGTGCCTCTTATCACTTAGCCACCTGCCATTTTGATGTTTGTTTGTTTTTTGTTTGTTTTTTAAGGAAATCACATACTGTTCGTTTGTTTGTTTGTTTTTCTAATTGAAATAAACAGAAAAAAGGCTTTAAATCAACAAAGCGCCTTAGTACAACTATATACCATTTTTAGAAGGCCATTGGGGTTAGCGGGTGGGGTGAGAGATGTCATTTGGTTAAGTCTAGGGACAGAATAGGGGAAATTGTGGATTTCCTCAAAGGCCTCCCTTGGGGCCTCAAATTTCAGTGGCATCTTGAACTATGTGAAAATCTGGTCCGTCCACCCCCCCCATTCCAAATCATAGTCGTAGAACATTGGAAGCCTCCTTTCAAAGAGACAGACTGTGGGTCCATCTACCTCAAGGGTCAGCAAACTTTTTCAGCAGGGGGCTGGTCCACTGTCCCTCAGACAGTGGGGGCCAAACTATATTGGGGGGGAATGAACGAATTCCTATGCCCCACAAATAACCCAGAGATGCATTTTAAATAAAAGGACACATTCTGCTCATGTAAAAACACCAGGCAGGCCCCACAAATAACCCAGAGATGCATTTTAAATGAAAGAACACATTCTACTCATGTAAAAACACACTAATTCCCGGACCATCCGTGGGCCGGATTTAGAAGGCGATTGGGCCGGATCCGGCCCCCGGGCCTTAGTTTGCCTACCCATGATCTACCTCAGCATTTTCTATGCTAACCAACAGGGGCTTTCCAGGATTTCAGACAGGGAGACTCTCCCAGCCATACCAGGAAATGCCGGGGATTGAACCTGGGACCTTGTGCATGCAAGGCAAATGCCCTACCACTGAGCTATGGCCCCTTCATTGAAAGGGAACTTGAGCACAATTAGAACATTGGTAGAGTGGTGTCCTATGCAGAACTGGTATCTATGAACTGTCATGAGCTTTAGTGTTAATTCTTTCCTTGAGGAGCTCATAGACCCTTTTAATTCAACTTTAAAAGACAGGAACAGCAATGCTGGGTTAATTCACACCTCCCTTACTTTAAACTGCTGCACCAGGATCAAGTAGCTATTAAGTTCTTAGAGAATCTGCTTTGCATATGGAAGTTCCCAGGTTCAACACACAGAAACACACCCCATACCTCCAGGTAAGGCTGGGACAGAACGCCAGAGAACTGCTGCCAATCAGTGTGGACAATACTGAGCTAGATGGACCAGTGCTCTGACTCGGTGCAAAGCAGCTTCCTATGTTTCACTGCATTGTGGTCATTTAGACTCACCAATACCTTTCCACATGCTTCAGTCTGCTAATTGGTATAAGTGTTAACGGCGTAATTGCCTTGTGGGTGAAACCCTTGCCTTAAAACATCACCACATGAAGGAGTGGATAAACTCCGAAACTACTGACCCTTTGAAAAATGTATGAACTAGCTAGTGTAAGAAGGTGAAGAGGCAGCAGCTTCTGAAGTCTCTCTCTCCCTCTCTTCCCATTCCTCGTGGCATCTACCACAATCCTAAACATTGGATGTGGCAGGTCAGCTCATCAACTGCATATGTGAAGTCATCCGTGCATGAAGAGAAAGCAGCCGATCACATTCAATAAGGATTATGGCTGGGGGTTTTTCCTCTTTTTTTCCTGTTGCATGAAGCATAAGGACAAGCTAAGAGGAGAGAGGGGCAATCTGTAGTCTTTAGGTCTTCTGGAGGCCAGTTGCGGAGCGCATACTGGATCCCTCCATTCTGTATAGCTCTCTCTCCCCCCCCTCTCATGGAATCATAGAACTGTAGAGTCGGAAGGGTCCCTGAGGATTATCTAGTGCAATGCAGGAATTATGCAGCAGTCCCATAAAGGGATTGAACCCGCAACCTTGGCATTATAAGCACCACAGTCTAACCAGCTGAGCAATCCCTTGCAGGCACAACTTATAAAACTGACAGGATCATGGACTATAACATTTCAGGATACAGGTGGGAGATGCAAAATTTCATCAGGCATTGCCCTTGGGCATTCACAGTTACCTTTATATCCATAAGGACTAGCACCTTGAGTTTTGTTTTTAAGGAGAGCTGAGATTCTCGGGGTACTGAAAATTGGACTGAGTGCCAAATTTTGTGTTTGAACAGTGCGATCCTGAGATTGAAAAATATCACAATCCTTCTCTGACATGCGATCTGTCACACATTGATCTTGCTGCTGCATCTACACTGAAAACATCTGCAATTATTTGATTGAAGCTACATACCTTCTACCCTGAACTATCCAACTGAGTTGTTCTTATTCTGGTTCGTTTGGACAACTGATTTTGCCTTGCTTTAAATTGTACATCTCGGCATATAATTTTAAATGAAACTCACTATAGGTTGTATCCAATGCTAGCCGTGCTCAGAGTAGACCCCCTGAAGTTAATGAATGTACTCTGAGTAGAACTTAGCTGGTTACAACCATGTAAATGTGTGTGTGTGTGTACACACACACACCCCTTCTACATGTGTAACATTCATCAGCAGTGCCACAGGTTCCACAACCCTGGCTTAGGGAAAGACTGCTGCTCACTGGCACAACACAGAAGGTACCTCGCTCAGTTCCCAGAATCTGTAATTGCAAAAGAATCCTGCACCCAGGACTGCTGTTGTTCCAAATACATCACAGCTCACTCTACTCGAGGCAGAAGATTCAGCTCTCCCCTTCTACACCCTTCCTGCTTCAGAAGACAACTCTCCCATCACCTCAGACTGTAGAGAGGACTGCCTGTAGCTTCCCTTGCTCCACAGCCAAGCAGGAGCAAACGAATGCAGTATCACTGTAGAGATCACAAATCACTCTCCCAAGGTGGAAGCCACACTGGAGAGCCAAGTCTTTTCCCAAGCAAACTCCAGCCCTTTGCTGAGACAACATCTTTCTCTGGCTCAGCTAGCAGAAGGCACTCGGAGCTATCCATGGTGCTGGCCGCTGCTTACTGGAATCTGATTTCACTAAGCCAGTAGCAATCCAGCTTGCCCCAGCCTCACTCAACCTATCTGGCAATACTTCCAGCCTACCTGACGTTGACCTGACCTACTTGGCTGCACCTGAGTGACTTCAACCTGAAGCTTCCCAACTCAGCTCACCTCTTCTCTTGTGGACCCACAAGTCCAAACAAAACAGGCTATGTATTAGGTGATAAAGAAGGGGGAAAACACTCGCTTGTGACCATTTAAAGTCACTGATTGTTTGCATACCCTAGGTTCCTTTTGGAAGGAAGGGTGAGATAGAAATGTAATTGCAAATAAATAAACCTCTAGGAGAAAGGGGCATCTTCAGCTGTGATTCCTGAATACCAGGGCTTTGGACTACGTGACTCTTAAGGATCCCCTCCAATTTTATTATTCTGGATCAGAATGAATTGCTTCCAGCTTTCCTAGAGGTTTTCTATCCTATAAATTTACTTCTGGGCATTCACACACTTTCTCTCTGGGATCACGTGAATATGTGCACAGAAATACAATCCCATCAGTACAGCAGAGTTATTTCTGCAAAAGCCAGCCATCCTACAGACACACACAGAGAGGCACATGTGCACACAGGCTTTTCCACATGCCTGCTTGTTCAGCCACATGGACCAAGCAGGGATGACATAATCCATTGTGCTTTTGTTTCTTTCCCTTGAGGAATGATCAATCACACACACACACACACACACACACACACACATCCTATCCACATGCCTCGCTCAGTCCCGTTATCTGAAAAAAGAGCTCCTTGCAGACCAATCTGGTGAAACACTCCATCTAGCTTAGTGCTGTCTGAGTGTTTTCATCACACCTTTTAAAAATAAAAAGCGCTCTTCCACCTCCCCCACCCATTTGCATCACCTTTGCAGCTCAAAAATCAACGCCCACATCAGCGAGAATGTGTTTGGTGTAAACGTGTGATCGGAAAACAGAGAGAACCTGTTTTTGTTTTTTAAAAACTCCAACCAATCACACATTTGTCGTCGTGGGAGAGGGCCCACCTCCCTGCATCCCCCCAAGGCTGCAGCCAGAGACATTTTGTATGAAATGCTACTCATCCAATTGAAGAAAGAAACAAAATCTTGCAAAAATTAAGGATACTTAAGAATCTCTCCCACCAACTCACAGCACGTGAAGCTACCTTATGCCGAATCAGAATACTGGTTTGGTCCTGCTTACAAACTTACTCTCTGAGGTCTTTCATAGACCCAATACCTTCTCCTTCACCAAACTCTTCTTCTTCTTCAGTGTGCAATGATCAGAAGACAGATCTCTGTCTGAAGGAGCTTACAGTAAAAAAAAAAACCTGATGCAAGAGGGGGAAGCAGATGGGGACACCCACCCGAAATTTAATCTCCAGGTTTGTTAATCTACAGACCACTGCATTTCCCTTCCCTCCTGCTTCCCCATCTGTCAAGGGACCAGTGAGTTTTGCCTAAGGGTGGAGACAGACCTGGGTAACGGCTGGATTTTGAAAAGATTTTCAAGTATGTTGGGGGAGGGGTCACCCTTGTAAGCTTCTTCTTCCCAGCAGGACAAGGTGCAACCTGAAATCAGCATAGCATCTAACAGGTCCTCCTTTGTTTTGTTTTGTTTTGTTTTGTTTTGTTTTGTTTTGTTTTGTTTTGTTTTGTTTTGCTTCTCTTCATTCCATTTACATCCCACTTCCTCCAAGGAGCAAAAGGGTGTGATACACAGCTCTCTCTTTCCTCTCCATTTTAAATTCACAACAACCCTGCGAGGTAGGCTAGGAGACCCAAAGTCAACTGGTGAGCTTCATGGCTGAGCTGGGATTTGGTCCCTGGTCTACCAGGTCCTAGGTGCTCTCACTAGTGTGGTGTAGTGGTTAAGAGCAGTGGACTCGTAATCTGGTGAACCGGGTTCGATTCCCTGCTCCTCCACATGCAGCTGCTGGGTGACCTTGGGCTAGTCACACTTCTTTGAAGTCTCTCAGCCTCACTCACCTCACAGTGTTTGTTGTGGGGGAAGAAGGGAAAAGGAGATTGTTAGCCGCTTTGAGACTCCTTAGGGTAGTGATAAAGCGGGATATCAAATCCAAACTCTTTTCTTAATGGACTTCAACCTATCTAAACCCAGGATTCTCTTTTAACTTAAATTTGCAATATTGGGCTCACTGAACTACCTTTTTATATACAAGTTGTTCTCTCTCTCTCTCTCTCTCTCTCTCTCTCTCTCACACACACACACAAAACACACATAGTGTTTGCCATTTAGCCTGACAAAGAATTCTGAGGAATTCAAAAAGCTTACACACTGATTTGGCACACCCGATTTTGTGCCTGTATACAGAATATGTATGTTGGGTTCACAAGCCTGGAATCTTTGCCAGTGTCAATGGCAAGGACCTTCCACATTAAGAGCAGATCCACACCACAAGTTTGAAACCTAGCCAATGCACATTGAAAACATGTGACACTCCCCCCCCCCCCAAAAAAAGAATAATAGGAACTGTAGTTTTCCCTTGTGGAACTACAATTTCCAAGCACCTTTAACAAATGAAAGTCCCCAGGTTTCTTTGGAGGTAGTAGTGCGCTTTAGCAGAAGCAAAATGGGTTATGCATTCCCTGTGTGTTGGATGTTCTTTACATATATGGTGTGGATCTGCTTTAAAGGACAGGCCATAATTCATAAGCACAGCATGTGCTCTGCATGCTGAGAGTGCCAGGCTCGATCCCCAACCTCTCCAGTTAAAAGACAGCAGGTGATGGAAAAGGCAAGTTCATTCTTCAGCACACCCTGTTAAAGGATCTCAGTCAGTGTGACACAATGGTTAGAGCGCTGGACTAGGACCTGGGAGACCAGGGTTCAAATCCCCACTCAGCTAGTTTCTCATTCTCATCCTAACCTACCTCACAGGTGAAATGGGGATGAAATGGGGAGAAGGAGAAGGATATATACCACTTTGAGCTCCTTGGTGGAGAGGTGGGATATATCAAATTAAATTAGCAGGCGATGGGGAAGGCCCTTCTCTGCTGCAGAGCTCCGGAGAGCCTCTGCCAGTCAGAGCAGGCAATACTGGATGAATAGTCTAACCTAGTATAACACGGCTCCCTATGTTTCGCATCCGAATACTGCGCATTTGCCACATCCGCTTCCAAAGCCCCAAAGGAATATTATAGCATTCTATATAGCATTCTGTATAGCAAGTTACAAAAACACACACAAAGAGAGAGTCAATGGCAGCAACATCCAGATCTGTCGTTTCTGGACAATGAAAGATTTAAAAGGGTGGATCCCGAACTCAGACTATGTAGATTCTATACAAAGCTGCAAAACTACAAACCCCAACTTGGTTTTGTTACATAACTAAGGGCCCGCCGATACCCAGGTTAATGTGGATCGTGAGCCCCGTTAATTCTCCCCCGTTATCTTTCCACTGCTGCTGTCCCACGCTCTCTAAGTCCATAGTTCCCCTATGCTCTGAAAATCCAAATAGGAGAGCTACATCAGTTGCACAGGGAGGCTCCAGATTTAGGGAGAAGAAAGTGTGGGGCGGCAGCAGCAGTCGAGAACGCGGAGTGGACGAGGAGGGATTAAAGGAGGCTCAGGGGTTCGCCATCCCCATTAAGCCGAGCTATGGAAGGGTCCTAAAAGCTGAAGGTGTTGCCAACCCCCTCCCCTCCTCCTTTTACAGCCCTCCGGCACCCTAACCCTCGCAACAAAGGGAAGGGCATGCAGTTGCATCCCGAAGCCCGGCTGCATCTCTGGAGTTCCGGAGAAACATTCCCTTACCAGAAGGTACTCAAGTCTGCCAAAAATCTTCATGACCCCGTCGTTTCGGCTGTGCGCACGAATCTCTTTTCGGGACACTCTCCAGAGTGGCAGTGTTGTACAGCACACCTCGAGATCGGAGAGATGCTCTGCCCCCCTCACTGCCAACACACACACACACACACACACACACTGCTTTTTTAACCCCTCCCACTCCCGTTTCGCTCTGCTAGGGCCCGGACCGCAGGGTTCTCTGTCTCCAGCCTGTGGACCACCTGCTCCATCCCTCCTCCTCTTCCCTCCCTCCCTCCCACCCTAAGGATAGTGGCTTCCCTTTCACAGCCGATCAGCTTAGCACAAGGACTAATTATCATACAGCTGTCGCCTGGAGATGGAGGGGGGTGCCGAGAAGATGCAGTGGGGTTTGACGGGGAGGGGGGAAACTCCACCGTGTGGCCTTTGACCCCGCTCTGGAGGGACTTGCCGAGCTTCTACGGAAAGCCACTTCCTACCAATATTGCCTTCCCTCCTGTCCCACCCTGTTCTCCACCAGCCCCCGTCCACCCACAGCAAACCCATTGGTGGGATGCCACCTGTGGAGACGGGGACCCCCTCCTTGGCCAAGCCAAAGCTCTGCCTGCACCCTGTCGGAGGAGGACGATAAAGCATCGCGCCATATGGCCAGCCCGGTTAAGTTATTTATTTTCAAAGCCTCCCTCCTAAATCAACCTGACGGGCGCTGCCCCGGCACACAGATACTCCCTCCTTGTTCCCACGCATTCACGAGCCAGGCAGCTCTCCATCCATCCCAGAAGTCCTGGAAGAGGACCAGGCCCCTGTAGCGGAATGCGCCACCCATCAAATGACATGGGGGGGGGGCGGACGGTGGACGGATAACAGAACCCCTTCCAGTAAACACTGGAGTTTTAATATGCAAATACATATTTTTTCCATCACCTGGGTGCCTTCCCGTTTCCTTTTATAATTTAATATTTAATTGCTGTCAGTCACCACTGCAAGTTCTTATGGCAACAGGCAGGTAAGAAACCTAATATTATAACTAAATAAAAAATAGGCATTTGATACCAGTGTTCCGGCGTCAGCACTCCCTACCCTCTCTCCCTCCACCAACAAATTGTTTAGCCTCCCGCCCTCTGATCCGTCATGGATACACTTAATCCTTTATAAGACCGTAACAGCAGCTTTGCCAGATCGGGCCAAATGTTCACATTTAACTGCAGTAGCTAAGCAGAACCTCCAGGTTCAGAGGCAGTCTATTTTGGAATTCTAGATGCCAGGACGACCACAAGACACCTGATGGGAGAAAGAAGAAAAGGTCCTAATTCCCACGCTCTGCCACATGGGGTTGGCAACCTCGGAGCAAGCACCAGATAATGGGGGTTGTACTCCAGCAAAATCCGGAGGGTTGCAGGTTGCCTATCCATGCTCTGCAGTTGGGATGGAGAAGCCATCCAACCTGAGGCACACGTTCTATTCCAGTCAGCCTTCCAGCAGCCACATGCCTCCCCCACTTTCCTGTGCTTATAGGAACATTAATAGAGCCCAGCAGGATCAGGCCGGAGACCCCACTCTAGACCAACATCCTGCTCCCACAGTGGAAGAGACAGGAGACAGCACCCTCCCTACATATTGCCTCCGACAGTGGAGGTAGAGCAAGGTGTTAAGAGATTTTTTGGGAGGGACCCAAATTAGAAATGAATAAATGGTAGGATTTTGATTACAGTGGTACCTTGGTTTAAGAACAGCTTAGTTTATGAACAACTTGGATTAAGAACGATGCAAAGCCGGAAGTAGGTGTTTTGGTTTGTGAACTTTGCCTTGGAAGCAGAACATGTTTGGCTTCCTGTTGAGTGTGTTCCATTTGTAAATTGAGTCCCCCGCTGCTATGGGAAAGCACGCCTTGGTTTGAGAACACTTTGGTTTAAGAACGGATTTCCAGAACGGATTAAGTTCGTAAACCAAGGTACCACTGTATTTGGGAGAAATGCAAGCTGCATAGGAATTTCTGAGCTAGCCAATGCAAAACTGCCATGCCAAGCTGGGGCCATTAAGAAACAACACAGGCCACTGAGGGTCATTGGCAATGCTGTCCTCCCCCCTTGCCTTCAGGTGTGAACAGAGACTGGGGGTTTGGAAGGTTGCCAGGGTAACTGGGTGTGAGGTGTCAGGAAAAGAGAGGTTTGTTGTTGTTGTTTTTAGCAAGGTGGTCTGGGAAGAAGGAGGAGGAAGAAAGCCTGGGATCCATCTTGGGCAGGCTGGCTGAAGTCTGGCTGGGAGAGATGCCGTAAGGGACAAGCCCCTCTTGAAATGTCCATGCTGCAAGATCTTGACACCTTTCATGCAGACTAAAGGTGTAAATAAGTGAATAAACTATATCAGTTAAAGCTACGACATTTTTCTGCTGTGTCTCAATTCTCCAAAGAGACAGAGACCCCGGGTGATCTCCTGGAACCTGCAGGAATCTTGCAGGGAGTGGGGGTGGCACACAACTTTTGTAACTGTTATGTACTGAGTTGAATAGGATCCAAACTGCAGCAGTCTGACTGGTCCTAGAACAATAGGATCCAAATTGCAGCAGTCTGATTGGTCCTAGAACAATAGGAATCAGAATGCAGCAGTCTGATTGGTCCTAGAACAATGCAGCAGTATGATTGGTTGGCAGGAACCACCCAATCATGCTCCAGATAGAAGTGAATCCACAACCTGATTGGCTTACAGTAGAATTCCAGAATTAGCCAATCATGTGCAGCCCATTGTGTAAATAATGTATATAAAGCAGATACTTTGAGGGGACTTTCATTCATTCCTCCTCACCACTATGAGCTGAATAAAGAGCATGAAATCACTCTGAGTATATTTCAGTAACAATAGCCGCTGTGGCTGGTGCCTGCTTACAGCCTTAAAGGTAAAGGGACCCCTGACCATTAGGTCCAGTCGCGAACGACTCTGGGGTTGCGGCGCTCATCTCGCTTTACTGGCCAAGGGAGCCAGCGTGCAGCTTCCGGGTCATGTGGCCAGCATGACTAAGCTGCTTCTGGTGAACCAGAGCAGCACACGGAAACGCCGTTTACCTTCCCGCCGGAGCGGTACCTATTTATCTACTTGCACTTTGACGTGCTTTTGAACTGCTAGGTTGGCAGGAGCAGGGACTGAGCAACGGGAACTCACCCCATCGTGGGGATTTGAACCGCCGACCTTCTGATCAGCAAATCCTAGGCTCTGTGGTTTAACCCACAGCGCCACCCGCGTCCCTTACGGCCTTATCCTCCATTAATTTGCCTCCCCCCTTCTTAAAAAGGAGAGAATGGCTAAGAAGAGCATAAGAAGAGCCTGCTGGATCTTGCCCAGCATCCTGTTCTTACAGTGGCCAACCAGATGCCTCATTGAGCGCAACAGCAATTCCCCCCCCCAACATGATTGCCAGCAACTGGGCTTCAGAGGCACTCTGTCTCCACAAACACAGCCCTCGTGGCTAGCAGCCATTGAATTTTGGTGAATAATCTGCTTTTCCCCCTCGCCCCGCCCTCAGCGTCCCCCAGCTGTCAGGAAAGTTAGCCGAAGGTCATAAAATCCAAGCGTCTGCCCCCGCCAGCCTTTGCTCACTCTCACACAAGGATTTTATTCTTTTTGCAAGAGGGAGGCTCAAGTTGGTTTGGCTTCTGTTTAAGCGGGGCTTGTTTTCCTACAGGGCGTAAATCAGCCAAAAAGGGGAACTCCTCCTCCGAGGTGCAAAGGAGCTGCAGCACGCAATCTGGAAGACAGCGGTTAGCGAGAGGACAAAAGCATCTCGGAATGATGGCTGTCCAGGGAATATGTACAAAAGGGAACCCCCTGAGAAAAGGAAGGGAAGGACGGAGCAAGGGGGGGTGTTGGGGACAGCCCCCGCCAAAAGGGAAAGAATAACTGGGCTCCTACAAAACCATCACTATTTTGCTGATAGGCATACTGGCAAACTCTAGTTGCACAATGAAAAGGCCTCTCCCAGATGTCCTGTTTATTGCAGATTTGGGAGCAACTCCCATCAAAAGTTCACTGTCTATTTAACTTATGATACAATGGCATGCATGTTTGCTCAGATCAGGTGTTTGCCCTCTGGGTGTTGCTGAACTACAACTCCCACCAGCCCCAGCTAGCATGGCAGCTGTAGTTTAACTCAGCAACATCTGGAGGGCCACAGGTTGCCACGCCTGATTTAGAATTGTTATTTTTATTGCTGTTGTTGTTGAATTTGTATACAGTGGTACCTTGGGTTAAGTACTTACCGTATTTTTCACCCCATAGGACGCACCGGCCCATAGGACGCACCTAGTTTTTTGGGGGGGAAATAAAGGGGGGGAAATTATTTCCCCCCAGGTGCGCTGCGCTAAGCCCGAAGCTTGGGGCGTGCTGAGCTCAGTGCGCCACAAGCTTCTGGGTGCCGGCAAGGTCTCCGCTAGATGTGGGAGAGCCGCGCGGCTCTCCCAGGGCTAGCGGAGCGCTGCGCTAATCCCGAAGCTTGGGGCGTGCGGAGCTCAGCGCACCCCAAGCTTCTGGGTGCTGGCAAGCTCTCCGCTAGCCCTGGGAGAGCTGGGTCTCCCACGGCTAGCGGATAGCTTCCTGAAGCCTGCATTCGCCCCATAGGACGCACACACATTTCCCCTTCATTTTTGGAGGGGGAAAAGTGCGTCCTATAGGGCGAAAAATACGGTAATTCGTTCCGGAGGTCCGTTCTCAACCTGAAACTGTTCTTAACCTGAAGCACCACTTTAGCTAATGGGGCCTACTGCTGCTGCTGCTGCGCCGCTGGAGCACGGTTTCTGTTCTCATCCTGAAGCAAAGTTCTTAACCCGAGGTACCATTTCTGGGTTAGCAGAGTCTGTAACCTGAAGTGTATGTAACCTGAAGCATCTGTAACCTGAGGTACCACTGTACTGCCTTATACCCACGGTCTCTGTGCGTTTTATGGGCAAACTCCCAGGATAAGGGGATATAGGACTGCAGCCAAGGTTTTGGTTTAGGGTTCCATTTGGGAAAATCAGGCCTCTCACTCCTTCAATGGGTGTGTGTGGCTGGCAGGAATTCAACAGGTTGAGCCTTAGAGTGAGAGCTGCCACACCTAAAGACGAAGTAGTGGTCAGAGGGGTGGCTTTCCGATGAAGAGGTCACTGTCCCTAACCAAGAGCTGGCAACAGAGAGGGTGGCACGGCGTGGATGCAGTGGCAGAACCGGTATCACATTCCCTCCACTGTGCCCACACTGCACCAGCAGGTCAGATTGCAAAGGGCAAGGTGTTGGCAAGGTGGGCACCATGCTCTTTACTATGCCACGGTGCCCGTCCCTCCTGCTTCCTCCCCCCCCTCCATCAGATTAATTAGGCCAACCTGGTAGCATCTGCACGATGCATCAATTCCCTGGGCCCACTTGCCAGTGGATTTCAAATTATGTCCTGCTCTTAACTCTCAGAGCACACCATGTTCCCTTCAGAAGGCATTGCTGTCAAACCATGAACACCCTGGGCTCTGTTCCTCCTCCTCTCCCCGCGCCACCTGCTTGCTCAGGAACACCAGTTCACTGGAGTAAGTGGATGACAGTGGATTTGTCAATGAATCCCGTGCCATCTGCGGCCGGCTTTCTCTGTGATCCGGATTTGGGCCTAAGTGCCCCTTTTGGCACTTGTAAACATGGTTACACGCAGAGACATAGGAGGGGGATGTCCTGACCAAGATAACAGCTGCACAGGCAGAAGACAAGATCTGTCCATTTCAGTGTCTTTCAATTTCTCGGTTGTCCAGTGTTAACTGCAGCTCCCCACATTTCCGTGATTTTTCTTTGAAAGCCCTCCTGAAAATCCACCAGCATTTTAGTTTAGCTGGGTTATATCTAGCTACCATTCTGCTTAAAGTACACCCGCTGAAATCAATGGACCCACGTTTTCTATTTGTTCATTTATTTGCATTTATATCCTAACCTTTTCCCTCATTGAACTCCCACAACAACCCTGTGAGGTAGGTAAGGCTAAAAGATTCTGACTGGCTCAAGGTCACATCCAGTGAGCTTCACAGCCAAGTGGGGGATTTGAACTCTGGTCTCCCAGGTCCTAGTCTGACTCTTTAAATGATATCCCACTTTTAGTCATGTCTATGGATCAATCACTTAAGAGATGGTGCTTTAGAAGGCAATTAATAAATTAATTGCATCAATAACAGATAATAATAATGCCTGTTAACTTCTATGGGTCTACTCTGAGTAGGACAAACATTTCTTTACACAATTTCCCTAAAGCTACACGTTTTTGCAATTTTGCATAATGCAACTTGCATTTTATGTTATTTTTCACCAGTTATATGCATGTTTGTGCAGTTATAGACACATGTCTTCACACAGTGTTGCATCCAATGTTAGTCCTACTCAGAGCGGACCCACTGAAATCAGCGGACCTGACTAAGGTCCATTCCTTTCAATGGGTGTGCTCTGAGTAAAACATACTTGTAAAACGCAAGTTAGTCGCGTGCTCGCTTCGGCAGCACATATACTAAAATTGGAACGATAGAGAAGATTAGCATGGCCCCTGCGCATCCAGCCCATTGTTTTGTTTGTTTGGAGAACTGCGTTGTAAAAAAATGAGGGGGGGGGAGTGTAGATTTCAAAGGACAGATGCATTGTGGTTTGTGTATCCTTTCAGGAAGTGTAAATTAACTGAGTTGCTCTCCTGTCTTTACATAGAATGCAGTTGGTCTAGGTTCCGAGGTTAAAACCTAGTGGCACTAACTTTGAGACAGAAGTCCAGAGCCCACTGTGCAGAAGGAGGAGAGTCCTCAAATGCAGAAGCAATGTCCCACCACATTTTGAAGTAACTTAAAAAAAAATGACTATCTAACAGGATAGATCCCCCTTCGAAAAGACCACAAAGCCCAGAGTCTAATTGCACCTCTTTTCAAAACCATCTGGACCCAAAAAATACTGTTGGACACAGAAGCACTCTTCCTGCTAATGAGACAGTGTCTGGGAACTTGGACGCAGCAACAAGTGACTTGGGGAGAATGCTCTGCACATGTTCAGAGACACCCTTGTCAACCAACCCAACAGTTCTAAGGAAAATGAATCCTTGGCTGAGCGCCACACCAGATGCGCCACACCACAGCCCCATTCATATTTCCCTGCACGGTCATAATCCAATCCCTCCCCTGCCAATGTTAACAATGTGAGCAGGATAGAACAAAAGGCCAAGGGGCAGTGATCTAGAGCAAGTTTCACAAGTGTACAAACAATCAGGGAACACGTAGGCTGGTACTCACCTGCAGAAGAGTCTGGGAGGGCATGTTAGAAATTGGTGGAGAAGGAGGGAAGAAAAAGAAGAGGAAAGAAACAGTGTTACTTGATTGGAGTTTATTCATAAAAACATCTAAGACTGCTAGATGCAGTTTCTGAATCCAGACACCAGTGGAACTCCAAGACTCAGGACTGTGCTAATAATAACAATTGCATTCTGCAACTAACCCCATCCAAATTCTGCGACATGCATGCAGCAAACACATGAAGCATTTGTAAAAAACTGTTATGCCACAATAACTATTTCTGCAAAACTTATCCGGGGTGCCCTAACCACATAGATGAGCTGTGCATTGTAGCCCTCCTCCCTATTCCTGGCAATTTTTTGCAGCAACTGTTATAGCTTTGAGCTGCTTTTCAGCAAATTTCCCCCATGTGCTGTCAAATTTTAGCTGTGCAACTATAAGAACTAGAAACTTGCTCTCTTTTTTTTCTTTCTTTTCAAAATGCAAGGTCAGATTCTCTGTAGGTGGAATTCTGTGAGCAACAACCAGGCCTGGCATAAGACCACCAAATTTGCAGCCACATTTTCAGGTTATGGAAGCGGTGTGCTTTGGCGTATTTTGACAAGGGGGTTGGGGAAGTACAACATTCACTGGCAATCTCAGCAAACTGAGCTGGCAGAGAATTTACCCAAGACACTGAAGAGCCAATCAGATAAGACACTATTGGTCTGAATAGGCCAATGGGTGTAATTAAGTATCTAGGACCTTCCTAACCTAGAGACCCAGAAACCAAAACTGATCCACAGCAATTTAACATTAGCCTCCTGAATCAATGGAAGCTGCAATCCTGTGGATACTTATCGTGAGAAATAAACCCCACAGAACTCGAGAGGAATCATAGAATTGTAGAGTTGAAAGGGACCACAAGGGTCATCCAGGCCAACCCTCTGCAATGCAGGAAACTTTTGCCCAACTGGAATCCACAACCCTGAGATTAAGAGTCTTATGCCCAATCAACTGAGCTATGTTTGCCATGGTTTCTGGGTCAAGGGGAACAGCTTTAAATGAGAAGTGATTTGCAATAGTGCCATTCCCATCTATCCCCCTTAACAAACTACAGCTCCCAAGATTATTATTTTATTATTATTATTATTATTATTATTATTATTATTATTTGCCAGAATGTGCTGCAAATGTGCTTTAAACGTATGGTGTGCACACAGCCTAAATATCCTTTTTAAACCTCTGCTTCTTTGCCTTGGAGGATGTTAGGGGAAGGCTGGATCTAGTTTCCCACAGATCGCAGCCAGTGCTGGAGAACGGACTCCCGTCTCTCCATCCCGCACATCTGTCCAGCTGGCTTCCCCACCCTCCTCCTCCTCTCATCCTTGCCAGATGGCCCACGGCTTCTCCTGCATCAGCCAGCAGATGGGGAAAGGGCTGCAGTCTTGCGGCTTCTTCCCCCTCCTTCCCCCTTTCTTAAGTCTGGACCAGGTTGAAATGCCACGTTCCGTCTTTTGCTTGTCACAAGAGATCACAGCACCCCAAAGATTCAGCGTAAGGGACTGTCAGGAGGGGAAGAGGGGAGAGCTCTAGGAAATAAGTGACTCACTATCCTCGCGTTCCCAGTTGTTTTGGGGAATTCTTTTCTTTCCCAGACTTTGAGCCCCTATTTACTTACTCACTTACTTATTAAATTTGTATACCAACCTTCACCCAAAGATCTCGGGGAGCTTCACAGCATAAGTAAACAAAACAATAACATTAACCCCCTGTCCCGCTCCCACAAACACATCTAAAAGTACAATCCACAACAGCACACTGAGACACCACTTTAACAAGTCGTGGCTTCCCCTCTGCCCAAAGAATTATAGGAACTGTAGTTTGTTAAGGGTGCTGATAAAGAGCTACAGTTTCCAGAGTTCCTTGCAAAGAGGGATTGATTGTTAAACTATGATGGAAGGGGAATAAGAGTGGGGAGAGTCTCCTGGCAACTCTCAGCACTCTTACCAAACAACAGGTCCCAGAATTCTTTGGGGGAAGCCGTGAATGTTTAAAGCATCATCATAGTGCTTTAAATGCATGATGTGAATGTGGTCATAGTCTAAGCACCGTATTGTTCTCGGAGGATGTCCAAACCGATGGCTATGGGAAGCCCACAAAAAGGGCTTGAGAACAACAGCACTTGTCCCTACCCTACAGCTGAGTGGGTTCTGAGAGTAGAGTGAGGTTGGTGGAGCACTAATGGACTAGCCCCTGCTCTGCAGACAGAATTATAAATAAAATAGGGCTAAAGTCCTTCACAGGACGCAGGTGGCGCTGTGGGTTAAACCACAGAGCCTAGGACTTGCCGATCAGAAGGTCAGCGGTTTGAATCTCCACGACGGGGTGAGCTCCTGTTGCTCGGTCCCAGCTCCTGCCCACCTAGCAGTTTGAAAGCACGTCAAAGTGCAAGTAGATAAATAGGTACTGCTCCTGCGGGAAGGTAAACGGCATTTCCGTGCGCTGCTCTGGTTCGCCAGAAGTGGCTTAGTCATGCTGGCCACATGACCCGGAAGCTGTACGCCGGCTCCCTCGGCCAATAAAGCGAGATGAGCACCACAACCCCAGAGTCGGCCACGAATGGACCTAATGGTCAGGGGTCCCTTTACCTTTAAAGTCCTTCATTATGACGGGGTTTAAAAAGTCTCCGGCTCTGCCTCCTCCTCCTCCTCCTGCTGATCAAAGCCCTGATTCCACTGCAGGAAGATCAGGGAGTGTGAAGAGCTGGCAGTGTAGTGTAGTATTTAGAGTGCCAGATTATGACATGGGAGACCAGGAATCCAATCCCTACTTGGCCATGAAGCTCACTGGATGTGACCTTAGGCCAGTCGCTAAACTACTTCATGGGGTTGTTGTGGGGATTAAACAAGGAAGAACCATGTGTCTTTCAACCTGGTCCAGTCTTGACCTCCTTGGAGGAGTAAGCGGGATAAAATTGCAATTAAAAAAATGAATCTCTGCTCCCTCTTCCTATGTAGCTGAAGTTTGGGTGGGTGGGGAGAGATCCCCACTCCTCCATCTTAGGCTTCAGATACAGTGGTACCTCAGGTTAAGTACTTAATTCGTTTCGGAGGTCTGTACTTAACCTGAAACTGTTTTTAACCTGAAGCACCACTTTAGCTAATGGGGCCTCCTGCTGCTGCTGCGCCGCCGGAGCACGATTTTCTGTTCTCATCCTGAAGCAGAGTTCTTAACCTGAAGCACAATTTCTGTGTTAGCGGAGTCTGTAACCTGAAGCGTATGTAACCTGAAACGTATGCAACCCGAGGTACCACTGTACACATGCCCAGACACAGACAGACACACACACAGACTGCTTCATTCTCCTCTCAGTCCAAGCCAAACCCCATTGGTGTTGTGGGGCTCATGACCAATGCTCATTTTTTTCTCATAACAGTTACCAAAGGCATCTGGCCTCTTGGACAGGATGGGCCTTGAGTCTGATCTAGCAAGCCTCGCGGTCTTACGCCTTGGCGCACATGCGCTGTGACAGCCCACGCATGCACACTAGCCAGAAGAACAGATTGCTGCCTGGCTCTCCTAGTCAAATCCTGGGACAGAGAAAAAGGGTGGGACATCATCACCTTTGCCTACTTTCATAAGCTTCCTTGAGCCACCAGCAACCATTCACGGCCAGTAAGACTCACCCGTTGCTGAATAAGTGCATGTTTGTGTTCCATTTCCCTCTTCTCCACAGCAGAGTCGATCACCAACTGGTCCAGCTACAAGCAAGAAGAGGGGGGGAAACACAGTTGTGAGGTTTTCCCCTCTGTCCCTTGCTTCATGCCTCTCTAGGCTTACCTACATCAAGGGCTTAAAATGAGGGAAGATCGAAAGCACATTCGCTCTCCAAACATGTTAATCATACGTAAAGAGTAAGCCTGTTATACTTACCCTCTGTACCTTGTAAGTATAGTAAGTGTACTTAATAGTTATAGGTGACATCCACACTATCTAGTCAAAGTACTCATATACCACTTTAAATAGTCATGGTTTCTCCCAGAGAATCCTGGGAACTGCAGCTTGTTAAAGGTGCTGGGAATTGTAGCTCTGTGAGTTGGGGGTGTCTCCTAACTGCTCTGGGCTCCTTTGGCAAAAAAGGGCAGGATATAGCACACTTAAAATTGTGCGTATAAACCTAACAGTGTTTAGTTTTCCTTTCGGTTGCTATATTGATAATGTCGTTGATATTGTTTTATAGATTATAAGAGCTGTACTGATTTGTTAATCATACAATATGACTTTTGCTTCAATTGTGATGTTTAGCTTATTTTTAGTCGTGTTTTATAGATTGTAATTGTTTTAATTATTCTATATGATTCATGCTGTTTTTTTGATATTCTATTATGTTCTATCTTCCTGTTGCTGCTGATTGTTTGTAAGCCACTTTGGAATTCAGCAGAGTGAAAAGCGGCACAGCAATATAATAAATCAAACCAATCAAATCAGTTCCCAGGATTTCTTTGGATGAGCTATGATGACTGAAGTGGCATAAAAGTGCTTTAAATGTATATATCACCCGGTATTTATATACTGCCCTATAACCGGGCAGTAAACAGGTTTAAAACTATGCAAACCAGCAGACACAAACGTGAAATCTAAAACAAAATAAAACCCATCTAAGGGGGGAAAAGAATTAGAATGTCTGGTTCTGCTGGCGAAGTAAAAAACTCATGTTAAGAATCTCTTGGCACAATACTGCACTCTTCACTTTTAAAGTCCCTAAATGGAGGCTGGGTAGGCAAGGCAAGGGATGCCTCTCATCTGACTCTGAGGTCACATCCACACTGCACAATTAAACCACGCTTATAGCACTGCCAGTCATGGAATCATAGAACTGTAGAGAGTCACCTAGACCAACCCCCTGCAATGCAGGAATCTCAACTAGAACATAAATGGCAGGTGCCCATGAAATCTCTGCTAGACGGACCAATGGTCAGATTTTGAACTAGGCAGCTTCCAATCCGACATTTCTAATGGACTGGCTCTGTATAAAGGAAGCTTCCTAGATTATTTTGGGGTGTGGAGCAGCTTGGTCCAACGGCCCTGATTCTATCAAAGCCAAGCAATCAAGTTTGCTCCATCGCTCCCCAGCCACTCCCGCCCTCCTGAGCAAGGCCGAAGACGTCAAGAGAGACGCAGAAACCTTGCAGGGGCTGGCCAGGGCACAACCGCCCCGTGAGGGCACCTGAGAGATTAGTGCGCTGATGCTTTGCGACAGCTCTGAGGATTAGCTGGGAGGCTCTTATCCAGAGTTGACGTCAGGGGCATGAACGATCCCCACAGGGGCTTGTAGCCACAGAGGCCCAGAGGTGAAGGCCTTAAAGCAAGCATTGACAGGCCTATGGCAGTCGCTGCCAGGCCTTCCCCTCACAAGCACATCCCTACACCCCCAGGACCACTTGAAAACCGCTGAGGGTCTTGGTGGAGATAAAATGTTTTTTTTCCCTGCCTGTTGTTTCCTAGCAACTGTGCAACTACGGTGCATAGACCTACAGTGGTACCTCACAAGACGAATGCCTCGCAAGACAAAAAACTCGCTAGACGAAAGGGTTTTTTGTTTTTTGAGCTGCTTCGCAAGACGATTTCCCCTATGGGCTTGCTTCGCAAGACGGAAGCGTCTTGCAAGTTTGTTTCCTTTTTCTTAACACCATTAATACAGTTGCGACTTGACTTCGAGGAGCAACTCATAGAACGCGGTGTGGTAGCCTTTTTTGAGGTTTTTAAAGACTTTGGTGATTTTTGAAGCTTTTCCAAAACTTTCCCGACACCGTGCTTCGCAAGACGAAAAAAATCGCAAGACGACAAAACTCGCGGAACGAATTAATTTCGTCTTGCGAGGCACCACTGTATTAGAAAAGGGGTTCTGGTTATGTCGTTGTTCCTTTGTGTTTCGAGTGACTCCTTCCCCCTGTCGTTTCTTCTCCTGCTTTCACCTTCCGGGAGGACCCACGGGTCTAAAGAATGATGGAGCAGCCATTACACCCCCCCCCCCAATCTACAGTGATGTAGCCATAGCTGTCAACATTTCCCTTTTTTAAAGGGAAATTCCTTTATTCCGAATAGGATTCCTCGCAAGAAAAGGGAAAAGTTGACAGCTATGGATGTGGCCAATGCTGGCCTTACTCAAAGTAGACCCATTGCTGTTCAAGAACATGGCTAACTTAGGTCCATTCTTCTTCTATAAGTCTGCTCCAAGAAGGATTTAGTTGGATGCAAGCCAATGTTTCCCGTTTTGTCCCAATTCTGTGTCCAGGGGAGCTGTCTACCAGCTCCATCTGGTACGCAGGCTGAGACCCTACCTGCCCGAGTGTCTTGCCAGAGTGGTGCATGCTCTGGTTATCTCCTGCCTGGACTACTGCAACGCACTCTACATGGGGCTACCTTTGAAGATGACCTGGAAACTACAATTAATCCAGAATGCAGCAGCTAGACTGGTGACTGGGAGTGGCCGCCAAAACACTGGTCCTGAAAGACCTACATTGGCTCCCAGTATGTTTCTGAGCACAATTCAAAGTGTTGGTGCTGACCGTTAAAGGCCTAAACAGCCTCGGTCCTGTATACCTGAAGGAGCATCTCCACCCCCATTGTTCAGCCCGGACACTGAGGTCCAGCTCCAAGGGCCTTCTGGCAGTTTCCTCCCTGCGAGAAGTGAGGTTACAGGGAACCAGGCCAAGGGCCTTCTCGGTAGTGGCGCCCGCCCTGTGGAACTCCCCCCCCCATCAGATGTCAAAGAAATAAACAACTATCTGACATTTATAAGACATCTGAAGGCAGCCCTGTTTAGGGAAGTTTTTTAATGTTTGATGTTTTATCGTGTTTTTAATCATCTGTTGGGAGCTGCCCAGAGTGGCTGGGGAAACACAGCCAGATGGGCGGGGTATAAATAATAAATTACTACTACTACTACCAGGAAACCATGGTTAGCAAGTTCAGTACAAGCCAGGGCATTTGAAGGCTGAACTTTGCCCTGGCTCAATACCCTGGCTCATTCTGAAGCTCCTTACCTTCCTATTGCTTCTTACCTCAGTGGCCAGCTTCTTCATATAGGGGTCCAGTTCGTGAAGAAGGCTGTAGCCCTGCTGGAAAAAGGTGTACTGAGCCTGCATGAAGGACAGCATCTGGAGAAGAAAAGAAGAACATGTCTATGGGTCTACTCTGAGTGGATGCCACCTGTTGATCTAAGTGCATTTATTTGATTTAAAAACAACAACAACACGTATATACTGTTCGACTGCAATAAAACCTCCAAGCGCTTCACAAGAAAATATTAAAATTATAAGTAAAAACAAGTTAGAATGATTTAAACATTTATAGTAATCAAAATTAATAGTAAAAAAAAAAGATTTTTACACACCAACATTTTTAATATTCTGTTGGAAGCCGCCCAGAGTGGCTGGGGAGGCCCGGCCAGACGGGCAGAGTGTGACTAATAAATTATTATTATTATTATTATTATTATTATTATTATTATTATTATCATCATCATCATCATCATTATTATAGATATTACTTGTCAGTTTAGACTTGCCTAAACAAAAATGCTTTAAGCAGGCATCAAAAGGAGTGTAGCAGAGGCAACTGGCTAATGTCAAAATAATTAAGGGCTTGATCAAACTAAGCCTTATTCAGAGTTCAGCCCATTGAAATGAATGGGCCTAATTTAGACATGCCCATTAATTTCAATAGGTCTGCTCTGAGTAGGAACAATGATTGACACAACCGCAGATCTCCAGATCCTCAGCCTATCTTCCAATCCAGTAAAAAAAATAGGATTGTATCCAATGCTAGTCCTACTCAGAGTAGACCCACTGAAGTTAACATGCGTGACTAACTTAGGCCCATTACTCTGAGTAAGAGTGGGATGCGGCTGGTGTTGTGGGTTAAACCACAGAGCCTAGGACTTGCCGATCAGAAGGTTGGTGGTTCGAATCCCCGCGATGGGATGAGCTCCCATTGCTCGGTCCCTGCTCCTGCCAACCTAGCAGTTTGAAAGCACGTCAAAGTGCAAGTAGATAAATAGGTACCACTCCAGCGGAAAGGTAAACGGCGTTTCCGTGTGCTGCTCTGGTTCGCCAGAAGTGGCTTAGTCATGCTGGCCACATGACCTGGAAGCTGTCTGCGGGCAAACGCCAGCTCTCTCGGCCAGTAAAGCGAGATGAGCACCAAAAGAGAGTCATCCGCAACTGGACCTAAAGGTCAGGGGTACCTTTACCTTTTTACTCTGAGTAAAGCACAATTTTAACTTAATGGGCAGGAGAAAGTTGCCCACACAGCAACCTCCTTAGCAAACATGGCGTCCCTCTGCAAGGCATACTGGGAGCTGCAATTTACCCACAGTTTGGGTGAAGTCAGGGGCAGCAAGGAGAGCTCAGAACAGTTCTTACCGCATCGAGGATTTCAAATTTCTTCTTGGCTTGGAGGACATTGATCTATAAGCAAAAGAAGAAGGGGGGGGGGGGAGAGAGATAAGGTTTCTGGGTTGCCAACAGAGTAGCCAGCCTGCTCCCTGGGAGCCCTCCAAAAACACAAGCAAGAGCCAGTAGTGGTTAGAGGGCTGGACTAGGAGCTTGGAGAGCAGGGTTCAAATCCCAACTTGGCCATGAAGCTCACTGGGTGACACGGGGCAGGTCACAGTCTTTGCAGAAGTGCAAAACCAGAGTAGCTAGCCTAAACAATGGCACTCATCTTCTGAACACCAGAAACAAGAGGGAAAGTTGGCTCTCAAAAAGTTATAATGCTGGCAAACTGCAGCACCACGGAGCCACCTTGTGGAAAAATTGAGATACTACTTCTGGTTGCTCCTGGTAGCCAAAAATATATATATTTCCCAGTTTCACATCCTGTTGCTAAATGTGGATTTTTGAAAGCAAACGAAGAACGGCTTCGCAACGGTTGAGTTTGGCAAAAGGTTTTGTGTGCGGCCAATTTGTAGCAGGAAGGGACATTTCAGGGCCTATCTGAATAGCAAACCGAGCCAGAGAAGATTTGGAGCCTGTCAGGCCCAGAGGCGAAATGGCGGCCCTCCAGATCTCTCTATCTGGGCCTCCGAATTTTCCCCAAGCCACAACCCCTCACCACAGACCCCTGCCCTTGAGTGTTTTAGCCTGACTGGACCGTGTCCCTGAATTCCAATAATGCCTCCTGTTTGCAAAGATGATGGAGGATGTTTCTAGAAACTAGCCTACTGTACAAAGGTAATATTTACATTTACAGTCCTTGCTCCGCCCACTTTTGCCTCTAGCCCTGCCCAGCACTGGGACATGGCCCTTGGGAGATTGCCCAGAAGGAAACATGGCCCTCAGGCTGAAAAAATGATCTCCACTCCTGCCATTACGGTTACATATGGGATTATTAGGTTTGAACAGCACAAGCTACTTCCTCCATGTGACCTTTTTTAAAAAACAGCAACAGGATTAGATAATTCATGGTGGGTAGATCTATCAGAAGCCATCAACTGTGATAACAAAATGGAACCACCATGTTCAGTAGAAATATACCTCCGAAAACCAGAAGCCCTAGAGAAGCTAGAAGGAAAAACTGCCTTGTCGTTAGGAATGGGCAAATCTGTCAATTTAGGTTTCTCTCAATTTCCTAACTTCAATTCCCCACATTTTTACATCTGGTTGATTTCCTCGTGAAAATTCACAGCTGGGGAGGGCGAGATATAAATAATTTATTATTGTTGTTGTTGTTGTTGTTGTTCAACATCTTCTCTTCCTCATCTCTCCGCCCCCCGCCCTGTTTGCTCATCCCTGGTGATCAACAGGATATGACAGCGTTAGCTGTCCCAGGATGAGACAGAAGGTGTCAGCAGATGGTTTCACTATAAAAGGGTGGGAAGGGGGGGGGGAGCTAATGGAACAGCTTGGATCAATATTAGCTTTGACTCTAGTTTGCAGCACAACACAAAGCCATTACAAGCGACACGGGAGGAGAAATCGGTCCGGAAATCGCTTCTCGGGAGAGTAACGATTCCACAATTCCCGAGGGTGGGTTGGCAGGAAAAGGCTTGATGTTGAGCAGCAGTCCAGTCCTTGCAAATACATGTCAAGTCAAGATGCTACCTTATATCAGGTCAGAGGGTTTCCTCCAACACTATCCCTGCTCAGAGTAGAGGCATTTATTACGTTTACCTTTCCTAGGGACACGGGTGGCGCTGTGGGTTAAGCCACAGAGCCTAGGACTTGCCAATCAGAAGGTCGGCGGTTCGAATCCCCGCGACAGGGTGAGCTCCTGTTGCTCAGTCCCAGCTCCTGCCAACCTAGCAGTTCGAAAGCATGTCAAAGTGCAAGTAGATAAATAGGTACCGCTCCAGCAGGAAGGTAAATGGCATTTTCGTGCGCTGCTCTGGTTCGCCAGAAGCGGCTTAGTCATGCTGGCCACATGACCCGGAAGCTGTACACCGGCTCCCTCGGCCAATAAAGCGAGATGAGCGCCGCAACCCCAGAGTCGGTCACGACTGGACCTAATGGTCAGGGGTCCCTTTACCTTTACTAAGGAGCTCCAGGCAATGTACATTGACCCCCATTTATCCTCACAATAACCCTGTGAGGTAGGTTAAGCTGAGAGCGAGTGACTGGGCCAAGGTGAGCTTCAAGGTCTCCCAGGTCCTAATCCAACATTCTAACCACTACACCATACTGCCCTTGGCTAACTTAGATCCATTTATTTCAATGGGTCCATTCAGAATTGGATTATTATTATTCTTAAAAAATTACACACCGCTTAATTTATAAAAGAAACCTCAAAGCTGCTCACAAAACTATGAAACGCAACATTAAAAGTGTCTATAAAAGAGTTAACAGCAGGTATTTAGAAAAATATAATTGTATACAGTTGACAGGGGCCCTAGGGTCATCTAGTCCAACCCGCTAAAATGCATGAATCTTTCGCCCAACATGGGGCTCAAACCCATGACTCTAAGATGAAGAGTCTCATGCTCTACTGACTGAGCTATTCTTGGGAGAATTTCAGGGCTGTCTAGGGGAAGACCTCACCTGTAAGACGTAGTCGAGGGCTAAGTGTCGGAAGCATTTCCTGGTGATTGTCAAGGTGCCAGTGGCCTCTTCGACCTCATGGGGCTTGTGCCGCGGAGCTTGTGCGTTCTTGACCAAGGCAATCTCCATGTCTTCCCGTACCTTATCGAACTGTTTTTTGGTCTCCTTGAATTTCCGGACGTCACTGCAAGGTAATTTTACTCATTTACATATTTGCTTCCCGTTAAAAAAAGAAAGAATCTGTTCACTTACCAATCACTTCCCACTGAAGAAATAAAGTAAAAGCATCATGCAGCAAAAAGAATTCGAAAACAATGCTATATCTAAAAGCAAGGAAAACGTTAAGAAGAGCCTGGCTGCTGTATCAAGCCAAATGGCCCATCTAGTCCAGCACTCTGTTCTCACACTGGCCAACCAGATGCCCCAATGGGAAGCGCTGTCGTTTTCTTTCTTTCTTTTTTCCAATTTTTAAAACTCATTTTCCATATTTATAAACAGACAAGCAAATAAACGAACAAACATAAATCTTAAGTGTAGTAATTCCACTTTTGTTTACATTGTTGAGTGACTTCCTTGACTCCCCCTAACTGAGTTTCAATGCATATCATTGTAACAGTTTTCCAAAACTATTTTCACATAAAATTTACTTAGTCAATAAACATCTTTCTTTCTTTTCATTTTAACTTTAAACATATTATTCCATAAAATCACATATTTAAATCCTAGGCCAATCTGGTACTTGCAAGTATTTCTATTTAGATTATCTTAGCATATTTAGCTAAATAGCCTTTAAATTTCTTCCATTCCTCCTGGTACTCCTCCTCCTTCTGGTCACGGACTCTTCCGGTCAGGTCAGCTAGCTCCCAAAAGTCCAACATCTTCATCTGCCATTCCTCCACTGTTGGCACTTCTTGTGTTTTCCAATTTTTAGCCAGCAAGGGAAGCGCTGTCATTTTCTAGCTGCTTTACAGCGCCTGCTATTGATTTTATTTTCACTTTCCTAGTCCTCATGGAAACATACGGCTGGAGTAGACACCAAGCCTGCCCCCCAGATGTGCAAAGAGGATTGTGAAGGGGGCGGGGCGGCCTATTCCAGCTGCTCCAGCTGCTCTCCTAACATTATAGGGCAGCAATCATAGGGCCTGCATTGCTGGGGGTTGGACTAGATGATCCACAGGATCCCTTCCAACTCGACAGTTCTATGAGTTTATGGTCTTCAAACAGCCACACAGGCTGGCAGGCATGAGGGATGGGAACCAACATGAGAGATCAAGCATGGCTCCAAAAACTGGCTTTCAAATCCCCTCTTACTCATCCTTCTTGCCCCACCAAGCGGTTATGTCAGCCGGAATTTGAGCACCTCAGAAATTTTGGGGAAGGTGAAGGAGGCCTGAACTCCTTCAGCAGCAGGGAGGGTGCTAGGAGGTCCATGTTCCCCCCTTGTTCTCCCCCTCCCACCCACTTGATGAAGTCGCCTGCAGTGCCTGACAGGCTCCGCGTCTACGGCCTGTTCCCATAGAAACAGGCTCTTACTTAGCTGAAGGCCTCGGCTGCCTCACTGACCTATATTCTGTGGCTTACGATGTCGTCTCCGTACCTGCCTCTTTTTCTTTTATTTAAAGAGGATTAGGAGCTCAAAGGAGGTGTGTGCCTTCCACAACATTAGGAACACAGGATGTTGGCCTGCTCTGAATACACCCAGCTGAGGGCCGTCAACACTGACTGGGAGCGCTTCTCTTCCCAACCCTACCTGTTGAACCTGGGACCTTCTGCATAAGATGTCGGCAGGTCTTGCTCATGCACTTCCAAGGACATCTTTGCAATCATAAGGACTACAAACCTGCCCATTGAGGAACATAGGCAGCTGCGATACACAGCAATTGGGCCCATCTAGCTCAACAGCATCTACACTGACTGGCTGCAGCTGTCCAGGGTTTCACAAGGGGGAGATTCCCAGCCCTACCACGAGACGCCTGAGATTGAACCTAGGGCCTTCTGCATGCAGAGCAGATGCTCCACGGCTGAGCTGCACCCCTTCCCCTGCTGCAAGAGGCTTCCTTATACTATTGGTCCATGCTGTGGTTTAAACCACTGAACCTAGGACTTGCTGATCAGAAGGTCGGAGGTTCGAATCCCCGCGACGGGGTGAGCTTCCGTTGCTCGGTCCCTGCTCCTGCCAACCCAGCAGTTCGAAAGCACATCAAAGTGCAAGTAGATAAATAGGTACCACTCCGGCGGGAAGGTAAACAGTGTTTCCGTGTGCTGCTCTGGTTCGCCAGCAGCGGCTTAGTCATGCTGGCCATATGACCCGGAAGCTGTACGCCGGCTCCCTTGGCCAATAAAGCGAGATGAGCGCCGCAACCCCAGAGTCGGCCACGACTGGACCTAATGGTCAGGGGTCCCTTTACCTTTAGGTCAATAGTGTCTACACTGACTGGCAGAAGCTCTCCGGGGTTTCAGGCAGGAGTTCTTCCCAACCCTACCTGGAGAAGCAGGGTAATGAACCCAGGACCTTCTGCATGCAAAATCAGATGCTCTGCTACTAAGCCATTGCCATTCTCCTTTCCCACTGATGAAAATAAGAGTAATTATGTTGACAGTCAGTGTTTGAGCTTCCCTGCCATACACATTTCTCTTCCGTGCTTGCTATATTCAGCGGTACCTCGGTTTTCGAACGTAATCCGTTCCGGAAGACCATTCAAGTTCTGAAATGTTCCAAAACCGAAAATGCAATAGCCAACAGCTAGGCCTCAGGATCTTGCATTCAGCAGAAACTGTGTGGCATGTTCAACTTCCGAGGCATGTTCGAAAACCAAAGCATTTACTTCCAGGTTTACGGCATTCGAAAACAGAAATTCTTGTCAACGGAGACGTTCAAAAACCAAGGTACCACAGTATATGGTAAGGTGATCATACCACTTTACTTAAAAAAGCAAAAGGATATTTAAGATTGCATCCTGCTCAGAGTAAATCAATTGAAATGATTACCATATTTTTTGCTCTATAAGACTCACTTTTTCCCTCCTAAAAAGTAAGGGGAAATGTGTGTGCGTCTTATGGAGCGAATGCAGGCTGCGCAGCTATCACAGAAGCCATAAGAGCAAGAGGGATCACTGCTTTCACTGCACAGCGATCCCTCTTGCTGTTCTGGCTTCTGAGATTCAGAATATTTTTTTTCTTGTTTTCCTCCTCCAAAAACTAGGTGTGTCTTGTGGTCTGGTGCGTCTTATAAAGCAAAAAATACAGTAACTAGGTCTACTCATTTCAGGGGGTATACTCTGGAGCAAGAAGCAGTTGGATATAGGCCCCTCCCCACACTCACACATGCAAGTTCTGCAACCAAACATTGCAGAACAGAATACTCCTGTTCAGGATTCCAGACATCCCTTTCTTCCACCCACCTAGTTTTGCGATTCTCCTCTGCAGCCATCAGTTCGCCTTCTGTGACCAGGCAGCAGGATCAATGCTTGTTGTACTGGGGTACTTTGCTTTTAGTGGGGCTTCCCCCGCTCTCCTTAAGAGTTGCGTTCCTAAAGATTGATGTGCTTCTGTAATTCTTGGTGGAGCCCCCCCTCCTTCGCAGCCCATCCTTACAGCCATCCTAACAGATCTTCCAGTTCATCTCACCTGGTTATTATCAGTGGCATGTGCTGTGATCCACTATGACAAATTCGACCCTCCCCTCCTTCAAAATATACACACACAAAAGAAGCAGATACTCACTCTTTCACGAAATTGTGCAACTGTTGCCGGACAGACCTCTGAGCCTGGTCGAAAAGGATCTAAGGCAGAGGAAAGAGGAAGCAGGGAAGAGAAAGCAAGTAAGAATATGTGAAGAAAACTCACTTAATCGAAGATCTTAAATGTCACCAGTCAGCACGGGAGCAGAGGTGCTGCTGAAAGTTGTGTTCTTCTAGGGATTGCCCCAGAAACGCTTCCCAATAGGATAAAACTGTTGAATGGTCACTGTAAAATGTGAAGGTTCATTATTGTTTCACAAGTTGTGTATGTCTTTAAGGGCCAGGGCAAATAACGAGACCCAGTCTTGCAGCTGTGAAACATAGCAGGTGCTGCTAGGTTGTGTTAATTAAGCTGTGTCAGCATTTGGGCATAGTACCATATTTTTTTGCTCTATAAGACGCACCAGACCACAAGACGCACCTAGTTTTTGGAAGAGGAAAACAAGAAAAAAAATATTCTGAATCTCAGAAGCCAGAACAGCAAGAGGGGTCGCTGCACAGTGAAAGCAGCAATCCCTCTTGCTGTTCTGGCTTCTGGGATAGCTGCGCAGCCTGCATTCGCTCCATAAGACGCACACACATTTCCCCTTACTTTTTAGGAGGGAAAAAGTGAGTCTTATAGAGCAAAAAATACGGTATATAAGGAGCAGCACCTAGCTTTCCCATTACCCTGGGGGATGGGTTGGTGGTTGGGTCATGTTTGTTTTTGTTATCTTTAGTGTAAAAGGAGTTTTTGTTTTGTTATTAAAACCTTGTTAAAGTTATTTTTGAGTTCCTTGTTATTTGTGGTCTCCCCAGCAAGTTCTCTGCAGCGCTACTAAACTGCAAATAACCAACAAAAACCACCTCTAAGAACATAAAACGAGCCCTGCTGAATCAGGCCAAAGTCCTGCATCCCAGTCTCAGAGAGAGTAGAACTTGAGCACAACAGCACCGCTTCTCCTGGCTGCTGGATCAGGCCAAAGCCCACCTAGCCCAGAATCCTGGTCTCACAGTGGCCAACCAGATGCCTCCGAAAAGACTGTCAACAGTACCTGTGAGTCCAAAATCACTCTACCTCCTTGTGACCCCCAGAAACTGGTGTTCAGAAGCAGGCTGCCAGCTAGTGCGGTTTATTTTATTATTTTTTTAAAAGGAGGTGCTCGCATCTTGATAGAAGTGCCAGGGGTGCCGGCACAAAATGGCGACCAAGGACAGCCAAAGAAAAGAGGCAATGGTACTTCATGAGTGCCATCACACACAAAACTGCGAATTCAATTGAATTTCTCTCCCATTGCAAAGCAAAGCTTCATTTTAAGTGTGTGTGTTTTTAAGGCAATAAAACTGGTTCTCAAAGGGTGTGGTGTGTCACACTGGCATGGCAGGATGATTCAAAGATCATCAAAGAAACATTTAAACATTTCAGTATAGTGCAGTATAGTATCAATGTTGTTGTTGTTTTTAAATTTGCAATACCGAGGACAATTCTAGTTGTAGTTTGTCATTATATTTTGGGCATGATTCATGTTCTTATGTAGATGCATTGTTTTATACTTTTTGGATGCCCCATGATCATATTCTACTGTAGTTTTGTTCTATGCTATAAATCAAGCACTGCTAGGAGTTGCTTCATTTTGTTTTCCAATGTATTTCTTATCAATTAAAAATTCGGTGTGGCACGAGCAAATTTTCCCCCCGAAAGTGCAGCCCGGAGAAAAAAGTTTGAGAACCACTGCAATAAATAACACTTTTTAAACCATTGGTTTTTTTTAAAAAAAGAAACACCCCAAAACCTGTTGTGTTCTGCTCAGAAAAAGCAGCAAGGCTATAGGGCTGGACCACGGACAGCTCCCAGCGATCCACTTGCTCTGAAAGAGATTGGGAGCGGACAGAGGCCTTTTATACCTCCTCCAAGCTCCACCCCCTTGAGAGAATTTAAAGGGTCTTAAAGGGCCAGTCCTCTGGTCTGAAGATGGACACACAAACTCGCACCTGGTGCTCTCCTTGAGCCTCTGGACTAGTGATGTGTGATGGGAGACCAAGATGCCCCCTCATCCAATGAACGTCTGTGTCCCCAATTCCTCCCTCCCATTCGGGTCTTCTTGAGAGGCACTTCAGCTGCCAAATGTTCTGCACAGAACCCCTTCCCAAATATTTTGAACAAGGTCTGTCTATATTTGAATTCCTCGTTTCTACCAGTAGAGGGCACCATCTTCTCATGCTCCAACTTCTACTGGCACCATATAAAGAAGGCTGCCCCCTTTTGTCAGGCAAAATTGACAAAGCCATTTGCATAGAAACATCGAACCAATAAGCATTTAGCTAGAACTATATAATAAAACAGCCAAGACCAGTATCAAGGAGTTGGGGATGGGAACATATGAAGAGCCCGGTGGCTGGATCAGGCTGATGGCCTATCTAGTCCAGCATCCTGTTCTCCCATTGTTGAACCCGACGCCTGTGGGAATCTTGGAAGCAGGACCTGAGTGCAACAGCAAATGGCACACAGAGGACTGGATGGGATAGAGGGAAGGAGTATTTCAGCTGAATGAAACTCTAAGGGTGGTACTTAACTAAGTTTTTATTCAGAGTAGACCACTGAAATCGATGACCATGGGGCTGTTTAGAGCCATTGATTTCAATAGGTCTACACTGAGTAAAACCAAGTTAAACACACCCCTTGGACACAATGCTTTAAGAAAATCAGCTCTTTTCCCATAAGCTGCAATATTGAATTGACTACTGGCCAATATCTTGTGGAGAGGATTTGCAGAGGGCTCCTCCATTTATTTATTTAAAAAATCAAATTAAATTGATTGGATTTTTTAAAAAGAGCTCAGCTTACTATTTTTTATTTTTTAAAAAAGTTTGATTTCTAACTACACAGTCGTTTTTTGGGCTTCCGATCCATGCTTGGAAGGGTTCGTATGAAATAAAAAGTTTCCAGAAAGTCTGTCTCGCCTTCCCACCCATCTCTCAGCCCCAGAGAAGTCATCAAGATTCCAGGATGTGACTCACTCAAATGCTGGTCACTTTGGATGGAGATTTTCCTCCGGGATCAGGGGCTAATCCTTAAAGCTTCCTGGTTGCAAAGCTAGCCCAGCCACAGAGGCGAGCTAAGCAAGAGTCTGGGGTGCCAAAACTCCGGGGGTCATCTCTCAATGAAATGTGGGAAGGCAAAGAGATCCCCCCTCATCGTTTCCTTTCCTTTCCTGAATTCCATGGAGATTTCTGTGCATGCACCATTTGCCGCATCTTTTCATATACCTCCCCCCCCCCCCAATCTTAATACGCTTGTCGTATCAGCAGTCCTCCTCTTGTTGTTCAACCAACATGAAGGAGAGCAGGATGCATCTCAGTGGCAGAACATCTGCTTTGCATGCAGAAGGTCTCAGGGTCAATCCCTGGCTTCTCCAGGTAGGGTTGGAAATGTCCCCTGCCTGAAACCCTAGTGAACAGCTGCCAGTCAGAGTAGACAATACTGATCTAGATGAACTTTATAACACAGCTTTCTGTGTTCTTAAACAATGCACAGGAAGAACATTCGTGCCAACTCTGAAATACAGCCACATCAAGATCTGCCCACCCAGCGTTCCATCCATAAGCAGCTGTGCACTGGTGATTTGCTCTAAAATACAGGTGGATTTTCATTAATAATAATAATAATAATAATAATAATAATAATAATAATAATAAATGTGTTACTTATACCCCGCCCATCTGGCCAGGCCTCCCCAGCCACTCTGGGCAGCTCCCAACTGAATATTAAAAACACGATAAAACATCAAACATAAGAAACTTCCCTAAACAGGGCTGCCTTCAGATATCTTCTGAAAAGTCAGATAGTTGTTTATTTCCTTGACATCTGATGGGAGGGCGTTCCATAGGGCGGGTGCCACTACTAAGAAGGCCCTCTGCCTGGTTCCCTGTAACCTCACTTCTCGCAATGAGGGAACTGCCAGAAGGCCCTCGGCATGTACTAATGTGGAAACGAACTTTTGATTGGAAACATGAGAAATTGCCAGGTTCACCCATCACTTCCTACCAGGATCTCTGCCTTGCCGTTGGGAAAATCACGGACATTTTGCAGCAGGGCTTGCAAGGAAGGGAGTTGGCCAGCCAGGGAGGAGATAGCAGTTCCACTTTGCCGTTTAATGGCCCAGAGGAAAGATCCATGAGCTACTGCACTGATGCGATCCCTAATGCCATTGCATTGCTGCGTTACCCTAAGCGCAGCAGCCTGAAACAGGAAAGGGTATCGATCCGTAACTGGCAGAGACTTTAATAGCTAGGAGCAAGACCACTGACTGCTCTGGCTTTTTGCAGGGATGCTTCCCAAAGCCTCAGCACCTGTATTTCTCTCCTGGGTTTTGGACTTCCAAAAGGCCCAGTCTCATTTCTGAAGCAGGAGCAAGGTATGTATGTTTGGTGCCTTCCTGATGTTTTGGACCACAACTCCCATCAGCCCCAGGGAGCTGTAGTCTGAAACAGCTGGAGGTCAGTGAAGGCTTTTTCTTGGAGATGCTAGAGGAATTCATTCTTAGGAAGGAGCATGTAGAAGACCTCCTTACGCTGAGTCTATCTCTGAGGTACGACATTGCCTGCAAAGATAAAAGTAAGGCGCGAGTCCTCATGGTTGTACATAAAGGACTGGTTTCAATAAACAGATAGGAAACTTTGACTGGATAGCTCAGTTGGTTAGAGTGTGGTGCTGATAACGCCAAGGTTGCAGGTTCGATCACCATATGGGACAGCTGCATATTCCTGCATTGCAGAGGGTTGGACTAGATGATCCTACGGGTCCCTTCCAACTCTACGATTCTACGAAACTGCCTTAAACCAACTCAGACTACTGGTCTGTCTAGCTCAGCGTTGCCTACAGGGCGCTCCAGAGTCTCAGGCAGGAATATTTCCCACCCCTAACTGGCGATGCTGAGGATTGACCCTGGAACCTTCTGCATGCAAAACAAGTGCACTATGGCCCCTCTTCACAAATGCGCAAAATTACTTCTGGGACTAAGTGTGTGGCTCAGAAACTAGCCCATACATCCTAAGGATTGGAAGCTGGAAAAATGTACTCCCAGCAGAAGGAAAACAAGCCTTTGAAATAGAGTGTGACTTAAAGGTAAAGGTAAAGGGACCCCTGACCATTAGGTCCAGTCATGACCGACTCTGGGGTTGTGGCACTCATCTCGCTTTATTGGCCAAGGGAGCCAGCGTACAGCTTCCGGGTCATATGGCCAGCATGACTAAGCCGCTTCTGGCAAAACCAGAGCAGTGCACGGAAACGGCGTTTACCTTCCCGCCGGAGTGGTACCTATTTATCTACTTGCACTTTGACGTGCTTTTGAACTGCTAGGTTGGCAGGAGCAGGGACCGAGCAACGGGAGCTCACTCCGTCGCGGGGATTCGAACCGCCGACCTTCTGATCGGCAAGTCCTAGGCTCTGTGGTTTAACCCAAAGCGCCACCCGCGTCCCTCCCAGAGTGTGACTTATGCCACCCTTTTTTTTTTTTGCCAGGGTAGGCTGCCAGATTTGGGATCCAGCAGAAGTCACCCCGCCTTGCCCGGTTTCTGTCCCTGCCATTCCCACATAACGCCCATTTGGGGGCTACTTAGGCTGCCACAGAATACGGTGCTTCTCTGCGATGATAATGAAAGGCCAAACCCTCGTGTGACGCACACCCAGAGTGAGCACGACTCCCTCTGCCTTTACACAGGGAGCAGGGGATGAGCCAACGTGCTAAATCCTGCCCCCATGCGCACACAAGAGGGGGGGGACAGACACGAAGCACAGAAACAGAAAAACCACTAAAAATAACTTTCCTCCCCCTCCAGATTGCTCCAGGCTTCGCCGCCCGGCAGAAAAATGTTTGAGTCAATCTACAGACATTCCCCGGAGAAAGATCTCCGCGCATGAGAGCGCAGGACCCTGTGTGGAGCAGCATGCCCTTGGGAAAGGAGAGTTGCAAGCGGCGGCAGTTTTGTGGATTTCTCATTTGGTGTGGAAGGCAGAAGCAGGTGCTTTTGTGAAAAAGAGCTGCAGTTCCCAAAGTGAGCAGTACTCCCCACCGCCACAGGGGGCAGTATAATTACCTTTGGGGGGGAGCTGCTAAGAGGCAAGGGGGTGGCAGGGGGTACCCTAAGAGGCTTCAAAAAGCTGGTATCGCCGGACCAAGTTCATCAGCTTTGTCAAAATAATTATACTAAATCATTTCACTTGGATTCTGAACAAATGTGCAATGAATTGTTACAGTTTTGAATGTTATTGCCTTGTTATCTTCCTCAGTGGGTTGTGGAAAACCGCTCTTCTGAATAATGCTTTTTAAACCAGTGGTTCTCAAAGGGTGTGGAACGCCGCATTGATGTGGCAGGAGAGGATGGCAAGTGTGGCAGGAAGATTCAAGGGCAATCAAAGAAGCATTTAAACATTTCAGTATAGTATAAAGGTAAAGGGACCCCTGACCATTAGGTCCAGTCATGGCCGACTCTGGGGTTGCAGCGCTCATCTCGCTTTATTGGCTGAGGGAGCCGGCGTACAGCTTCCAGGTCATGTGGCCAGGCGAATCAGAGCAGCGCACAGAAACGCCGTTTACCTTCCTGCCGGAGTGGTACTTATTTATGTACTTGCACTTTGACGTGCTTTCGAACAGCTAGGTGTGCAGGAGCAGGGACCGAGCAACGGGAGCTCACCCCGTTGTGAGGATTCGAACCGCCGACCTTCTGATTGGCAAGCCCTAGGCTCTGTGGTTTATACCACAGCGCCACCCGCATCCCTTATAGTATAGTACAGTATAAAAAAAAGTTTTCATTTGCAGAATATGCAAGAGGTTTATTTATAACTATCTTTTGGTTCATGTTCTTATGTAGCTGTATTACATTATAAAGTAGTTGTGCTCTAATATAACATAGAGCATATATATCAAGCACTGGTAGTTGTTTCTTTTTGCTTTCCAATGTATTCCTTAGCAATAAAGAATTCGGTTTGGTGTGCACAAATTTCTATACTGAAGGTGTGGCCCAGAGAAAAATGTTTGAGAACGTTCAGCAAAGGCTGAAACCTGCGTTGCAGGTTTGGGAGCACTCAGGGGAGGGTACATAAAATGTTGCACACTGGTCCATCTAACCTTTTTCAAGAGAGCCTCTGGAGAGCCTAGGAGAGGCTCGCCCGGCACCCAACCTGCCAGCCTTGCAGCAAAAAGCTTTTCAGGCTCCAGCAACAGGGAGCCTTCGGCCTGGTGACCAGAGGCAGAGATGGGTGCGGCCACAGATGCAGATCTCACCTTTGTCCAGCAGGCTAATTTCTAAACACAGCCCTCTCTGTCCTCCCATCCAGGCAAGCAGGAAGAGGCACAATCAGAACTAAAGGATGCTTTCCAGCTAACCACAAAAACCCCCAAAGGAGAGTTCAGAGCAGGGCTGGGGAGGGGTGTGGCCTGAGGAGAGGGGGCGTGGCCTGGGAAGTGTCCTTAGGCTCAGGCAGAGAGGTCCAGAATGCCTCATTTGATTCCCCCAGGCCTGCTGTTGTTCCCCATCCCTGTCATACGCTAACAACTGGTGCTGAACTGAAAAATACACACACACCCCACCGTGTTTCCCTCCCAACCATCAGTAATGGGAAAATAAATTGCATTTGGAAATTATCTGCTGAAAATCTGGGGGAGGACAGATTTCGGCACAGTGCTACCAACAACTTTTCAAAAAATAATAGAAATTATCCCCCGCAAATGCCAATCCAACGCCCTGCGAGTATTTTAAGCTTGCTGCTCAGCAGGAGATGCACAAACTTGAAAGCTGAACGAACTGAAGGGTGTTTGGGCTGTGTGTGTGTGTGCGTGTGTATGACCTAGATTTTTTCCCTACACCGTCTCTTGTCTCTCTCCATTAAGGGAGGGCATCTAGTTTTAGAATCACAGCTAACTGCGCCCAGATGTGGTGCATTTGAAAGGATATAGAGGCTGCTGAGAAGATCTACAACAGGGGTGGGAAACCTTTTCCAGCCCAGGGGCCGCACTCCCTCCTGGGCAGCCTTCCAAGGGCCGCATGCCAGTGGTGGGCGGGGCCGGGGGCTAAAGTGGGTGGAGTAACCAATGTACATCTCACCACCACCCTCCTAGTCAGGCTAGAGGCATAAGACACATTCCAACCATGCAAGAAATATTGTGGTCTAAAACAGGACAGGTGAGGGGTGTGGCCTGAGGAGAGGGGGTGTGGCCTGGGGATAATTGGGAGGGCCAGGTAGAGACACATGGAGGGCCACATTAGGCCCCCAGGCCTGAGGTTCTCCCTGCCCCCAACCTATAAGGACCTTTCCTTAGATATGTTTTTAACAATGGATGGACCCCTTCTCAATGCCTGGCTTTACTCGGTGCCATCTCTGCACCTAATGGTCAGTGTGGTAAAGTGGTTAGAGCATTTGACTACAACACGGGAGACTCTGGTTCAAACCCTGACTCAGCCACTGACTTTGGGCCAGTCAGCTTAACCTACCTCACAGGGCTGTTGTGAGGATAAAATAAGCAACTGAGGACCATGTATATGTTGCCTTGAACTCCTCGCAGGAAAGGGAGGATCTAAAAGCAGCAAGCAAATGAATGAAATCTTATCAGCGCAATCTAGACCTGCACTTCCTGTTTTAATTGCTGTGTTGTTTTACTGTTCTTGCCTATTGCATATTCTAATAACTAATGCTTATATTTTAATTGCCTGTGCAACTGGATAGAATCCTGTTTTGGGCAGCAAGTGGCATATTAAATAATTAAGAATAAAAACTAATTAATATTTACTGAGGCCAAGTCCATACCACTACAGTGGTACCTCGGGTTACATACGCTTCAGGTTACATACGCTTCAGGTTACAGACTCCACTAACCCAGAAATAGTGCCTCGGGTTAAGAACTTTGCTTCAGGATGAGAACAGAAATCGCATGGGAGGCCCCATTAGCTAAAGTGGTACCTCAGGTTAAGAACACTTTCAGGTTAAGAACGAAGCTCCGGAACGAATTAAGTTCTTAACCACTGTACTAAAATGAATGTCAATAGACCTATGGAAAAACTGAGGTTGAGATTGCATGGCCCTCTTCCTTCACCCCAGGAGTGTCATTGAGAAGGAAACCATTTTATGCCTTCCCCTTCTGGACGCAGATTTTACAGCCCTGAGGATTAGACGCCCCTGCCAGACTTTCTCCCGGTGACTGATTTCCCCCCCAAAAAAATTTCGAAACATGGAGCGGAAACACAGCCTGCACCATCCCTGACCTGCCGCGGCTGGACGGGGGAGAAAACCTTTCCTTATTTCAAAGCCCCCTCGCCCCACTCCAAAAGAGCGGCAGCCATCCTGTGCCGTCCACTCCCTCTGTCTGGAGTTACTCTGCAGACACAGTTCCTGGCTTGCTGAAGAGCTAACTCAGCAGCTTATGTGGAACGCCCTGGCTAGAGGGACGGGTGAACTCAGATCACAGCAACGGCAGTCAGGAAGGACTATATAAATGCTATTATTAATGAGCATCGAATGAGAGCAGTATTTGAGGCAGGGGTGGGGGGGATCTCAAAGCTGGTGGGGGGTTCAAATGCAGCCCTCCAGACCTCTCCAGCTGGCCCTGGGGACCCTCCCCAGGCCACACCCCTCCTTCCTAAGCCATGCCCTTCTGCTTAGCACCCTTCCTCAAGTGTTTTTGCCTGGGATAGAACAAAACAGGTGCTCCAGCCCTGAGCTGTGACCCTTTCCCTTAAATTTTAAGGAAGCTGTCTCACACTGAGTTGGTCCAATGTGCTCAGTATTGGCCACACTGGCTGGCAGCAGCTGTCCAGCCCTACCTGGACCTCCTCCATGCAAAATGGATGCTCTACCACTGAGCTACAGCCACTCCCCTTAAGACAGGGACATAGAAAGCTACCTTATACCAAGTCAGACCGTTGGTCCACCTACCCCAGTATTGTCTACACTGGCTGGCAGCTGTTCTCCAGGGTTTTGGACAGAGAGTCTCTCCCAACCTTACCTGGAGATGCTGGGGATTGAACCTGGGACCTTTGGCATGCAAAGCAGGTGCTCTGTCACTGAGCTATGGGCCTTCCCTTGAGAAGCAACTCCTCCAGCACACATCTGCACTGCCTACAATCCTGAGCTGGACACCCCTGCCCCAAGACCAAAGGTCCCCACACTAGCAGTCTGGGTTCCTGTCCAGCTCTCAAGTGCCACCACCCCACCTCCTCCATAGTCACAGGAACAGAAGAGACCATGAGCCAGGCAAGAACACCAGAGCTGCCCCACCCAAGTGCCCTGATAGTTGTTGTTGCACCCCAAGTCCTGCTTGGGGGCTTCCCAGAAGGATCTTGTTGGCCGCTGTTGGAATATGATATGGTGCTAAAAGGGCCTTTGACCCGATCCAGCAGAGTTCATCTGATGTCCTTAAGAGACGGTGCTCCTTGGAACTTCCTGGACACTGGAGAGTCTGTGCTGTCCACTCTCGGAGGCAGGACAGTGGGAGAGATCAGCCTTGATCTCAATCAGCAAGGCAGCTCACTTGCGACCTTCAGGTCTGTTAACGGCACTGCGTGTGCAAGGCTTTTATAATGTTTACGACACATCACTTAATGCAGCCACAGCCGCACCGCACCAAGGAACTCGTGGCAGGATGAGACTTACCATGTGGTAGTTGACCATTTCCTGCAGGCTGTCTCCAAACTTGTTCAGGCATTCCTGCAGAAGGAAGAGAGGCATGGAAGAGAGTGAGAGAAGAACAGAGGCCTGAAAGGGAGAGTGGGGGGTGGACATAGATGTAAACACCCCCCCCTAATTTAGCTCCAGTCTCATCAAGCACCACTGTGGCGATCACACAGGGTCCCCGGACATTTAACGGTCTATTGATCCCTGTGCCACCACTGTGCTCGCTTCCCTGCTGCCACCAACCTGTTACTCTCTGGTAAAACACTGAGTCCAGACAGTTGTTAAAAGTGAACCAACCCCCCCCCCCCAAGTTTATTTTACAAAGATTAACAAGTTTATGGTTTCTCAGATAATATTCTTGTCAGTATCTTAACTTTAGTTTCTTTACTGACCTATACCTTCCTAATACCTTCTGACTGATTATCTCAACGGTTTGACTGACTCCTGTTAACAAATTCCCTCACTCTCTCATACCAGACTAGCCCAACTCACAGACTTATCTTCTCTGTCTCTTCTAACTCCAGACTGTCTTCTTAACCACCCTAACTCTAACTCCTCCAAAAAAAACCCCTCTGTGCTTAGAACCTTATACAGTGGTACCTCAGGTTACATACACTTCAGGTTACATACGCTTCAGGTTACAGACTCCACTAACCCAGAAATAGTGCTTCAGGTTAAGAACTTTGCTTCAGGTTGAGAACAGAAATTGTGCTCCTGTGGCGCGGTGGCAGCGGGAGGCCCCATTAGCTAAAGTGGTGCTTCAGGTTAAGAACAGTTTCAGGTTAAAAACGGACCTCCGGAACGAACTAAGTACTTAACCCGAGGTACCACTGTTTTTTGTTTTTTTTAAAGAATATTTATTCCAATTTTAAAGTTACAAAAAAATATAGAAAAGAAAAAACACAAACCACATACATCTTACAAAAAACAGACAATAAAAAAGAAATAAAAAAGACAAAAAATCACAGTAGAAAATAACAGAAATCAAATTAGACCATTACAACCATTTTCCCATTTACTTGTTTCCATGACTTCCTCTCACCTCCCTGCTTTGTATTCTAGTTTAAATCGTATCTCCAGCAAATCCTTCTAACCTTCTTTTCTTTTACTTATTTTAACATTCGAAAGTACTTAATTCTCCTCTATCCTCATTTTACACTTCATGTTTACTTATTCCATTATACCCTGTCTGCCAATACGGTCTAATATTCTTCTCCAACCTTTTTCTAACATTCTTTTATATTACAGTGTTTCTGAAGATATGTTTTAAATTTTTTCCAGTCTTCTTCCATCAACCCTTCTTCCTGATCTCGAATTCTGCCGGTCATCTCAGCCAGTTCCATATAGTCCATCACTTTCCTCTGCCATTCTTCTCGGGTAGGCAATTCTTGTGTCTTCCAGTATTTCCCAATGAGTATTCTTGCCGCTGCTGTCGCATACATAAAAAAATTCCTGTCTTCCCTTCTCACCAATTGGCCGACCATGCCCAAGAGGAAAGCCTCTGGTTTCTTCACAAAAGTGTATTTCAATACCTTTTTTAATTCATTATATATCATTTCCCAGAAGGCCTTGATCTTTGGGCACGTCCACCAAAGGTGAAAAAAGGTTCCTTCATTTTCTTTGCATTTCCAACATTTATTATCGGGCAAATGATAGATTTTGGCTAGCTTGACTGGGGTTAAATACCACCTATAGATCATTTTCATTATATTTTCTCTTAATACATTGCAAGCCATAAACTTCATACCTGTGGTCCATAACCGTTCCCAGTCAGCAAACATAATATTGTGTCCAACATCTTGTGCCCATTTAATCATAGCAGACTTAACCATTTCATCCTGTGTATTCCATTTCAACAGCAGATTATACATTCTTGACAGATTTTTAGTTTTAGGTTCTAACAATTCCGTTTCCAGTTTAGATTTTTCCTCCTGGAAACCAATCTTTTTATCTAGGTTAAAAACCTCCCTTATTTGGTAATAGTGAAGCCAATCTCGAACTTTAGTTTTTAATTTGTCAAAACTCTGCAATTTTAGTTTGTCTCCAACTTGTTCTAGAATTTCACAATATTTTGGCCAGTTTGTCTCCATATTTGTTTTTTTCAATGCCTTTGCCTCCATTGGTGACAGCCACCTTGGTGTTTTACTTTCCAACAAATCCTTATATCCGAGGTACCACTGTAGATGTAAACAACACCTCCCCCCCCCCTTAATTTAGCTCCAGTCTCAACAAGCACCACTCTCCTCATCCCTCTGCCCACGTGCTCATCCTTCACTTCCTGGGTCACCTGCGGTCAGCCTCACCCACCTATCAAACTTGGGCAATTGTGGGGAGTGGGGGTGGATAGAGGAGAAAAGGGTTGGCTCTGCAGGCCAGACCCACTTCCTAGATTACAAGACGAAGACCCTCATATCTACATTGTCTTGAGCTCTTTGGGAGACTGGCTGTACGTGATGGTGAACCCCCGTTTGCTGTGGTGAGATTTCTACAAGTGCTCTGTGCACAGGGCAAAGAGTACCCCACTTTTCAAAGAACATGGTGCTTGCCTGAGAAAAATGAACAGGCAAATCCATCCTGATGTTCTCAGAGGTGCAGCTCAGAACCAGTGATGCGGAAGTCTGTGCATTTCACTTTCTCATTCTTCCAGTCAAGTTCAGTTCCCAACACTGCCACATCAGTGTGGGATATACACATCAGCATTGCAGTGCATATTTCTCCAAATATACACACATTTGTGTGCAATTTTGACTATAAAACACAATTTTGCAAAACCATTTTGCCCAATAACGTTCAATGTTTACATCTCTCTCTCTCTCTTTTTCTCTCTCTCTCTCTCACACACACATATATATATGTATGTACAATTTACTCCAATTATATGCGTTATTGTACACAATGCTTGCCTGGGGCTATTTTGCCTAATCTACACACATTTGCAAACCATGTTTCTCCTAATATTTACATTTTCCCTAATACAATGTATATGTAATGTGATTTTTGCTCATATGCATTTCTATGCACACTTTACCCCAGTTACATGCATTTCTTGTATGCATGACTTGGCCAGAGCACTGAATTGCAAAAATTGAAAAAGTGCGGATTTTGAAGGATGGCTGTCTTTCAGGTCTCATATTGTTTTGGCCAGCGCAAATCAGGTAGGTCCGCCTTTAAATGTAATAGGAATTGAAATTCTACCCACCCCCACCCCAATTCGTGTTATGAACTCAAGAGGCTTCTCCCTGTCCTTCTGATCCCCATCCCAAAGGTACTGCCTCGGCTCCTGTTCAGTTCCCTCTGCAACGACTTATCCTCCCTCTTCCCAAATAGCGGATGTTCGCTGACCTACTTCAGATGCATCATCTCTGCTTTCTGGCTTTTCAGAAAGAGATGCGATTCCTTGAGGCATCCAACTCCTCAGATATTTTTAGCCTGGTGTGTGTGTGAGAGAGTGTGTGTGTTGCTTAAGCTTGAGTTACCAGATCCAAACAGCTTTATGCATTTACCCTTTTTGCAAAAATACAGAAAATGGTGGGTTTGCGCCTGCAATTGCAGGAAGGATAATTTTGCACGTGTCTGATTTGGTGCTTTAATTTGCAAAAAGGAAAAACGAAAGAAACACAAACCCACAGTGTTCCTCTGGAAACGCTGAAATTCTCAGCTCTCAAATACTCAAGACTGACCTTGCTCAGAAATTGTTGTCACTGCCGCATTGTTGTGCAAATGTCACATGTATCTAATTCTCAACCCCTCCTCCAGGAACACTAATTCAACGGCTGAATCTGCTTCCCTGCATTAGATTTTATGAATAGATAGGAAGCTGCCTTATCCAGAATCAGAACATGGGCACTTCTAACTCAGTAATGACCACACTGATCAGCAGTGGCTCTCCAGGGTTGCAGGCAGGCGACATTCGAAGCAGTACCAAATGTGGGTGGACTGTGGCTTGCTGTGGATGATAGAGGTTGTAGCCTAACAATGTATGAGGAACCAAAGTTGATGAACACTGGCAGGCAATGACTCTCTGGCGGTTCAGACAGAGATTTCTCCCTGTCCTACCTGGAAATACCAGAGACTGAATCACGTTCAGTCTACCACCAGGTGCTCTGCATCCTATTCGTCACATTAGCACAGTGGTTCCTAAACCATTGCCCGCTTGGTTCCATAACCTCATCCCCAGTGCCCCCTACCCTACCCTAAAGGTAAAGGTAAAGGGACCCCTGATCATTAGGTCCAGTCGTGGCCAACTCTGGAGTTGCCGCGCTCATCTCGCTTTACTGGCCGAGGGAGCCGGCATACAGCTTCTGGGTCATGTGGCCAGCATGACTAAGCCGCTTCTGGCGAAACGCCATTTACCTTCCCGCTGGAGCAGTACCTATTTATCTACTTGCACTTTGACGTGCTTTCGAACTGCTAGGTTGGCAGGAGCTGGGACCGAGCAACAGGAGCTCACCCCGTCACGGGGATTCGAACCGCCGACCTTCTGATCGGCAAGCCCTAGGCTCTGTGGTTTAACCCACAGTGCCACCCGCATCCCTTACCCTACCCTACCATGCCCTATAAAAAGTATTATCAAGAACAGCAGTTTGCACAACCCACTAAGGAAGATGGTAACACCATAAAATCCAAACCAATAACAATTAATTTCACATTTATTCAAAATCCAGTGAAAACTATTTAGTTCAATGAATTCAACAAAATGGTTGAACTTGATCCAGTGATACCAGCTTTTCCAAGTCTGATAGATTTGGGGGTTTTGTTTGTTTGCTTGCTTGCTTGCTTGCTTGCTTGCTTGCTTTTTTTACCCCTTCCTGTCACCCCCTTGCCTCTGAGCACAACGCTAGGTAATCTCATTGGCCTCCCAGGGGCAATCCTGCCCTCTTTGGTAACTACTGCATTAGTAGATTAGTAGAGTTTGCCCGCCCAGGCCCACCCATGGTATTTTGCTGCCTGAGGCAGTGCAGCAAATTTTAAACACACACACACGGTTTAAGGTGTCCAGTCTAAGCCACTTCCTCTCCCTGTCAGTAAGAATAGAGCAATAATAAATCACGCTCTTTCACGATGCCTAAAATCAGCCTCCCGAGGTGGCTGCCTCCCTCTCCCTAAGCGTAGGGCCGGCTCTAATGGCTCAGTGCTGAGGGCAGGCACCCTGTGCACCTCACCCTTTAGCTCCTCATAGACCTGGGGTTTGGTGGGGCAGTGCTGCATGCCGTCTGCTTACCGAGATCATTTCGTCCTTCTTGCATTGCTGTGAAAGGTCCCGGACCCCTCCGACAAAATGCTTGTTGGTGATGAGGTAGGCCTTCCCGGCATCTATCATATTACTGCATAGCTTTACCAGCTGAGAAGGAAAGAAGTGTGGGACAAGGGGCATCGGTCAGAAATGGGCACAACAATAACTGTGTTTTGTTTTGTTAGTTTAATGTGTTTAATGTGTCAGTGTTATGTAGCGTTTTTGTATTGTATTGTATTGTTTTTGTAGTGTTTAAATCGTTGGAAAAGCAATAAATATTAATTTTTAAAAAAACACAAAACAATAACTGGCACCTGAGTTTGCTTTTCCGCCCTCTTCCTTCCCTGTCTCTTTTCCCCCACGTGTGTCATGCATTTTTAGATTGCGTACCTGTGAGCAGAGACCGTCTTGTTTTAAACTGGCTACACACAAGCTGCTCTGGGAGCCTTTTTGGCAGAATGACGGAGTGCAAATGCTCCAAATAAGTAAACAGAGGGCAAGGAGAGTTGCCCAAGGCTGAGAAGTAGGTGCAAGTCAGAGCCAGCACACAGAATAACCTTTGGCTGCTCCACTCATGTTCCCTCTGTTTCTGTCATCTGGCAGGGCCGAGAAATGGGTGCTGGCAAACGTCTCCGAGCTGCTGCATCCGATTCCAGGGAACGAAAAAAGAAAAACCCAAAAAGATGCAGCTGCCGGCCACATCTGGCTCCCAGATGGACACACCAGCGTGGCTTGGAGGAAGCCTCTGGAAGCGAAAGGGAGGCGTATTCTGCAACGTGGCAGTTTCTGCAACACTGTTCGGTCCCCACACACAGCAGACCAAGCTGCATGCCGTTTGCTGTGAGCAGATGCTTTGGGAGGAATTCTACCCAGCCGAGCCCTACTCAGAGGAGGCCCACTGAAATTAAAGTACCCAAGTGAGTCAAGCTCATTAACGTCAGAGGGTCCAGGGCTAGCGTTAGATGCAAACCAGTGCCTTTGGGAAGGGGCGCATGCAGCCGGGGAACCCCTAAAATATTATTAGAAATGTAACAAAGTGTAGGGAAATCTAGCACAACAGCCTAAAGAAGCAAAAATGAGGCCATCCAGGGATGCAGCAGTACGGCAAAAAAAAAAGTAACAGCTTTAAAGCAACTGAGATACAGGCCACAGTCACATAAAGCACTATGATGCCACTTTAAACAGTCACGGCTTCCCCACAAAGAATCCTGGGAGGATCTGTAGTTTGTTAAGGGTGCTGAGATTTGTTAAGGTAAAGGTAAAGGGACCCCTGACAATTAGGTCCAGTCGTGACCGACTCTGGGGTTGCGGTGCTCATCTCGCTTTATTGGCCGAGGGAGCTGGCATACAGCTTCCGGGTCATGTGGCCAGCATGACTAAGCCGCTTCTGGCAAACCAGAGCAGCGCACGGAAACGCCATTTACCTTCCCGCTGGAGCGGTACCTATTTGTCTACTTGCACTTTAACGTGCTTGCGAACTGCTAGGTTGGCAGGAACAGGAGATCCTTATTCCCCTCCCAGAGCTACAATTCCCAGTGGTTTAACAGTCAATCCCTCTTCACAGGCCCTTCATGGACTCCCAACTCCCTGCATGGGCCAATGGTCAAGCAGGATGGGAGTTGGAGTCCAGAAGCATCTCGAGGATCACATATTTGTTAACCACCTTGCCACTGGATTTGCCTGCCTCTGTGCGTGTTTGTGTGAGCTCCACCAACTTACCTTGTCAAGCTTGGCTTCTATTTCCACAACATCCGTTTCCACCTCATCTATGGTCGCCCTGCAAGAAGGGAGACATAGACATAAGCTCTTGCTTGAGACTGCGTGAGATTCATTGCATACCCTCCAACGTGCCACAGAGGAAAATCAGGACTGCGTCTTTCAGGGCTGCACCCCCCAAAGTTTCAGGAGCGTGCTGGACAGACAGCAGCGTGCTGATTGGTGGCTGAGAGGCATGAAGAGGGACAGACATAAATATAGGGAAAGGTGTAGAGTCACAATGCAACCTAAACTTCCGGTAAACAATCTGGAAACTCCAAATATCTATGGTGCAAAATGGCGCCACTCCAGCTCTTAGCAACTCGATGATGAACCACCCCCTGTTCTCCAAGGCACACTTTGCACTGAGAGAGTGGATACCCATTTTTTTCTTGGAGGCCAGAAGTGCTAGCAGCGCTTCGGTCTACATTATTCCATATCTCTATAGGGGAGGAGGAAGAGCTGGAAGTGGCACTTGTTGTGTTTCCACTTTGGGTGGGCAAGCATCAGGGGGAGGCAGGCAGGTGGGTGGGAAAAGAGAGGCACGGGAGCCAAAAAGAGACATCTCAAGATCCAATCAGAAGCTGGGATGGCTTCTGTAATTACAGGATGTCCCGGTCAAATCAGAACAGTTGACAAGTATATGACTATCAGGCCCAAAGCCAGGAAGGCTGAAAGCAGGGGCACATGGAGACAGGGCCAAACGATGGCCCGTTTCTCCAACTTCTGAATACATTACAGAATCATAGCGTTGGAAAGGACATCAAAAATCAACTCCCTCTACCAGTTCAGGAAAGCCATGGATATTGGTGGACATTCAGCCTCTGCTTACATCTCTAACACAACCAGTATTCTCCTGACATGAATGGTTTGCACCATCAGGAAGTTCTTCCTAATAGCTTATGGACAGCTAGTTGTTGTGGCTTGTTGGGGAGCGTGAAAACTCCTCTCCCAAAACACAAGGCAACAACCCTTAACTAGCAAGCAAGACTGAGATCTATATTCGGCTAATAGCATCGGCACCGCCATTTCTCTATTTGCAGTCAACAGACCATTTAAACGTTTTAGAACCATTTTATGACAATTAAGCATTAATAAAAAAAACCAATGCAGGCTCAGCAGCAGATGCAAGGCCCAAAAGTCAATATTCCAAAATACATCCTCCTCCGCCAGCATCTAGGGCTGCCAAATCCTGCCAATTCCTGAATGGAGCTCATGACAGGGAGAAGAAGCAAACCTCGATGATCCCAGGTTCAGGTGTAATGAGAAGGCAAAGCTTCCTGATAAGGTTCTGAGAGCCAAAATTATCAGGATGGCGGTGATTTTATTTTTTTGTGAATATTATTTAATTAATTGCCTTCCATACATGTCCCAAATGTATGTGCTCAATATGTACGGTAATTAATAACAGCTAAGAACAAAACACCAGTTACAAAACATTAAAAACAACAGAGGATGAGCTTTAAAATAAATCAAAATGGACACCTGTGGCAGAAACTTATTCATCCAGCTGGAGAAGGATACTGAATGATCAAGCTGTTCCAAGCATCAACCCCAGTGAAGATCGATCCCCATATCATCCAGCCCACAGGGCTTCCCAACCGACCAGAGAACAGACACATCGCTGTGGCACACCAGCTGTGGCAAATAGTCAGCCCTCTTGCACTACAACTCCCATCAGCCCCAGCGAGCATGGCCAATGGCCAGGGATGATGGGAGTTCTAGTTCAGTAACATCCTGAGATTTCCCCACACCTACTGCACAATATGCTAAAGTTGCTGCAGAACACCAATCCACACACTTGATAGCGTCAGAACAACCCTCCCCAAAACGGTTCAGATGTTGTTGGACTCTGACTCCTACCCTCGCTGGCCACTGGCCATGTTGGCTGGGGCGAATGGGAGTTGTAGTCCAAAACAAATTCGGAGGCACCAAGTGAGGGAAGGAATGTTGGACAAGGTGGGCCATTGGCCCCGTACAACCGACGAAATGTTGATATTCTTAACTGGGAGTCGAAGAGGCTTAAAATTAAGCAGTGGGAAACATTGGCGTTCCAGTCAGTAATGTGAAGAAAGGAATTTCCAGGTCAAATCTCCTCGTAGCTCTGGAAATACAGGAAGCCCAAAGCTTCCAGCGTGTTCCTTCGGGAGAATTGGATAGCAGTTCTTTTATGGGCAACGTTCCAGGCTTTGGTAACTGCAGCATGAAAGGAGTTTGGGGGTGGGTGGGAGTGGGTGAGCGAGGGAGGGAGTCTTTGCTGACAGGGGTAAGCCTGTGTCAGGACTGTACCAGTTCAGACTGCAAAGCACAGTGGGCTTCCGTGATTTTATGTTCCTGCACAGAGAGAATCCCTCCATGCAGAAAAAGAGCATGCCAGGCGAATAGCTCTAAAACAGCATTCTCCCTGAATGGCTAGCTTTCTATGTGTGGGGAATGGATGCTTCCATTGTATTGTGTTGTGTTGTGTTGTATGGAAGAATTGAGTTATCATGGCAGCCCTCACTTGCTGTCGGAAGTGGTACACACCAGCGACAGATTTACTGCCTCGGACCACTTCCTGGTGGCTTAAGGGGTTTCCTGAGGGTGTCTTGCTCAAGTGCTTCCCCTGCCCCACTCGACCCCATAACAACACCAGAGCCCCACAAGACTGTGGCCTATCTGGTCCAACATCCTGTTCCCACAGTGGCCAACAAGAAGCCCGAATGGGAAGCCTACAAATAAGACCTGGGTGCCACAGCAAGCCTCCCCTCCCATGGTTTGCAGCACCTCCTGAAGTAAAATAACAGCATCGTGGCTAGTAGCCACTGAGAAGCTTATCCTCCATAAATTTGTCAAATCCTCCTTTAAAGTTATCCAGGTTGATGGCTGTCGCTACCTCTTGTGGCAGTGAGTTCCAGAGTTTAACTATGTGCTGTGCAACCCATTTTAAGGGACAAGGAGCTCAGAGAGATGTTTTCTCATCAGTAGACTCACTGGCGGAGGACATTTTCAAGAGGCAACCTAAGAAGACCCCCTCTGGATGATGCCAGCGACCCATCTGGCCTAGTCTCTGGTTCTCACAGACGCCAACCAGACGCCTCTCAAAAGACGGCAAGCAGGACCTGAGCTACTTTCCTCACGTGTGATTCTCAGCAATAGGTATCCAAAGACATTCTGAGGGGGGAAACATCCTTGCAGAGGCAAGGCAGGCTTGGGCAGAAGTACCCACAATGGTTGTCTCGCTGCATTTTGAAAGGAGCCAAGCAAAGCACATGCTTCCCTCGAAAGACTGGGGTGGGAAGGCGCCCCCATAAGTCTGTCCCCCATAAGTCCAGTGTTTAATTTCAACTAACTGCACACCTGCTTTCGGCCACGTGTCAGGGCCAAGGGCATCCTCAGAGGACTTTGGACAGCTTTTTTTCCTGCATTCTGAAGGTATGAATAATAATAATAATAATAATTATTATTATTATTATTTGGAGCCGGGGATTGACATCCTGTAATATTTCTGAGCAAAGGCCTACAGGTTATATGCCATTTACACACACAAATACACACAGAGAGAGAAAGAGAGCACAACCATACACACACACACAACACACACCACAGGAAAAATATATGAACATCCAATAAGCATTCAAGAGGGTAGCATTCCCAGGCCAAAACCTGTGGCCCAAAATTCACTCATCCCTGGAAATGTGGGTGAGCCAAACGGACAAACCCCAAACGAATGTTTTTCCAAGAGCTCATTCCTGTGGTGGAGCTGGCCAAGCGTTCCCTTCAACTGGCACCTGGAAGTGTGGGCAGCCGAGCACTTGCCCAGCTCTCTGTGGGGAAAGTTCTTAGCCTTGTGGTCTCTGCTGGGAAGAGCAAAAGGGGCCTGCAAAATGTCTAGGCTGAGGTTTTGAAGTATCCCAGCACCAAACATGCCCCACCCCCTGCTGGGTTCCAGCATCCCAGTTCCACACAGCAAGACTTTCCTCAAAGATTTGTGGGTTTCTTGAGGCAACTTTAACCTGGGCTCATCACTCTCGCCGGGCCTACCTTCTGGAGCAGTAGCTGTTTCATAGAATCATAAAATCATAGAATTGTAGAGTTGGAAGGTATCCTGAGGATCATTTAATCCGACCCCCTGCAATACAAGCATATGCAGCTGTCCCATATGGAGATTGAACCTGTGACCTTGTTATTATCAGCACCACTCTCTAACCAACTGAGCTAGAATTCCGGTCCAGAGGTGCTTGTATACCAGGCATAGGACATGGATAGGTAAAAAGCAGCAGCAGCAATAATATATTGTGGCTCTCCTGTTTTTGTTGTGTCTCCAACTCCTATTGTTCCCAACTATCGGCCATGTTGGCTAGGAATGATGGGAGCAAGTTCAGAGACATGTAAGAAGAGCCTACTGAATCAAAAGCCCCTCTAGTCCATCTTCCTGATCTCATATTGGCAAACCAAATGCCTATATGGGAAGCCCAAATGCAGGTCCTCAGAGCAACAGCACTCTCCCCTCCTGTGGTTTCCAGGAACACAGGTATTCAAAGACATACAGCCTGCTGAATCCCAGAGCTGCAAGGTCAGAGAGGGCAAGAGAAGGAACCTCTTTTGCTGAGGCCCTTTTGCCCTCTGCTCAAGCTGAAGGGAGCTCAAAACACACACACCCCACTTCCTTTATATGCGCCATACACCTCGGCTGATAATCCCTGGCGCTGAGTTATTAGCAAACACCCACCCACAGCACCCCTTGGGAAACAGGCCAAGTTTCAGAGTCGCACAGCCAGAACGTCAGCAGGGATAACGCACTAAAATAAACAGAGACTTCTGCCAGCTTCTAAGAATGTGTGAAGAGCCCTGCAGGATCAGGCCAGCGGCCCCTCTAGCCTAGCATCCTGTTCTCAAGGCAGTCAACCAAATTCCTAGCAGCCTTTTTCAACCTGTGGGTCCCCAGATGTTGTTGAACTACAACTCCCATCACCCCTAGCTAGCAAGGCCAGAGCTCAGGGGTGATGGGAGTTGTAGTCCAACAACATCTGGGGATCCACAGGTTGAGAACCGCAGTCAGGACCTCAGAGCAACAACACTCTCCCAACATGTAACTAATACTCAAGAACACAACTTGTTCAACCTGCCCTTCAGCAACTTGTAACAGTCAAGCTTGAACCCTGAGCAGCTAATCAGAAAAGTCAGAGAGAAGTGGGATCTGCAACAAAATGTTGCACTGCTGAATCTCCTGTTCAGGGTGCCTCTTCCAGGATTCTACATTCCATTCCCACCCCCCTGGTTTTCCATTACACATACAACATTTTGTAGTTACCAAGCATGTTCAGTTCTTACTGGGCTGCTTAGGGGAGGCAGGAGTTGCTCCCTTAGGTTTTTATTTCCCAAATTTGTTTTCTGTACTTCTGTAAACCTTGGGATTCCCCTAAATACGCCAGCCCTTGTTTCTAGGGGACTCAGTTTTGCCTGCATAACCATTGGCGCTCAGCACCAGAGTTCAGTATTACAGGGAGTGATTCCATCAGCACACACACAAAACACACATTTAATTTAAGTCATTTCAAATGAATAGGCGTCCTTGTGAAACAAGCAAAGGAGCTATTGTTGTACCTTGTACAGAAGAACGCATTCCCCATCAGATATGGCTAAGATGCTTCCACTGTTGGTTCTTGTTTGTAATCAAGATGGGCCAAGCCCCAAAAGATACCCCTGTTTCCCCACCATCCAAGAAGCTGGAGAAAGCAGGAAGAGTTGGGTCTTTCAGAGCCGTGACCTCTCCTCTCTTCCGGATCTCTGCTCCAGCAGACAAAACAATCTGCCTCGGGACAGGAGAAGACATCCTGGACACGCTCGTGGAGGTGAATCAGCACCTGAATAGTATGTGCTTCATCACCAGCACGACAGCACCTACTGTAAGGCGGAGCCACGTGAGTGTAAATACGACATCCGATCTCTCCCTTGCGTGCTTTGAACACCTTTTCTCTTGCAACCTTGTCTTCAAAGGTTTTCTGGTTACGTAACCCCTGAGAGAGTTCAAGCCAAAGCACAATCACGATTGTGAAGATACTGCCATACACACCCCGTTCTTTGAGTGGTTAGAAGTTTCAGGGGTTCCTCCACATACCCGGAGTTTGGTTTCCTTAGAACAAAGATAAAAGCGCCCTCTGGGCCTCTCCAGGCGATCTATTTGTTGAGCATTTTATGAGCTCTTTTTTTATTATTTTTAGCTCAGCGGTAGAGCACCTGCTTTGCATGCAGAAAGTCCCAAGTTGAATTCTCAGCATCTCTAGATAAGGCTGGGAATGTCCCCTGTCTAAACCCTGGATAGCTGCTGCCAGTCCGTGTAGAAAATACTGAGCTAGATAGACCAATGGCCCTGTATAAATCAACTTCCTGTGTTCCCATGTTTTCAGGGAAGGGTCACAGCTCAGTAGTTAGAGCATCTGCTTTGCAAGCAGAAGGTTCAATCTCTAGCATTTCCAGGTAGGGTGAAACCCTGGAAACCTCTGAAACCCTGGAAAGCTGCTACCAGTAAGTGCAAACAATACTGACCCAGATGGACAAATTTTCGGACTCAGTGCAAAGCAGTTTCCTATGTTCAAGGCTGGCTGGCTGGCAACAAAAGCACCCTTTGTTTGAACTCATCTGCTGCTCGGTGACGTATTAATTTTTTATTTTTATTTTTGCAATGTTCAGTTTTTGGTACAAATGAATAAAAAAATCCCATCTTGACGGCTTTGGAATTTTTTGGCAGATGTGCTCCTCCTTCAAAAACTCATTTATCTCTGTGTGTGTTTGTGGTGGAAGCAATTGCTCACATGTTTATCACGCTGCCAATAAGTGATTTGGATTAAATGGTTGAAAACGATCCTTTAAATCCTTGGCAAACAACATCATGTCTTCCAGATGTTGCTGAGAGCCAACTTGCTTCAGTCCCAAGCAACACAGACAATAGCTACAGATGATGGAAGTTGCCCAACCACATCTGAAGAGCACTGTGTTGACCCTTCTTGCATTTAAACCAGAGACTGGGAACTTACGGTGCCCTCCAGACTTTGTTGGACTACAACTCCCATCATCCCTGGCCACTGGCCATGCTGGCTGGGGCTGATGGAGATTGGAGTTCAACAATGTCTGGCGGGCACAGGTTTCCCATCCCTGCTTAAACTGCTTAAACACTCTTGTTGATTGGCCTGCAATTCCCATAGTGTTCCAGGTTCTCCTTCTATGCTGTGTCATGTACTCTGCTCCTTAGCCCTACCAGGGTCCCTGCATTCTTGAAATCAATCTTCTGTTAGGTCTAATCCTGTAAAGACTCTGTGATTGGTTCCCAGGAGTTCTAATGTGTCCACTTTACCAGTCCTGGATGTCTGAAAACCATGTTTCCTAGCCATGCAGTCCTAGATGGGCTTCACAAAAGCCTAGGCTGGCAACATAGTGCCCTCCAGATGTTTAGGATTACAACTCCCATCACCCCCAGCCAGCATGGCCAATGCCCAGGAACAATAGGAGCTGCGGTTCAAAGCTACAGCTGAAAGGCACCATATTGTCTTCCCCTGGCCTAGCAGAATCTGGCTGGGCATTCTTTCCAGCCAGAATTGCCTTTGGCCTACTGTCTATTTCATTCCTCATCTGGTTTCCTTTGTTGGAAGCGCAACAGCAGAGATCATCCTGTATGTCACTTAGAAGTTAGTTCTGTTAGTATTAAAGTCAACTAGCCAAAGGGGGGACATGGTGGTGGTGTTACCTAGCAACCAGGCAGAGGGGAATGATCTTTACTGAGGTAGCACATGCTCTGATTGGCTGTGTAGTTCTGAGGAAGTTTTCCTCTGCACATTTTAGTAGAACATCTTCCTGCCATGCACTGGTCCTGAAGTAAGAAAGACAAAACTTCTCTGTTCATTCCTCCTCGAATCACACACTCTCCCCACCCCCATTTCCTCAACAAAAGTGTTAACAGGATTTCTTTTTTCTCTGGACTCCGTCTGCATTATTTAAGTGACTCTGCTAACATCCTTGAGCAGAAGGGCCTGTAGTTTCAACATGAGGCATTCTACCTCCCTCCGACAGTGCGAAGCCTAGATCCACAGCCCAACAGGTGGGGGCGCTTGCTCCCTGTCCGCCTGAGTACGCAACGGCATTTCTGAGCCCCACATGCCCCCGAGAAAATGACCCTCCGCACCAAAACAAATTGACTTCCTGACACATAAAGCGCCAAACATCAAAAGTGGAGGAAATGCTCCGAGTTATTAATCAACGCTCTGGATTACATACGGAAGACAGGAGAGATCTGGTTTCGTTCAACAATAGCCGATTTGGAAAAGCCAAAGGCAGAACAGGGACAAGCCTTGCGATCTAGGTGAATGTAGCCGGTCTCCTCTGTTTCGTTCCCATAACGCAAGTGGAAGAATTCACTAACATCCAGTGAGAAATGAGTGATTCCATCTGTTGGGCATTTATTTTAGCATCTCCTACACCACAGCACTTATCTTCTACTTCTTTTCATATTCCCTGTACTGAGTGGTTGGCTGGATTCAGACCAAAACCCATCTAGCTCCTGACATTCCATGCCCAGACAGACAGATCTGGGAAGCTCACTATCAAAGCATAAAGGTGATGGCCTTCATCTGGACTATGTCTGCAGCATCTCAACACCTCAAAGGTAGACTGCCTCAGAACTGGGAGGTTCCCTCCTTAACTATTGTAGCCAACAAGTTCCTAAGTGTGGGTGGTGGGAGCAGGCACCACCAGGCAAATGCCAAGGCCCACAATCCATCCAAGGTCACCCACTGCCGCTCTCAAGTGGGAACTGCAACGAAATATGGCGGTGTAACCTTGCCTCCTAACAGGAGTGCTTCCATTCTGGGTGCATGCCAGTCAGCCATGCACACCTTCAGGATATGCCATCTGATTCCCCCGCCCCAATTTACAATATTTAAAGTACATAGCTCCCCCCCCCCGCAACCAGATTCCTGTGAACTGTAGTTTCCCCCAGAGCTATAGTTCCCAGCACCAGTAACGAACAATAGTTCCAAGGATTCTTGTGGGGAGGTCACATGCTTTAAATGTACATTGGATGTGCTTCGAATGCACGGTGTGGGTCTGCCCTTAAAGAGTCCCTGCCCCCAAACCCCTGAGAGCTGCTGCTCATCAGTGCAAGTTTATCTTGAGCTAATGGTCTGACTCTGTATAAGGCAGCTTCCTATGTCTTAAGGGAAGGACCAGAGTGGTTTAAAACTCAACCCCTTTATCCAGGGAGCTCTGGAACTATGGCTCTGTGAGGGGAACGGGGTGTGTGTCTCCTAACTGCTCTGAGCATCCTTTAGCAAACTACGGCTCCCAGCATTCTTCGAAGGATAAAGTGCCATAATGGTGATTTAAATGTGTGGTGCAGATGTGGCCCCACCAAAATTCTATAGACATTCTCAAGGACCCAGAGAATGAGGCAGAAAGATGAGAGCCTCTTTCTCAGAAGGAAACCTTTGTGGAACTGGAAGGCAGATACTGCATGGCTGTGGTTTTTTTCTCCCTTCTTTCAGAAGAACAACCAAAAAAAGTGACTCATGCTCTACGGCTTCGCCTGTTGCCCACCAGCAACAGGGAGCCGCAAGCCCTGACCACAGCGGAGCCGTCCCTTTTGAAACTGCTTCCAAAAATAAGAGGCAAAGAGCAGATGCCCTGTAGAAATGCGAGCTGCCTTCTTTCTCGCCCATCTCACTGGCAGGGCCCTGCACATGAAATAGAATAATGCAAGTGTTTCTCTTGGGCAGATGCCTTCTTTTTGCTATTTTTGTCCTCCCAAGCCTGGAAATCATGTGAGATGACGAGGGCATCTCTCTCCCAGCTCACCGAGAGACAATGTTTCCACACCGTTTCATCTCGGCTGGTTTTTGAAAAATCTGGAGGTGCCCACAAACAGAGAAAGACATTTGAACAAAACAACACACACACACACACACACAAACACCTTTCTTTTAAAAAGGAGCACGCGAGAGAGATTTGCATGTTCTGTTAAAAAAAAATAATGCCACAAAATAAATTACAGGCAGCGATTGTGTGGGAGGTGCCACTGTCAGCTCAAAGCTGCCACACTCTCCTGCCGTGGACCGGCTGAGAAAGCATCTGCAAAGTCCTGCCCACTTTATTACATTGTCTCCGGAAAGAAGAGTGTTGCTTTTTCTCCCCATTTGGCATTTCGCTAGTTTGGATCTTGCGAGCCAAGTTCTGAAGCTCTCCCGACACTGACATGGTTTTGCAAAGAGGAAGTGTGTTGTCAGGGATAGAACTACAGAGAGGCAGACAAGCAGGGTTGCGGGTGGTGGTAAAAGCACTGCATGGGAGCAAAAGCAGAGGGAGTTTGAGGAGTTTGTTCTATCTTTGTTTGCAAAAAAAAAATCGGGCACACAGTGCCGGGTGCTTTTGAGCATGTGCAGAATTCCTGATTTATTACATTGTTCAAAATCATATGCAGAGGTTGTATCAACCGGCCTCTGAACGCTTTATAATACAGAGCAGTTAAGCCATCCAGTCCCAGAACTTTATCAATCTTCGCTTGTTTTCATCGTCTGTTCTGCTTCCATTATCAATATTGGAACATTTAGCATTTCCACTTGTTCTTTTGTTAAATTTTTCTCTTTTAGATAGCTTTCCATTTCTCCAGCATCCTCCTTCTTGCCTTGATACAATTTAGAACAATACCTACAAAACTCCAGTCTCATTGCTTTTTCATTATATGTTGTTCTGCTACCCGTATTTATTTGTTTATAATTTTAGTTTTAGTTTTCCTTTCTTTCTTTTCATTTTCCATGTTAACAGTTCGCCTGGTTTATTTGCAAAGTGTTTCTTTCTCCTATATTTTAATTTCTGCTCCACTTCTTGAGTAACTAACATTGAAATCTGTGTTCGCAACATTTTAAAAGTCTGTATTGCCTCTGTGTCGCCTGGCTTTTCCAGCAGAATGTTTTTTCATTCCAGGTAGTCTCCTTCGTGATCTCTCGCTTCCTTTTCTCTTTTAACTTTTTTTGGGATGGCAAAATGAGATAAATCAGTGGTGGCTAGTCTGTCCGGTCAGGTGGGGCTTTGCCCCCACCAAGCTCAATATGTCTTCAGCCAACCTCTGTACGTGCATCCAGTCCAGGCGTTGGCACTGCCTGCCAGCTTCCTGCTCCTTAGTCTCAGTGTTGCAGCCAAAACGATTGAGGGGATGAAGCGACTCCCCTACGCTGCAGAATCAGGGAATTTTTAGTCACATGAGAGACATTTGTCACGTTATCCACAGCATGGAGAAATCAGAGAAAGCTTTTCTCCCTCTCTCATAACTCTAGAACTTGTGGGCACCCAAAGAAGCTGAATGTTGAGGGCAATGTTGATAGGCAAAATAAATTACTTCTCCACACAGCACGTAGTTAAACTGTTGGCCTCCCTAACTTCTGCCCTAACTGTCCCAATGCGTCCCAGCCTCCACTGCTGTAAAGCATACAGTGGTACCTCAGGTTACAGACGCTTCAGGTTACAGACTGCGCTAACCCAGAAATAGTACCTTGGGTTAAGAACTTTGCTTCAGGATGAGGACAGAAACTGCACGGCGGCAGCATGGCAGCAGCAGGAGGTCCCATTAGCTAAAGTGGTATCTCAGGTTAAGAACAGTTTCAGGTTAAGAACGGACCTCCAGAACGAATTAAGTTCTTAACCCGATGTACCACTGTATAAGCAACAAGTTCTGTTTATGAAGGAAAGGCTTCCCTGCATGAACAGACTTCAGGCTTGCTGAACTGAGCATTCTCCCAAGACTGCCAGTATTTTGTGGAAGGATTCAAATGCACACTCTGGAACTGCGGGTTTGCAGGATGACTAAGCGCTCTGTCGCTGAAGTGCAACAAATCCGCGTTGTTGTTGTTGTTGTTGTTGTTGTTGTTGTTGCAAAGCTTAGAGCAATGTGGTTAGCTCAATCGGTAGAGCATGAGACTCTTAATCCAGGGTTGTGGGCAAAAGATTCCTGCATTGCAGGGGGTTGGACTAGATGACCCCCGGGGTCCCTCCCAACTCTACAATTCTGTGACCCATAGGACTGTTACCCAGTCAAACCATTGTTCCATCTAGCCCAGCACTGCCTGAACTGACAGGTAGCAGTTCTCTCAGCTTTCAGGTCTGGGTTTCTCCCAGCCCTACCTGGAGATGTGGGGGATCGAACTTGCGCCCCTCTGCGTGCAAAGCAGATGCTCAACCACCGAGCTATTGCCCTTCAAACACCGAGCCAGTGTGGTGTAGTGGTTAAGAGCGCTAGACTCGTAATCTGGTGAACCGGGTTCGCGTCTCCGCTCCACCACATGCAGCTGCTGGGTGACCTTGGGCTAGTCACACTTCTTTGAAGTCTCTCAGCCCCACTCACCTCACAGAGTGTTTGTTGTGGGGGAGGAAGGGAAAGGAGAATGTTAGCCGCTTTGAGACTCCTTAGGGTAGTGATAAAGCGGGATATCAAATCCAAACTCCTCTTCTTCCCTTAAGACATAGGAACATAGTTAACTGCCTTCTTCAGAGTCCATCTAGCGCAGGATTGTCTATGGCGGCAGGCAGTGGCTCTCCGGGTCTTTAGGCAGGGACTATTTAAGGGCAGGTCCACACCATACCTTTAAAGCACACCTAGTGCACATGACCTCCCCCAAAGAATCCTGGGAAATGTAGTTTATTCAGGGTCCTGGGCACTATAGCTGTGAGAGGGAACTACAGTTCCCAGGATTCCTTTGGTGAAATCATGCGCACTGGATGGTGTGGATCTGCATTTTCCCAGGCCTACCTGGGGGTGCCAGGGATTGAACATGGCACCTTCCCCATGCAAAGCAGATGCTCTCTACCCAGCAGGCTGCCAGGAAGAGAAGAGGTTGGTGTTGAAGAGATAAGCCTTTCTGCCTCTGGTGGGCCCTCCTTGCTCCTGCGTCCTGTTCCAGCTCCCTCCTTGACTGCTCCTTCTCAGCTCCTGCTCAATCATTAGATGTTGGTTGTGGATGGGGGACAAGGCAACTGCGACTGTCTCCCCAGTTCATCAAGAGGCACTCTTCCACCTCCCTTCCCTGCAATGGGATCGCACGCAACAGACACATCAACTCCGGGCAAATTGCTTATGATCCCCGCTATTATGGCACTCCGCCAGCCAGCCAGTAATGAGTTAGAGCAGTGTCGGATGTGATTGCCCTTGACAGGGAGCGGCTAGGAATCGCGGGGTTAATCTTGGCTTCCTCTCCGCCCTTCCCAACCAACAAGCATCACTGAAAGAGAGAAAGGAAGGTGACACAGCGTGCTTAATCTGCCCTTTAAAACACACACAAAGATAAATTCTAAACCCAGCCATTGCCTTGAGCTACAGAAAGCTGGGTTTTGCAATCTGCACACATTAAGAAAAGCCAGGCCAGTGGCCCATCTAGTCTGGCATCCTGTCCTCACAGCGGCCAACCGGGTGCCACAATGGGAAGCCCACAAGCAGGGTCTGGGTTCAACAGCAACTCTACACACCAGCCATTCCCAGCAGCTGGCACTCAGGAGCCTCCTGCCTCCGCTGATGGGAGGCATAGCATAGCCATTGTGGCTAGAAGCCATTGACTGGCCTTATCCTCTGTGAATTGGCCTTATCCACCTTTAAAGCGATCTAAGCTTAGGTTTTTTTATGTTGAGTGTCAAACCATATTTTGCGCTCTCCTCTTTTAATGAGGGTGAAAGAGGAGAGCGCAAAATATGGTTTGACACTCAAAATCAAAAAAACGAAGATCATGGCCACTGGGCCCATCACCTCCTGGCAAATAGAAGGGGAAGAAATGGAGGCAGCGAGAGATTTTACTTTCTTGGGCTCCATGATCACTGCAGATGGTGACAGCAGTCACGAAATTAAAAGACGCCTGCTTCTTGGGAGAAAAGCAATGACAAACCTAGACAGCATCTTAAAAAGCAGAGACATCATCTTGCCAACAAAGGTCCGTATAGTTAAAGCTATGGTTTTCCCAGTAGTGATGTATGGAAGTGAGAGCTGGACCATCAAGAAGGCTGATTGCCGAAGAATTGATGCTTTTGAATTATGGTCCTGGAGGAGACTCTTGAGAGTCCCATGGACTGCAAGAAGATCAAACCTCTCCATTCTGAAGGAAATCAGCCCTGAGTGCTCACTGGAAGGACAGATCCTGAAGCTGAGGCTCCAATACTTTGGCCACCTCATGAGAAGAGAAGACTCCCTGGAAAAGACTCTGATGTTGGGAAAGATGGAGGGCACAAGGAGAAGGGGACGACAGAGGACGAGATGGTTGGACAGTGTTCTCAAAGCTCCCAGCATGAGTTTGACCAAACTTTGGGAGGCAGTGGAAGACAGGAGTGCCTGGCGTGCTCTGGTCCATGGGGTCACGAAGAGTCGGACACGACTAAACGACTAAACAACAACAAAAGCTGGCAGCCATCACCATGTACCAGGTATTGAATACCATTGTTTTAATGGTGTGTTGTGTGAAGAAGTATTTCCTTTTATCTGTCCTGGAATCTTCTACCATTCCGCTTCATTGGATGGCTCTGAGTTCTAGTCTTACGAGAGGAGAAAAACTGTGCTCACACCATGCTTAATTGTATACACTCCCATCACATGCCCTCTTTACTTGCAACTAAAAAGCCCCAAACGCAGCAACCATTTTGGATGCCCTTTTCCGAACCCTTTCCAGCTTTAAAACATCCCTTCCGAGGTGAGGCGACCAGAACGGCACATAGTTATTCCAAATGGGGCGGCAGCACAGATTTGAATAATCTGTGTTGTTTTCAGTCCCTTTTCTAATGATCTCTAAATTTGAACTAAAGCTGTGAAGAACTCTCTGGGAAAGGTGTTATGTGGTGATACAACATGATTCCCAGGGCATTCTGGGGGAGAAAGAGCAGCCACTGTCACTGATGTGGTGAAATGACCACAGCATCCTCCCCTCCCCCCATCATCACTACCTGCAAATAAGGCAGTGGGGCATTTCAGCTCAGCTATGTACCTATCTGAAGTTGCTTTTTACAGAGTCAGACCATCAGTCCATCTTTTCCAAAATCTCCTGCTCTAACTGGCAGCAGGTCTTGATTAAAGGTCTTACCCCAATCACCTGCTAGCCGGTTCCTTTTTAATAAAAAAATATATTGTAACGTTATATGTAGGGTTGCCTCCGAAGACAGTTTGGAAACTTCAGCTGGTGCAGAATTTGGCAGCCAGATTGCTTACAGGGGCAAGGTGGTTTGAGCATATTACGCCGATCCTGGCCCAACTGCACTGGCTGCCAATTAATTTCCAGGCCCCGTTCAAAATGCTGGTTTGGACCTATAAAGCCTTAAACAGCTCAGGACCACAATACCTCAAGGACCGTCTAGCTCCATATGAACCTTCCTAGACACTAAGATCATCCTCTGAGCCCCTTCTTCATCTTTTCCTCTCCATGAGAGATCCAGAGGGCGTCAACACAAAAATGAGCCTTTTCTGTGGTGGTTCCCTGCTTGTGGAATGTTCTCCCCAGGGAGATTTGCCTAGCACCTTCATTATTCACCTTTAGGCACCAAGTGAAAATGTTCCTCTTCAACCAGGCCTTGGGTTGATTGACAACTGATGCCCTTTTAAATGTATTGTGGGAGAGGGGATTAATAGGTTGTCTTTGTTTTTGTTTTTCATTATGTATTTTGTGTTTATTTTATACAATGGTACCTCGGGTTAAGAACTTAATTCATTCTGGAGGTCCGCTCTTAATCTGAAACTGTTCTTAACCTGAGGTACCACTTTAGCTAATGGGGCCTCCTGCTGCTGCCATGCTGCCGCCGTGCAGTTTCTGTCCTCATCCTGAAGCAAAGTTCTTAACCCGAGGTACTATTTCTGGGTTAGTGGAGTCTGTAACCTGAAGCGTCTGTAACCTGAAGCATCTGTAACCCAAGGTACCACTGTATTTTAATTTTATGTTGTGAACCGCCCTGAGAGCTATGGATGAAGGGTGGTTATACAAATTTAATAAATAATAAAATAATTGTAATATTGAACTGCCAAGCTGTTTGACCATCTAGCTTAGTACTGCCTACACTGACAGGCAACAACGCTACATCAGTTCTCTCCTAGTCGTATCTGGAGATGCCGGGGATTGAACCTAGGACCTCCTGCATGAAAAGCAGATGCTCTACCACTGAGCTACAGTCTCCCCCACCCCACCCAGGACCCGTTTTTTTCTGTGCTCTACCACTGGGACCAAAACAAGGCCTCCTCTTTCTGAAAGCCCAGCAGGAGTCCCCATAGCAGCTGACGAGGATTGATGAGAATACGCTGCAGAAAATGCCCAGAGGGATTTGTTTCGAAACACAGTCAGGCCCAGAATAAATCTTGCTTCGAGCACCTGAACCGCTGGGGCTCTTGTGATACATACTCCTTCGAAAGCCACAGATTTTTCTTGCTCCTTTGACGTCCTGGCGTACACCAGACGTATCCAAAAAACAATGTTGGTGGCTATTTAGGAGGAAGCAATTAAGTCTCAGGATGCCTCAGATATGCCTGCGCTGAAGCAGCCAGTCAGAAAGCCGAGGTGTTGACTCAGGCTGCAGGCACCCTGAGAGATGCAAGTTTCTCCTAATCCCCAGACAGTGCTGGATGATGCTGTCATCTCCTGGCTGGGTGCCCTTCCTGCTTCCCAACCATGAGCTGTTTGCCTTCATGCTTTTCCAGCCCTCAGGCTATTTCCATCGTGATCAGGACAGGGGCAGGGGGTGGGGAATAAAATCTACAACCAAAACATTAGAGCCATCTTTGCAAACCTGGGGCCCTCCAGATACTTTGAACTAAAACTCTTACAACTATAAACTGCCCATCGAAATGCACACCTTTGCATAAATGGCATGAATAAAAATATACATTATATATTTCATTAAAATGTTTATGGTCGTTAAAAAAAACAAGAACACCTCAAAGCAGTTTACAAAAAGAACAAAACAATGAAACGATCAGTACACACAGTTAAGAACAACTATTTTAAAAATTCAGTAATAGTAATTGCAGTCAACAATGAGCTAAAAATCAGACTGAAGCACATGCCAGCATTCTACATATCTGGAGAGGCTTGCCTACACAAAAACGCTTTTAGCAGGTGGCAAAAAGAGTTCAGCGAAGGCGCCTGCCTGGTGTCGATAGGAAGGGAGTTCCAAAGTGTAGGCGCTACCGCACTAAAAGAGCTACCGTATTTTTCACTCTATAAGATGCACCAGACCAAAAGACGCACCTAGTTTTTGGAGGAGGAAAACAAGAAAAAAAATATTCTGAATCTCAGAAGCCAAAACAACAAGAGGGATCGCTGCGCAGTGAAACCAGCGATCCCTCTTGCTGTTCTGGCTTCTGGAATAGCTGCACAGCCTGCATTCACTCCATAAGACGCACACACATTTCCCCTTACTTTTTAGGAGGGAAAAAGTGAGTCTTATAGAGCAAAAAATATGGTATTTCTTACAAGTGTTGGACAGGAATTAAACGACACATGTAAGAGTGCCAGTACTGCAAATTGAAGTGGTCAAAGGGGCATGTATGGGGTAAGGTGATCTCACAGGTAAACTGGTCCCAAGTTCTGAAGGGCTTTGCATACTTATAGTAACATGCTGAAATTAGCCTGGCAGCAAATCAGCAACCAATGCAGGTCTCTGCGCAAAGCTGTTACGTGCTCCGGTCATAAGAAACTGGAATTGACAAACTCCTTCATTCCCTAGACTGATACCTTGAGTTCTAACCTGCTTTAGCAGTGAATTCTGGACCTTTGGTCTGATTCAGAAATGTGACGCTTGTGCTCTATCAGAGATTTATTTATTTTAAAATTACACATTTGGAATGTGAGGCACAAGGCCTAAAACAACCAAAAGAGAGTATTTTAGATGTGCATATTTAAAGTTTCTCCCAAGTATCTGCCTTCGAGAAGCCTCCCACACGTCTCATGTTGTCCTCCCCCGCCTTTGAGACGCTACTTTGCATCTTTTTTCCCTCTCCCATAGCTGCCAATGTAGGAAAACGGCGCCATGGCAACAGCCTCCATGGCAACCGTCTCCATGATCACTGGATCCAGCTACTGCCACAGCATCTGCTCTGTGAGCGTTAAGAGGGCTCCTGGTTTTTTGTGTGGCCTGACAAACATGGCACCTGGCCAGCTGCATCAGGCTTGGCAGCAACCGGGAAGAGAGAGAGAGATTGTGTATTTGCCGGGAATCTTCAAGGTGTTATGACAAATTGCAGGGGAAACGGCACCAAAATGAATCACTTTTTAATTTTTAATGAAACCAGGCTTAAGAAGTTGGCTATCCGTTTTTTTAAAGTCATTATTTCCTGCACGGCGAAGCAACTTTCTCTTTCAGCTGTCCTGCAGTTGATTTCCAGATTTCTGAAAACAAAACTCTGAATTTCAAGGAACTGATAAGCTAATCTGCATCCTGTTCCTATATATCTTTGCTTGGAAGCAGGCATCTCTGAGATCAATCGGATTTGCTCACTAGTGTATGGGCTTATGTGGGAGTAGACCCCCTTGAACGCAAGGGATGGATGAATCTGCCCAGCATATTTTCCACTGTTTTAAAGATTTTTCCAATCTTAAATTCAGTTTGCTCCTTATATCCTCATATACATTTCAATTGTATAAAGTCCACCAAAAGATTCACACTCATCTTCATATGCATTTCTCCTAATGTAAATATTTCAACAATTTCGCATCATAGATCCATTGTCCCATGCCCTTCTCTCCTAAAAGTATGCATTTTTAACCTTATTTTCACCAATACATACATGCATTTACAGTTCACTTTTCTTTAATGTGTGCACAAACATCGCCAAATGTTCTTTGTTTTGAGAACTGTGCTGCAAAATTCATAGAAGGGCACATTTCGAATGAGAGCTTTGTTTTGCTGCATTAGATCAGCAATTGCAAGTTCAGGAGCTTTGCATTAACACGTAAACTGAAAAAAATTCTTCTCTATCGAACATACTAGGCACTGTGGTCTAAACCACTGAGCCTAGGCCTTGCCGATCAGAAGGTTGGCGCTTCGAATCCCCGCGACGAGGTGAGCTCCTGTTGCTCGTTCCCTGCTCCTGCCCACCTAGCAGATCAAAGTGCCAGTAGATAAATAGGTACTACTCCCGCGGGAAGGTAAATGGCTTTTCTGTGTGCTGCTCTGGTTTCACCAGAAGTGGCTTAGTGATGCTGGCCACATGACCGGAAGCTGTATGCCAGCTCCCTCGGTCAATAAAGCGAGATGAGCGCCACAACCCCAGAGTCATATGCGATTGGACCTAACGGTCAGGGGTACCTTTACCTTTACCTAGGACAGTCAGTAAACAAGCACTGGGTTTTGGCTGACTTTGGACCCTTGCTCTAACCAGTGCCCATACTAGTCTCAGGGATCTAGCCTTAGGGATCTGCACTATTTTCCCGTCCCCAGTCTTAGAAAAAGCCCAGAGCTAGTTGAGAGGGTAACCATGTAGTCACCACAGATGACAACTGTATTCTTGCTAGCCCTGCAGCCTCCAGATGGTTAATGTCTGTAGATGTGGCTGCCTCTTTAAGACAAACTCCCAGAGGACTTCTAGCCCAGGCATAGGCAAACTCGGCCCTCCCTCCAGATGTTTTGAGACTACAATTCCCATCATCCCTGACCACTGGTCCTGTTAGCTAGGGATGATGGGAGTTGTAGTCCCAAAACATCTGGAGGGCCAAGTTTGTCTATGTCTGTTCTAGCCAGAAAATATTGGTCACAAGGCTAGCACCTGGGTGGTTATTTCATTGTAGCCTGGGTGAGACCTGCTAACACTGGCTTAATCAATGACTTGTTCACCTCTGAAACTGTTACCTAAGAAATACTACCATGTCCCCTTGCCCTTTCAGCTTGGCAGAGCTTGAGAAGTTCATCTTTTTTTAAAAAAAGAATAAATTCTAATATGTCCCCAAATCAATATGTCCCAAAAGGACATATTTCAGTTCACACTTGTCCCTTTGCAAAGTAAAGTGGTCCAGATCAATTCAAGTTCATCCATAAGAACATAGGATGAGTTGGAGATCAGGCCAGTGGTCCATCTAGTTCAGAATCCTGTTCTCATAGAGGCCAACCCAAAAGAAAAACTCACAAGCAGGACTAGAGCAGCAACTGGTGTGGTTTACAGCAACTGCTGGCTTCCAGAAACTGGCATTCAATTCAGCTGTGGAGGCAGAGCTACGTAGTAGCCTTCATGGCTGGTAGCCTTCGATAGCCCTCTCCAAATGATCATCAGCAAAACGAAACAAAAATCAGCATCTTACAAGCTGCAGTGCTGAAGCATAAAGTATACTTCGGACGACTAAGAAAACAATGACACACAGAATGCAACGTCAATGGTTTAATTCAGAAGTTCCCAAACTGGTCCATTGGCCACCAATGGTCTACAAGATTCATCAAAGTAGTCCGTGGCATATTAAGTCCCCACTCGACCATGAAGCTCACTGGGCGATCTTGGGGCTGGTTACATTTTCTCAGTCTGAAAAGCTTCACAGGATTGTTGCAAGGATAAGTGGGGGAAGATCTATGTATGCTACCTTGAAGGAAAGGTGGGATATAAATGTAATAAACAAGTATCTGTAGATTTGTGGTTGGGGATGGCACATTGAGTGGATTAAATATTCATATTTCTATTGCTTCTGTTGAATTCATATTGTAATAATATATATATGAAATAAAAGAAGCAATAAAAATGTGTACAGCATCTGGCACAGAGCGATTCAATTGTTAACAGCAGGCAGAAAAATCGTTCAGTGGTCCACTAAGGCCCTCTACAATTTTCAACTGGTCCATGGGGATAAAGGTTTGAGAACCATAGGCTGAATTTCTCTCCCCCAACAATTATCTTTAAGCTTTAAGGTCCAAATAATCCACAGAGTAAAAAAAAACCCAAACAAACAATGAAAGAGAATGGATTTGAAGATGGACCAGAAATTGTTTGAAGTTTTACCCCCCAAAAGAACTTGATTCATGTTCAGTTCACTTGGCAATTATGGGAACTATTTTCAAGCGTAGTTCAGAGATTTGAGGGACTAATTCAGAAACCTGAACCTGAGATCTAGGGGTAGCCCCCGGTGATGTCGGTGGGGGGTGGGGTAGAGGGGAGGTTATTTGGTAGAGGGCAGCAGAGAAGGGCAGAATCCTTCCAGAATGTCAGTGCTGTAATTTGCAGCCAGCTCCTGCTGGCTTGCCAGCTGCATGCACAGTCTTCTCTCTCTATATATATCACACACACACACACACACACACACACACACACACATACACACACACATACAGTATATTAATTTTTTTAAAAATATTTTTATTGGTACTAGTAAAAGCCCTCTCGCCCACCTAGGAATCCAGACTCTCCATCGGTCACTAGGAGTGGGCCAGGCAAACTTGGTGTTTTCGCATCAGATCTGCAGGTCTGGCAACGCTAGCATTAAACAAAATGAATTCATTTCGAGCATTGCAGCTGGGTGCATTCTGCCACCATCTTCCTGTGCCTCACCTCACCTATGGCCTTCCTGTTGCAACACTCTCCCCCCCCCCACCCCCAGGGCTGACACCGATGGCTTCTGACAGCACCGGCTAAGCTGCAGAAAGTGAACCTGTTAGGAGATAAAGGGGACATGCAGTTGGGCTGCTCAAATCATCTTCATGTGACACAGAGGGCAACTGTCGTCAATTATCACGGGTTTTGCTTTTTTATGCTGGATTCACTGCAATGAGACTGATGGCAGGTTTCCTGTAGGCATCCGGCTGGCACGCGTAGAGGACAGGACGTTGGACAAGATGGGCCTTCATTGTTTGTTTAAAGGCATTTAAACAAAAGAAATAAATCTCTAAGCACTGTGCACATGGTAGCATTCAAAGAGAAGAAAAGCCTAAAACAGCAATATAAAAACAAATCCAATGGGCATCTGGAGAAGTCAAACCAATAAAACTAGGTCCGAGCTTATGGGTTAGAGAAAGCCTAGGCAAAACAAAACAAAAAACAAAAACCTTACGTATTTTGACCTGATGCTGCAAGGCTCTTAGTTGCGATTCCTGCATTGCACGGGGTTGGACTAGATGGCATTTGGTGGTACCTTCCAACTCTACAATTCTATGATTCTGATGTTCTTATTCATCATGCCTTTCATAGGATTCATAGGAACCTGCCTTATACAGTGGTACCTCGGGTTACATACGCTTCAGGTTACATACGCTTCACGTTACAGACTCCGCTAACCCAGAAATAGTGCTTCAGGTTAAGAACTTTGCTTCAGGATGAGAACAGAAATCGTCCTTCGGCAGCGCAGCAGCAGCAGGAGGCCCCATTAGCTAAAGTGGTGTTTCAGGTTAAGAACAGTTTCAGGTTAAGTACAGACCTCCAGAACGAATTAAGTACTTAACCCGATGTACCACTGTACAGAGTTGGATCGTCAGTCCATCTTGCAGGTTTCCAGGGTTTCGGGCAGAGAGTCTCTCCCAGATCTACCTGGAGATGCCACTAGGGACCGAACCTGGAGCCTTCTGCATGCAGGACAATAGCCTCTGGCCCTTCTACCAAACCTTCCCACAGAGAAGGCAATTCCTTACTGAGCCCACCGTTAGCATATATGGTGATAGATTTGGGTCGCATCCATACCATACATTTAAAGACTGTATGAAACGCATAACTTCTCCCCCTTCCCCCAAAGAATCCCGGGAACTGTAGTTTTCCCCCACAGCACTGTTCGCAAACTGCGCTTCCCAGGATTCTTAGGAAAAAGCCATGTGCTTTAAACATATGGTGTGCATATGACTCACCCATAATTAGTCTCATTCTTTTAAAATGAGCCATCTGAAGAAGAAGCAGCCGCCGCCACGGTTTGCAGCAGCAAATTACATACATTTAGATTAGGCACGGCGCAAAGAAACCCTTTCCTTTCGCCTCCTCCCGACACCAGCCGAGCATCTGGGCAACTTCTGGATTTTGGTGTTGTTGACTTTGCCATTCGCTTCAACAAACGCCTCAGCCTGGCAGTGTGCATTTGTGAGCCTTGCTTGCTGGGCGCTCTGCCAGGCCTCTTGAACTTTTGCCTGTCTAGTCTAGATTTCTTTCTCGAATGCTTCCTGAAGACCACATGTCCTCTCTCGAGGACTGGTGGTGATGGAGAGCATCCAGACACACGCTGCTCCGCCCTTCCGCTCATGACTCTCCTTCCCGCCGCAGCTCCATTTCTTACATATCATTCCCGCTGTTTCCGACGTTCAAAGGTGAGCGCCGATGCTTTTCGGTTGAGAGAAAAGGCAAGTCAGAGCACCCGCCACAAGACTGCAAATCCCCAAAACGGAAGTTTGTAAAATTACGAGTTGCGTGGAGAGAGTGGATACAGGTAAAGTTTTCCTCCCTCTCCCATAATACTGGAACTTTTGGGCATTCAACAAAGCTGGAAGCTGGAAGATTCAGGACAGATAGAAGAATTCATGCAGCACAAATCAATACAGTACAATAAATAATAATTAGAATAGAAGTACAAAACGTCTCCGTGTATTGGGGAAGACAGGTGATCTCTGTGCCTGCTCAGCCTCCTTTTCAGGTGCCAATTGAAGACGAGCAGCTTCTAAGTCCCTCTCTTATTCTCCCTTCTCCAAGTTTTTTTAAAAATAAAATCTTTCAACAGGACTTGGACCAGATACCCCTTCAAATAGAAGAATGTCAAATTAGGGTACCCTGTTCCCAGATTAAGGTCCCTGATCAGCATCTTATTAAAAAGGAAGACTTGTATAGAAGGATCTCTCAGTCAAGAGGGATATTCCTCAAAATATGAGATCCAGGTACGGATGTCCCGCGCGACATTTCTTTTTTGTCCCATTTCATACAAAAGCCTAGCACCCATTGTCGGGAGTGCTCTTTGTTTTGTGCATTCATCATGACAATTCCCTGTTACATTCATGCACCACAACCTAAAAGCTCGTGGATTAAAAAACTGTCCTTGCCCGTTTAAAATTGCTACTACCGCCGTGGTATGTCCCATGGAAAATTGTTTCCAAAGCTTAAAACTGTGGTTTCTAGAAGGAGAATGATCAGTTACAGCTGATGTTGACCTCCAGCTGCTGTTGTACACCCATCATCCCTGAGCATTGGCCATGATGGCTGGGACTGATCAGAACTGGGAGTCCAACATTTGGAGAGTCACTGGTCCCCCACCCCTCCACTTTGACTACAGCTTTAATGAATCAAATCATTGACTTGCTGCCCCAGTTGCATAGTACTTGTTGTGAAGGGGAAAGCACTCAGTACATGCTTAAAGGCACTCTTGTTTATTCCATCCAGGGCTCAGCTCTTCCTCCTAATAACTTTCATGTCTCAAATCTGCTAATTGCTAAGGCCCGTTATCTTCGATCAGCTGCTTCTGAAATCAACAGACCTGGAGTGTCTCTTCAGTTCCTTAAGACACAACAGGCCAACTAATTATGGGTTACTTTCTCATGCCAAGATACACAGAGCCAAAACCCAGATCTCTCTCTCTCTCTCTCTCTCTCTCTCTCTCTCTCTTTCTCCCTCTCTCTAGACAAAAGGTCTCAGAAATGGATCAGACTAATGCTTGGTGTTCATTGGAGTTGGATGGGTTTCTCATGAGGGAGGTTGATTATATGAAGCAGATTCCAAGATTGCTTCCAAAACAATGTTGTATTTGAGAAATGGGGTCTGGCTGGCTTTGGGAAGAAAATAACAGGGATTTAAAAAATTGAAGTCAAACCGAGAAAAATATTTAAACTGAATGTCTCATAAGTGACACGTTTGCCCTCACTGAAATATCTTTCTGAGAGAATTCTGGTTCTGGCATGAAAATCAAATACACACTCTCCAAAAAGCCTATATACAAAGTCTCTTTCCATATTTAGAAAATTAGACTGGCTTCCATGCCTCATGACCGTTCTCAACTTGCTGAGCACGTTTTCCTGGTGCACCTTTACCATAATCCTGCAAGACAGGGCAGAATTTTCAGCTCTCCACGTGGGGACAGCTAAGAGTAGAGTGGCTTGGGGGGAAACCCATGCAGTTTCAGAAGGCCTGAAGTTGTTCAGAATGTGCTGTTAGCGCACAACATGATTGCAAAGGTTTAAGGGTAGAAACTGCAGAGGAGTTTGTGGAGGGGGGGTCTAGATGTCCCTTCCAGGAAGCCCACCCTATAGCGCTGCACATAACAGACACCATTAAAAATATGATCCTACTGTGCATTAGATATTCCTTCATAACTGATTGGCTGAAGATTCCATTCTGACAAAAGGAAGTACTTAGGGAACAAAGGAAGCAGACCACCTGGTCCATCTAGCTCTACACTGTCTGCACTGACTGGCAGCATCCCTGCCAGCCTATTAATGTAACTGCTCCTATACATGGCCGGCACAAACTCCAGGGTCAGGATGGTGGAGAAATTCGATTCAGCTCACATTTAAAGGCATGAGTTGCCTTTATTCCCACTTTCTGAAGCGATATGCAAACCGAAGCACAGCCATCCTTTGAAATCTGCGCTTCTCTGACTTTTGCAATGCAGTTCTCGAGCCAAGTAATGTTGTACAAAGATGCATATAACTGGAGTAAATGCATTCTCACCAAGTAGCAGCTGTTGGTGGGAAGCAGAGCTCATTCCATCAGTTTGGTCAAAAGACCAGCTCCATTGGGCACCTCCTGCCCCTGAGTTGTCTCTATGCCAGATGATCATCATAAGAACTACTACTATTTAAGCATTTGTGCCTGACTTCGCTGCTGCTGCTGCTGCTGCTGCTTTTTTCCTCCTCCCTCCCTGTCCCTTTCCCCTTGTGTGTTGTGTTCTTTAGACTGCAAACCTGCAGGCCGGGACCGTCTTCTTCTAATTCATTTGTATGTTAAGTCACCCTGAGAGCTTTTGCTGGCTGAAGAGCAGGGTAAAAATGCTCTAAGTGAATAGAGTGTTCATGTAAGCACGTGTATTGATGCAAATGGCATTATATTGGGCAAATTTGCTCTGTAAAGTGATTCCTAAAGTATTCCCTGTATCCCGCCCCTCTATAGTACTGTAGCTGTTTACAGAGAGCCAGCAGCCTTCCGGAAGCTTCCTTCCCTTTCCAGGACTGCTCCACAGCAGGGTTAAGCCGAGACCCATGGGAAGGCAAAAATGCTCCACAGGAATGGAGTGTAGCCTTCCTCTAGGCTAGGGAAACATGAGGAGCTTTTGAGGAATTAATTTCCACTACATCTGAGCTTCAGTTATATAGCCCATTGCCAGTAAGGAGCCGTTTATGTTATGCTGTTGTGTTGTGTTGTGTTGTGTTGTGTTGTGTTGTGTTGTGTTGTGTTGCGTTATGTTATGTTATTTTTGTTTGTTGCATTTATATCTCACCGCTTTCTTCAAGGAGCTAAAGATGGCATCCTTGGTTCTTTCCCTCCTGAATAAATCCCCACAACAACCCTGTGAGGAAAGCTGGGCTGAGAGCCACTGTATGCATGGAGATTTGAACCTGGCCTCCCAGGTCCAGCACTCTAACCATTATACCACACCACTAATAAAAATAATCCCCTTTCTACATCTATCTTACCACCGTCGATTGTGCTTGGGTTATCCATTTGGACACAGCGATTGCTTGCATTAAGATGTTTAAGTGAGGGTTGATGGGTTATTTTTTAAAATTTTAAACGCGAACTGAAAATTTCCTTTTGTTATAGTTGCAAAATAAACCAAAGAAATACCATTGCAATAATGATGGGGTTCTAACTGCTCACTTTTCTCCCAAAATTTAAGTGACTAAATACTGAGGGCGAACCAAGGGCGAGCCGTAAGAGCCCTTCTGCTCTCTAGAAATAATTTGCCCTTTCCGTCTCTCATCCGAGGCTATTTGTAGCTGGCATTCGCTTCGGTGGCAAACATTTCTGCCAGTTCTTTCCTGGCCTGGATCCTGCATCCTTTTTATTTTCGCAGCAGGCTGGACGCAGGGACGGTGGGGAGGGGGGAGGGAGGGAGCCCTGCCATTGATTTCGACAGCTGCAATGACAGAGTCTTTCATTTCAACTTCCTTCTTTTTTTGCAACTCTGTGTAACTGCGCTCCGGCCTCATTCATAAACTGAGCTGGCAGCTGGCACTGTCTGCCGGGGGACTCGGAAGCGTGAAAGCCAGGGAAGATGCTGGCGGAAGCGCTTTAACCCTTCCCAATCCAGCCATCCCAGCTCCATCTTGCAGGTGTTTCTACTTGGCAGAGATGGGCACCAGCCATGGACATCATAAAGCTACACACTCCGTCGCTTGTTTTCCCCGTCAAGTCCACAACAATTGACTACAGACAAGCCCAACAATCTGCACAGAGCATGTATTTTGCAACTGATAGCTACTCATCCCTCTTGACTATATATTTTTTATTTTTAAAAAGAAGACGAGAGAGAGAGAGAATTGGATGCTAATGACTTTTTCCCTTTGTTTCCGATGAACACTGGAGCATTTTCAAGGCCCAGCAGCAGATAATATTCTCCCTTTCTCGTCTGGCCTCTGCTACAGGAACTCAATTGTCAAGCTTCAACACTGACAGCTGTGTTTTCTGCAACGGGCCTCCAACAAACCCCCCCACTGTGCAATATTTCCGCACATTGGACTATCTCACCAAGCCTTGTGGCTCCTGAATCTGCAGAGGAGATGGCAAACTGGCCATATGCACCCCTAGAAGCAGTAGGGGAAGGGGCCGAGTTTGGTGTGGCGGACTATGGCAGTCCCTCTTCTCAAGCGTTGTAAAAGAACACGACACACAAGGAAAACGGGGTAGGGAGGGAGAAGGGGGAAAAGCAGGCTCAGGGAACATTTCTCAAATTTGCCGTTCTGAAAGAGAAGCAGCAGGAGTGGAAACAGTTCAGGGAGCTGAACAGAGTGGCTGAGTCTAGCAAAAGCAGGTGGTGGGGCAGCAGCAGCACTCACCTGACCTCCTGGCAGTTGAGTGCATCCTGGCAAAGGGAGGAGCATTGATGACCCAGTGGGGAGGTTGGTGTGCCGCAGTGCAAATGCACTGGCAGGAACACCTGAGTGGCTCTGTCTATGCATTTGCACCGTGCCAGCCTCCCTGCTGTCCTGTTCGCTCCTGACACTCAAGGGAGCTTCTGCCAGTCAGTGTTGACTATATTGAGCTTGGTGGACCAGTGGGTCTGGCTCAGTATAAGGCAAGCGTCCTGGGTGTAGAGCTCAGTGGCTTTGCATGCAGAAGGTCCCAGGTTCAATTTCTGGCATCTCCAGGTAGGGCTGGGAATGTTCTGTCTGAAACCTCTAGAGAGCCTATGCCAGTCAGTGTAGACCAAAGGTAGACAACAATATGACGCTTCTCCAGACCAACTCCCATCAGCCCCTGCCAGAAAGGCCAAACATCAGACCTGAACGTGCACCACACCGGCTATCCCTGGTGTAGACAATACTAAACTAGATAGCTCAAGGATGTGGCTTGGCATATAGCAGCCTCTCATTTTCCTTTGTGAATGGCAGAACAGATTCCAGCGCTCGTTCGCTGCCCTTAGTCTGAAGACTATTAATTCCTCTCACGGATTCTCCAACAAAGGCTTGGCGGAAACCCAGCTCTCTGTTCTCCCGCCTGCTGGCAGGATCGCATTGTCAGAAGCAGCGAGATAGTCTCTTATCACTTTGATTGGCTAATCCCTCAATAATCCAAATAATCCAATTTCTCCAAATTTATGCCACAGCAACACACACACACACACGCAAGGCTGAAAAGATGGCATCTTATCCCATCAGTAATTTCCTGAGAGGTTTACGGTCACATCTGCACCTTCCATTTAAAGCACTGTTATAGCACTTTAACAGTGGTAGTTTTCCCCACCACCAAAGTATATTGGGAACTATAGTTTGTTAAGGGTGCCTAGGAGTTGTTAGGAGACCACCTATTGCTGTCACAAAGCTACAATTCCCAGAGTGGTTTAGCAAACCAATCTCTCTTCCCATGGAACTCTAGGGATTGTTGCTCTGTGTGGGGAATAGGGTGCTCCTAATGACCCTTAAAAAACTACAGTTCCCAGGATTCTTCAGTGGAAGCCTTGGCTTTTTTAAGTTGTTTACTAGTACTTCAGATATATGGTGCAGACACGGTCTGTGGGTGTAAATAGAAAGAACTACTTGATGCAAGAACAGAGAGAAATACAATTGTGTTTTCCTCTCTGTGTATCAGATGATATGCATGCCATCACATCCATTAGCAAACTGAAGCTTCCAACAGCCCTGCAAGGATAGCAAGCCAATATTGTTATCCCCCCACAACACAAACGGGAGGTGCTGAGGCAGAAGGGCATTAATTAAATGCATTTATAGCCTGCTTTTTGTCCAAGGAACTCAAGGTAGCACAGGTGCCCCTCACCTTCACAACATCCCTGCGAGGTTGGTTAGGCTGAGAGAGTGTGACTGGCAAAGTCATCTGCAGCGGGAATTTGAACCTGGGCTTTCTCAGTCCTAGCTTGACACGCTAACCACTACATCCCATTTTGGAGCTTGCGACTGAGGTGGAATTGGGAACTGGCAACTTCCAACCTCATCACTCCTGATCTCAGCCAGGAATTTTGGTTTAGGCCTGGTTCTCAAAACAGCCACCATGTTTCTTGACACAAGCGCGGCCATCTTTGAACATGGGCTGCCTCCTCTTCAGATTGCCATTATTGCACATGTGCCATATAAACGAATCTCTCTGTCAGACACCCAGGTATTTTTGTTCCTTCTCGCTAAAGAATATGGGGGGAAAGGTCATCGGAAAGGGGGAGAGGGAAGCCCCCAGAACCACTTGTTCTGCCAGAGCTCTCTTTGAGTAAATCCTGAATAGCAATGGGACGCCGTCTGAGAAGGTCTCCGCCTTTTGCCAGAAAAAACAAGCCTCTTTCACTCAAAAAGCTCTCCAAGGGGGGATATAGTTAGCCTGAGGTCTGACTCCCTCTCTCCTCTTTCTTTTCCCCTCTTTCTCTCTCCCGGCTTCCTCTACCCTGCTCTGATTCATAACCAGAAACCGCAAATGCAAACATGAGGGCCATATTAGATGAAGCCTGAACGAGAGGGCCCCGTTTCCGCTGAAGTTGTGAACTCTTGTTTCCCTCCCTTGCTGCCTGTCGCCCCTGGTTTGGCGGATTTGAGGTGGGTGAGGTGGAAAGTCATAATAAGCTGAGGTAAAAAGTGTGCCTGAACTAGTCAGGAGACAGTGTGTGAAGAAAAGCCACATTGTGGCGGGTGATTTAAAGCACAATGAGAAAGGTGTAGGGAGCTGACATTTCAGCCCACTCACTGAACTTTTACTTATTTGTTTATTTTTATAGGTTGCTTAGCCTAATAGGTTGTTGTGCCTCCAGAACCAGAAGTGAGCCTGCCTTTAAAATGAAAGGAGAAACACTGCTTTAAAAGCGGTTGCGGTTAGAAATGCGTAGGGGAGCAGGTCCAGCTCAAGATGTTTTGCCGCCTGAGGCGAAGGACAAGATGGCAGCACCTCGGCGTCCCTCGGTTTCCATGGGCAGAAGCTGGGGGTGAGGAAGGCATTCAGCTCATCTCATATTGAATGACAAACCCACGTAACTGCTGCTTCCAGTAACAACACCTGTGCTGAAACGCAACCACCTTTTGAAAGCCGACATGGCAAAGCAGTTCTCCAGCCAGGTAATTTGTACAGAAAGGCATATATTGGGGGGGAGGGGGGAGTGCGCATAAAAATGTCTGTATTAGTAATAGCTGCATTCAAAAATCCATACTATCATGGAAAACCACTTTGCGAAAAATGTGTGTATAAGGCAGACCTGCACACGAATGTGTATATAAGTAGAAACTAAGAGGTTTTTAGCTGTAATGCTTTAAGAGATATGAAAAAAGGTTTGCAATTGGGTAAAAGCTTAATGGTAAGGATTTGCTGAACTAACAAATTGAACTGGAATACAAAAAACGGAGGTATGAGGAGGTCCGGGGAAATAAGTGTAGGGAAGATAGGTTATGGAAAATTAATGTATTTTTAACTGTCTTATTTGGTATGTTTCTTTTTATTTTTTACTTTTTTGGTTATATTTTAAAAAACTTTATTCTTTTTCTTTCTGTATTCTGTATTTTTTGTATCTTTTGAAGCTTTAATAAATATCATTTAAAATATATATATATATATATAAGTAGAAATTTGCACTAAAACGCTGGTGAGTTTTCAAAATGACTTAAAAAGATAATTAATCCGTAAAGCAATGTAGAACAACAACAACAACATTATCCGCCCAACAACAACAAGAACAATATTGCTGAAGTTGCAACAGTATTACCCACTCTTCAACCTAAGGTCCCAGGTCATGTTACAACAATTAAACCACAATGTTAAAAACATCTTAAAACAACTTACAGTCACAGAAATAAGGTGGGTTCTAAAACATCTGAAGTGTCAAAAAGCCAGAGTAAAGAAGAGGAGAATTGAGCTTAAAAGGCTGGAAAAATGGGAAACAGAAAAAGCAAAACAGATTTGCCGATCCCCAACAGAAATAGGCTCTACTGGAAGATAGCTTTTACATCAGACACTGTCCACCAACAGCATATGGGCACAGCTACCAATATGTGGACTTCAGTGGCCAAGCTCTCCTGATTCAGATTTAGCCACAGCTGACATACTTCGTGGAGCTGGTACAGTGGTGCCCCGCAAGACGAATGCCTCGCAAGACGAAAAACTCGCTAGACGAAAGGGTTTTGCGTTTTTGAGCTGCTTCGCAAGACGAATTTCCCTATGGGCTTGCTTCGCAAGACGAAAACGTCTTGCAAGTTTGTTTCCTTTTTCTTAACACCGTTAATACCCAGGGTGCATTGCTTGAAGAGGTGCAGTTGCGACTTGACTTCGAGGAGCAACTCATAACACGCGGTGTGGTAGCCTTTTTTGAGGTTTTTGAAGACTTTGGTGATTTTTGAAGCTTTTCCAAAACTTCTTTTGCAGCCATTTGGTAAGTTAAACTTTTAAAACTTTTTTGGGGGTTTTTGGATTTTGGGTTGGGGTGTTTGGAATTCAAGGACTTGGTGTTGGGGAGGGGTTTGCAAGAATCTGGAAGCTTGTGTGTGTTTTTTTCTGAATTTTTATGATTTTCTGTGACCATTGGGCCACTCTGCTGTTTTTTTTAAAAAATCCTGGATTTGAATTTCTGTGTGGTGGGTGGCTGGGGGAACAGTTGAGGAGGGGTTTGCAAGAATCTGGAAGCTTGTGTGTGTTTTTTCCTGAATTTTTATGATTTTCTGTGACCATTGGGCCACTCTGGGTTTGAATTTCTGTGTGGTGGGTGGCTGGGGGAACAGTTCAGGAGGGGTTTGCAAGAATCTGGAATCTGGTTTTTTTTCTGAATTTTTATGATTTTTATTGTTCCTTCAATTTTTGAATTTATTGTTCCTTCAATTTTTGAAATTCTCTTTACAGCATGTGTGACTTTAAAGAGCACTTAATAAACTCTTGTTGTACCAAATTTGGCTTTGTTTGGACTTTTTTTGACCATAGGAACGCACTAATTGAATTTCAATGCATTCCTATGGGATTTCGTGCTTTGCAAGACGAAAAATTCGCTAGACAAAAAAACTCGCGGAACGAATTAATTTCGTCTTGCGAGGCACCACTGTATATAAGACACCCCTAGTCACAGAGGCCACTTGGTCCTCCAATGACAGAGATTTATTCAAGAGATATTTATGGGGAGACAGCTGTCCAGGTGAGATCCCAGCCACACATCATCTTAATTTCCCAGGGGGATCTAGACACACACAAATTAACATAAATACATTTTATGCAGATTTGTGCCATGAACCTGTGGCCGTAGCCCTTAGGTACCTAGCAAAGCCCTTGGGATGATCCGAACAAAGGACAAAAATGCCTAGGAGGCAAAAAGCCAAAGACTTTTAAAATCCAGTATAACAGCAAACTCAGTTCTCTGAGAGCGTATCCTTCACCAAGAAGATAGGAAGCTGCCTTATACTAAGTCAGAGCATTGCTTCATCTAGTTCAGTACTGTCAACACTGACTGGCAGTAGCTTTCCAGGATTTCAGGCAGGGGTTAAATCCCAGCCCTACCTAAAGATACCCAGGATTGAACCTGGGATCTTCTGCATGCAAAGCAGATGCTCTACTACTGAGCAACAGCCCTTCCATTAAGACATAAGGAAGCTGCCTTATGCCGAATCAGACCCTTGGTCCATCTTGCTCAGTACTGTCTACACTGACTAGCAGCAGCTCTCCAGGATCTCAGGCAGGACTCTTTCCCAGCCCTACCTGGAAATATCAGTTGAACCTGAGACCTTTTGCATGCAAAGCAGACCATCTTAGCATGGAGCTACGGTCCTTTCACAAATTTATAGGAATCTACTTTACACCAAGTCGAAGCATTGGTTTGACGAGCGAAACACTGCCAACACTGGCTGGTAGCTGCTCTCCAGGAGACATTGCCAGTCCTATCTGTAGATGTCAGGTATTGAACCTGTGAACTTTCTTTGCATGCAAAGCACATGCTCTAGCACTGAGCTACGGTCCTTCCCCCAAAACCAAAACAGCACCCCCAACTACACGGTGAGGGCTCAAGGTTTGTGAACGCTCCAGCATTTCTCCCAAACAAATCAGAATATTTCCCACCCCTGTCCCACTGCCGCTGCTTGTCAGCTCACATCCCCCATCCTACCACCACCACCACTTGTCAGACCTCAGCATTCCTCTCCCACCATCCCACCGCTGCTTGCCAGCTTACAAACCCACCCCATCCCACTGCTATCGCCATTTGCTAGATCACATCATTCACCCACACAAGAAGGGCTGCAACTTCCTGACGTTTAACACTGCAGCCCTCCTCACATGTATTTTGGTTCTGCACTCTTTTTAGTTAGTTTGTTTTATAAATTTTATTTTTCGGTTTTTTAAAAAAAAAATTTTTACAAACATGCAAATAAGAAAAACACAAATCACATACATTTCTAATACAGTGGAACCTCGGTTCCCGAACACCCCCATTGTCATATGTTTCGGTTCCCAACACTGAAAACCCAGAAGTAAATGCTTCCGTTTTCAAATGTTTTTTGGAACCAGAACGTGCGACGTGGCTTCCGCTGAGTGCAAGAAGCTCTTGCAACCAATGGGAAGCCGCGCCTTGGTTTTTGAACATTTCAGAAGCCAAACAGGCTTCTGGAACAGATTTCGTTCAAGAAGCGAGGTACCACTGTACACATATATTCAACTTCCCTCCCCCTACTTTTTGTGGTTTTTTAAATTTTAATTTTCATACTGCAGTTTCCACATTACTCCATCTTTAAGTTATTCTTTAGTTTCCCATAATAATCTGTTTAAACGCTACTTTTACGTTAGTCCTGCTAATGAGCTTATTTGGGTTCTGCACTCTTTTGGTCCTCCTTGTCTGAAATCCTGGGACATCCCAGGATGGAATCAGAAGCCAGAATGGGTTCTGTAATTCTGTAATGTCCCAGTAAAAACGGGACAGTTGGGCACTATGGATTTGCAGAAGTACAAAATCATTTGTGGGAAGTAGGAACAGAGTGAGAATGCTCAGTCCATCGCAGGGTGCTGTCTGGCGGTTGGTAGGGGGAATGACCAGAAAACTGGGCAACGGAATGGAGTGTCTTGAAAAGGGGTTTGGCGGGCTCGCTGGGACCATAAGCAGGACTACTACATGCTACAACATTCTGTTGCAAGTCACACTGGTTGTACAAAATGCAGAGCTCTGGCAGGTCTCCAGGGACTGGATTCAGACATGCAGGTTCACTGTGGGATTCTTGGAATGATTATACAGTGGTGCCTCGGAAGACAAACGGAATCCGTTCTGGAAGTCCGTTCGACTTCCAAAACATTCAGAAACCAAGGTGCGGCTTCCGATTGGCTGCATGAAGCTCCTGCAGCCAATCGGAAGCCGTGCAAGCCGCGTCGGACGTTCAGGTTCCAAAGAATGTTTGCAAACCGGAACACTCACCCGGAACACTTACTTCCGGGTTTGCAGCATTCGGGAGCCAAAACATTCGACTCACAAGGCGTTCGAGATCCAAGGTACGACTGTCCGAGAAAACAAAAGAAAGCAGGATTTATACAATGTAGTTTGTGTGCATTATTTTGCAGGGAGGAACAGAAAATGCTCTCTGGCCTGGCTATTGCGGGGTTAACAGCAAAAAAGAGTTCGGGGGGGCAGCTTAGAAAACTCCCGAATGAGGATGGCAAGCAACCCTCCCCTCTTGACAGATGGCCCAGAAGCCAGTGAACTGCCCTTCTCCTCCCAGGAGACCTCCCCACCTCCTGTAATCTAATTAGATTTATATTCTGGGAAATTCAAGAAATGGTCGTGTTAAAAGAGGAGTAAATTGTGCAGGGTGGAGGGTGCTCATCCATGGGATTCAGGAAGAGGGCAATTAAATGCCAACAGGCTGCTCTAATCCAATTTGTAGGTCGACCCTACAAATTGCATCTCCATTTTAGAGGGATGAAAAAGCTGAAAAAGCTTTGCATGCCTGATGCCAAGAATACGTCTGTGTTTGGACCTAAGGATAAACCAGGAAGTACGTCATAGCAAAAGGTTAGATTATCATCCTCATTATTATTGGCATTTTTATGCTGCTATTTGGCCAAAAAATGGTTCCCAGAGAGGCTTACAAAGATCAGGAGGCAGCCCTCAACTTCAGTTTCACAATCTCAGAGACACAACACAAAAGGAAAAGGGGCTGGGAGGGAGGAGGAGATAGAGGTCAACGTGGCCCAATCCAGTGGCTGAAGAAGGAGCAGCTGAATGAAATTCTAGTGCCTAAATTGGGAGGAGTGGCATTTCCTCCTCCCTTCCCAATCCTTTTTCCTTTTGTGTTGTGTCTTTTAGATTGTAAGCCCGAGAGGACAGGGGCCATCTTATTATTGTTGTAAGCCCCTCTCAGTTCCTTTCTCACCTGAAGAGTGTTCTGCCTCCACAGTGGGCAGCAGTATGCCTCTTTATACCAGTTGCTGGAAAACCACAGGAGGGGAGAGTTGCTGTGGCACCCAGGTTATGCTTGTGGGCTTCCCACAGGCATCTGGTAGTCTAGATGGACCATTGGCATAAACTTGGAGGGCTCTTCTTATGTGACTCACTAAGCAAAAACAAGATGGGAGAATGGCTCAAAAGCCTTCACTGGGGTGGGATCTAAACCGCCTATCTTTTTGGCTCATCTTTCTTCAAGTGTTTCTGAGTTGGCCCTCCAAAGCTATCATTTAAGACGCTCCACAGTCAGCTTCCTGGCTTTGAATACAAAGGTCTGGATTGCTGAAGCTGATCTCGAGCCAGGCCTAGGAGAACAGATTTCCTTTCAAGAGCTGCCAAGATCTGTCAAAATTGCCTGAACCACAGTGGCCAAATTGTGTGGACGGTGCTTCTGTGAGGTGGAATCCAGCTGACAAGCACTGGAGAGATGGGAAAGGGATCGCAAGAGAGGGACAGCCTATCTCAGAAAAGACCACGGGGGCCATCTAGTCAACTCCCCGGCTCAGTGCAGTTGCAGCAACCCTGCTGGCCATCCAACTTGCTTCTCCACTCCCCGCTGAACCATGAGAGGCCCTATCTTCATTGGCATGCCATTGGCATTTGAAGATGCACAAGGTTTTAGACAGAGATTTGTTCCCATGATGACATGACCCAAGTCTCCTGTTTGAACTGCTGTATTGTTTGATTTATTGCATATTGTTAATGTCCCTCTGATCTCCAAGGGGTGAGAGGATCCAGGGGCTCCAGGTACTTGCCCAGGTACAGTTTCCTTGGAATAAGAAGGAGGGGCTCACAGCATTAACACCCCTAAAAGATCTAGCTTCTCCACAACAGCCAAAGCCACTAGTTAGACAAAGGAACTTGTTGGGCAAGCTGGCTCTCATACATTCTGCCACACAGATACAGGATCCCAAGAACTGGAAGGGACTCAGGGCATCATCCAGACTGATTCTCTCAAAGTCATAAAATCATTTTAATTATGGATGCTTGCTTTCATGTTTTCATGACGTTATTTTATTTCAGCTAATGTAGTGTCCTCCAGGTGTTGTGGACTACAACTCCCATCATTCCTGACCTTTAACAATCCAAATGGTTTAATTCGGGGATCAAAAGCTCATGAGTGCAAGAAGGCATTGTTTTCCGCTCTGCTATGTATCCATCACATGCAACCCCATTTCCATTCTGTTGCAGGCTACCGCCTGCCAAAAAGCTACATTATTTGCCTATCCCTGGCATGCGGCCCTCAGAAGGTTTCTTAGAAGGGAACGTGGCCCTCAGGCTGAAAACCAGAAAGGCAACACTGGATCACTCACACCTCACCTCTGACCTGGAGCCATATCCCGTTGAGCCAGTCCTAGGAACTCCTACACAGCTTTGGTGACAGGCATCGGCTGATACGCATCTTTCTTAAATCAAAGAAAAGGAAGTGCTGGTTGATCCAGAAAAACCTTCTTTCTCATTTTTCCCTCAGCAGAGATTCCCACAGGTGGGCAGGGAGATGCCCCTCTAATGATTACACTATATCATTAACGACCAAGGGTGATTAACAGGTGGGTGGCTACGCCCGCCTGTCAAATTTGGGCCCATGAGACTGATCCTGATAAGAGTATCTGCCTTGCATGTAAAAGGTCCCAAGGTTCAATCTCCAGGTGTTGCTGGGAAGACTCCTTGTCTGAAGAGCCGGAAGAGGCCTTTAATCAGGCCTTTGGCTGATTGACACCTGATGCCCTTTTAAAAGCTGTTGTGGGAGTGGGGATTATTGGGTTGTTTTTGTTTTTATTATGTATTCTGTGTTTTTTATATTGTGATTTTATGCTGTGAACCGCCCTGAGATATATGGGTACAGGGTGGTATACGAATAATAATAATTATAATAACAACAACAACAACAACAATAATAATAATGATGATGTCTCTCTGGAGAGTCAGTGTACACTATACAGTGGTACCTCGGATTGCATACACTTCAGGTTACATACGCTTCAGGTTACAGACTCCACTAACCCAGAAATATTACCTCGGGTTAAGAACTTTGCTTCAGGATGAGAACAGAAATCATGCTCCGGCGGCGCAGTAGCAGGCCCCGTTCGTTAGCTAAAGTGGTGCTTCAGGTTAAGAACAGTTTCAGGTTAAGAACGGACCTCCGGAACGAATTAAGTACTTAACCCGAGGTACCACTGTATTGAGCTAGATGGACAAATGGCCTAACTGAGGATAAGACAGCTTCCTATGTCCCAGTGGCACAAAAGTGTTGGTTTAAGCAATCCCTTCTGCCTGGCTAGCTGGTTTGTCTACCTCTTTCATGTGGGCTGGACAGCAAAGGAATTCCCTTGTCGGAATCATCCAGGAAGTATCCACCCAGGGTCACAATGACCAGTGACAAAAGCGTAAGCTTTTGTTCAGTTCCAGCTGGTAACCTTATGTATAACAGGAAGAGAGGTCCAAGGGTAAGCAGAGTGCCTCACACAAACAGCTGAACAAGATCAGACCCATGTAAATACCACAGAAGAACATAGCTGTCAACTTTCAGATTTGAAAATAAGGGATTAGCAGCCTCACCTGTCCCGGGGACAGTCTACGGGATATCTAACAATCCAGGATAGCAGCAGGAAACGGTGCTGGAATAAGGGAATTTCCCGCAAAAAAGGGAAGGTTGACAGCTATGCAGAAGAGCCCTGTTGGATCTGGCCAAAGGCCTATCAAGGCCTGCCTCCTGTTTCCCAGTCAAACAGGAACATAGGAAGATGCCTTACACCAAGTCAGACCATTAGTCGATTTAGCTCAGTGCTGTCCCTACTGACTGACAGGGGCGCTTCAGGTTTTCAGGCAAGGAGTCTCTCCCAGCCCTCCTTGGAGATGCCAGCGATTGGACCTGGGGCATTCTGCATGTAAGCAATGGCCCTTCCCCTATAGAAGGGGCAGGGGGCCTTCCCCCCCCTCCACGTGCCAGATCCTTATCAGTATCGGTCTTGAAATCCAAATTTGACCTGACCAGCAGCAGCTCTCCAATATTTCAGATGGGCAATCTTCTCTGGAAATGCTGGGAATCAGAAATGGAGAAAGCGTCGTTGCACTCCTGCTTCTGGGCTTTCTATGAACATCTGGCTGGCCACTGTGAGAACAAGATGCTGAGCTAGATGGGCCTGATGCAAGAGAGAGTTCATCTCCACTATACTGTCCTTGGACGGCTTTAAAGCAGCATGTGATGAATCCATAGAGGATAAAGTTAGCAATGGGTACTAGATAAGGTGGCTGCACACAGTTCCCACTTGTGAGCTTCCCATTGCCATCTGGTTGGCCAGTGTGAGAACAGGTGGCTAGAGTAGATGGGCCATTGGCCTGATCCAGCAGCCAGTCTTTACGTTCTTGTGCTTATATCATCTATAAATCACAATACCATTGGAATTCAGCTTCCACAGTTGCCACAGGCAACAGCAATTTCCCCTGAGCTGGCAAGCCTATTCATGTGGATCATTTGTAACCATCAGAAGAGCCGTCAGCTCTCCCCATTTGCCTCGCTCCATCTTATTCTCATCCCACCTTCAATTAACGACGAAACTGTCCTTCTGCTAGCAGGCCGAGGCAAGCCACTTACGATGACGGATCTTCAACCTGCCTGAATTGTTGCAGCTCCCTCCGAGACAGCGGACAAAGAGACAGTGGCAAGGAGGTTAACTGCAGCGAGAACCAACCTTGGGAGTGATCAGAGCAGAATCATCTTTCTAGAAGAGAGTTGTCTAAACCAGGGGCTGTGGAGTGGGGGAGGGTCTCAAGGGCCTGAATGAGAGGCCTGGGGGCCGCATTCAGGTCCCAGGCCTGAGGGTCCCCACCCCAGCAATATATTATTATTATTATTATTATTATTATTATTATTATTATTATTACTACTACTACTACTATTACTGTTGCTTTCTTGCCAGACCAGGACTCAAGGCAGCTTACACAAATTAAAACAACCCAGATAAAATATAAAAAGCTAAAACTCTATCAAAGATAATCATTAAAAAGTAATTAAACTCTAACAAAATCAAAACAATATAAAAAGAAATCTGTTAAAATACAAACAATAAAAACAGCACAACGCTCTTAAAAGCCATTACCATAAAAAGCAGTCAGCTCCCAAAGGCCTGTTTGAATACAACAGTCTTCACCTGCCGGCAGAAGGACAACAAGGAGGGAGCCAGTCTAGCCTCTCTAGGAAGGGACTTTCAAAGTCTGGGAGCCACCACCGAGAAGGCCCTCTCCTGCCTCCACACAAAGTGTCCCTGCGAGGGTGGTGGGACTAAGAGAAGACACTCCCCCAAAGATCTCAGAGATCAAGCAGATTCACATGGGAAGATACAGTCCTTCAGATAGCCTGGGCCCAAGCCATATGCGGCACAGATGTAAGAGAGGGTTGTGTCAAAGGCTTCCTGGAGTTTTGAGAAGGGTTTTGAAGGAAGATGGCATCACTGCTGCCCTCAAACTCCAGGGTCTGAAAGATCCAACCCCACATAGGCTTGCATTCAGCATAGGAAACAGAACAGGCTGTCCTGGTCCGCCCTACGAGGACATGCCTGACTTTGTGAACTCCCGGGCCTGGGCAGATGACAAAACTCTTAGGGCAATCATGAGGAAAGAAAAATTAGAAACTGGACCAATGCTGCTTGAAAAGGAAATGAATGGGGGGAGTTGTACGCCAGGCGCTGCGGCCCCATCTCCTTCCCATGGAATTGGAAACAAGGGAAGCTTTATGAGTGGGCTGCACTGTGGTATGTGGGGGAAAGTTTCAGGGGTCATCACAACAAAGCCTAACCCAGAGGGCATCTCTAGAGCTCCTTCCCAAATGCTTCTCGTCTCCAGTCTGGGGTGTGGCTGCGCCGCTGGCCCTCTGAGGAGCTTCCAAGCACAGAGCATCAACCGCTTCTCCTCCCGTTTCACGCTTGGGTTCTTCTCTCCATTTTTGGCCTGCCTTTCCCTTCTTGCGATCTGGCATGGGATTCTGTGCCTACGTGAGAGCCTTCAGCAGCCCCAAAGTGGGTCTGGTTTTCTGCAAGGGTTGTCCAGCTAAGCCCCACGTCAGGTTTTGGGGGGGTCCTTTGCAGTGTGCCCTGTGGCTGTGGGCATGCAGTCGGAGGCTGATTCCAGGACCCACCTATCTCGCAATGCCCCACAGCAGGGATGGAGACTGGCTACATCTTAGTGGTGTGGAGAAGCTCCCAGGTTTGATACCCAGCACCTCCAGATCAAGCTAGACGTGTCCCTGGCCTGAAATTCTGAAGAGCCCCTGCCAGTCACTGTAAACAATACTAAGCTAGATGGACCAATGGTCTGATTCAGTGTAAAATAGTTTCCCATATCCCTGGGTCTTAAGGGAAGGACCATGGCTCAGTGGCAGAACTTCTGCTTTGCATGCATAAGGTCTCAGGTTCCACCAATGTGACCTAGAGCCTGGATAGCTCAGTTGGTGAGAGTGTGGTGCTGATAATGCCAAGGTTGCCGGTTCAATCCCCATATGGGGTAGCTGCATACAGTGGTGCCTCGCAAGACGAAATTAATCCGTTCTGTGAGTCTCTTTGTCTTGCGGTTTTTTCGTCTTGCGAAGCACGGCTATTAGCGGCTTAGCGGCTATTAACGGCTTAGCGGCTATTAACGGCTTAGCGGCTTTAAGAAAAAGGAAACAAACTCGCAAGAACTCGCAAGACGTTTCGTCTTGCGAAGCAAGCCCATAGGGAAATTCGTCTTGCGGAACGACTCAAAAAACGGAAAACTCTTTCGTCTTGCGCGTTTTTCGTCTTGCAAGGCATTCGTCTTGCGAGGCACCACTGTATTCCTGCATTGCAGAGAGTTGGACTAGATGATCCACAGGGTCCCTTCCAACTCTACAATTCTATTGTATATGTTGGGGATTGAACCAGAGAGCTTCTGAATGCCAAACAGTTGCTCTACCACTGAGCTGTGGCCCGTCCTGTTAAAAGCTGCTCCCTCTGGGAGCAAAGGACACCAAGGGAACTGGCCTCCAGCAACCCCATCCTGAAAAGTAGAGGAAGTCTGGGCTTCCTTGCTGCTCTTTGAACTGCATTTCCTCCAGACCTGCTTCCAGAAGGCCACCCTGAGGCCAAAGTCTCCCGACTGTGCTTCCCCAGTTTATTTTCTTAGCCCACTTTCTGCTTCCCATCCCATCGCTTCAACCCCCCTCTCCCCACCGGCTCCTCTCTTCCTCTGCCTGATATCAGCAAGTACATCCTTTCTCGGGACAGCTGTGGCATTGCAAAGTGCTGAAACCAAGTCATCTATCCCACTGAGGAAGGGCATAGCTCAGTGGTAGAGCTCTCCAGGCATTGGAGTTCAAGTATACCCACAGAGCTGGTTGGAGTGTGGGTTAGGAGTGGGTTTGGCCTGAGGACTGTCCTGTGGGCAAGACTGAGGGGCCTGGAGGACCATATTCAGACCCCAGGCCTGAGGTTCCCCACTAGTGGAATGCAAAATGCAATTCACAATGAACCATGAACTGCAGAATGCAATTCATTTTTATATATATACTGAAACCAAAATAAAACAAATCACAAAAGAAAGAAAAGAAAAGTTGAAAAGCAAAACATTAGTTCAGGAAGTGGGGATCATGTGAGTCGGTTTGGAATTCAAAGGCATCAAAGTATTCAAGCATCCTTCTTTCTCTCTCTCTCTCTCTCTCTCTCACACACACACACACAAGCACGGGATTACAATGTTCCTACAAGTTGTCAAAACATGAGGATCCCCATCCCCTCCCAAGGCTTCTGCTGCCCACATCCTTTATGAAGAGCAAATGCTTTTGCTAATGAATAAGGTGACCATTATCAAGTCCCGATTACTGCAAGGGAACATATTCAGCCTGTTGGGGATGGGGGAAGGAAGGGGGATTATCTTGCACGCCAGAATTACATAAATCTGTTTAGACTGGGCTAACTCTCTGCTTATTTAGGAGCTGAGTGATCATTTCCTCTTCGGCTCCGCCACCCCTGAATCGTGACATCACGCCCTAATCCTTTGTAATAAATATATGCTGTTATCCCAGCTCGGCCTCTGAGTATTTTGTCTCCCTTGCTTTCCACTGGCAGGCTATTAAAAATGGACCATACTTGGAAGCTAATGAGGCTCATGGGCCATTAAGGGGGAAATCGGAGGCCAATATACATAGGACACATTAGCTTGTGTGTGTTTTCCCAGATCTAAATCCATCCAATTGGCTTTCCAGACCTTCTCAATAGCAATGAAGGCATGGGGCTTCAGTCAACGAAGTCCTACTCTGAGCAGATCTATTAAGATAACCCTGACATGGTAGAAATTTATGACAGAAGTTTAAAAAATACTGCATGCCATGGCATAGAGAAAGTGCATTGAGAGACAAAGTTCTCTCTCATAACACCAGGACTTGTGGGCATTCAATGAAGCTGAATATTGGAAGATTCAGTACAGATTTTAAAAAGTACTTCTTCACGGGGCACAAAGTTGTACTTTGGAACTCACAGCCACAGGAGGCAGCGATGGCCATCAACTTGGGTGGCTTTAAAAGAGGATTAGACACATTCGTGGAGGAGAGGGCTGGCAATGGCTACTAGCCGTGATGGCTGGGCTCTGCTGCCACAATTGGAGGCAGCAATGAATACCAGTTGCTGGAAACCACAGGGAGGGAGAATTCTCTTGAGCTCAAATCCTCCTTTCAGGCTTCCCTTGGTGGCATCTGGCTAGCCACTGTAAGGACAGGATGCTGGACTAGCTTGGCCACTGGCCTGATCCTGTTCCTTATGTCCATCCATTTCAGTGTGTTTACTCTGAGTAGGCCTGATGTTGGATACATCCCTTACTTTTTCAGCCAGGGGCTTGGAACTGGAGAGTGATCAGCTGACAGCAGGCTGAGGGCTGCAGTCCTTGAGATTTTTTATTTTTTATTCATCTTGTAACATTTCTATACCGCTTGGTTGTTTAAGAAAACAAAACCGCGAAGCAGTCTACAAAAAGAATAAAGCAATGAAATACTCGGGGGGGGGGGGAGTTTTTAAAAACTATTTTAAAAAACTATTTTAAACCTTCAAAAAAAAATTGAAAATCAACGAGGAGCTTAAACTCAGTTTAAAACACATGCCAACATTCTGCATGTCTGGGTAGGCTTGTTTTATTTTATTTATAAAAATATCTCTGCTGCCTTTTTACATTACGCAAATTGGCAATCTATACAATAACGTGTAAAACACTGCTTTCAAAAGGACAAAATTATCATTAAAATATTGTAATCCGCCTCCCACCATCCCTGGGCACTTGGCCATGCTGGATGGGGCAGATAAGGAGAACCATAGGTTCACCTCTCTCTGGTCTATGCTGACTGGCAGAGGCCCTCCAGAAGTTCAGACATTGCTTCTTTTCAACCCTGCCTGGAGGTGTTGCAAATTCCAACTGGAATCTCCTGTGTTCAAAGCAGATGCTCTTCCACGAAACTACAACCCTTCCCTCAAGATAAGGAACATAGGAAGCCTTCTTATACGGAGTCAGACCCTTGGTTTATCTAATTCCATACCGTCCGCACTGACTGGCAGTGGCTCTCCAGGGCTTTGATTTCCTCCAGTCCTAACTGGTGGGGCTGGGGACTGAACTTGGTACCTACTGCATGCAAAGCAGAGAGTCTCTTCCGCCGAGCTGCAGCCTATTCTAGCTTTTCCTTGCTGGGAAGATGCTCTCTGCCACCCCCTGCAGAAGTGTCCTCTGAAGCATATGCAGGAACTCCAGGTGATCGCTTGGGAACATAATGCAGCTGACAGACATGCAGAGAGGCAGCGGAGCAGCTGAAGAAGCCTCCATTAGAGGAGAAGGCTCCTGGGGTGCGATTGTCACATTGGCGCTCTCTGCATGGCGTGAGAAGCATACGCATTTGGCGTCTGTGGAATGGATGCTGGGCTACCTTTGAGATCTGTCCCTCTTCTAAAGCCACGGTTGGACTAGCGCCATAGTACACCAACCTACTGGCGTGGCACCAGGCTGTTGCAAGGCTGCTTTGAGATGTTTTGCTTCCTTCCAAAACATTGATTTTGGGGAGCTTGGGAAATAAGAGTTGCTGGGGGCCCCCAACTCTATCTTTTAAAAAAATATAATTTTTATCAATTTTTACATATTAGTTATCATTCATACAACATAACTTCACATCTTATACAATCTTTTTACACTTCCATCAGCCCCTCTGATGGTCTTCCGTTCTTATCACTTATTCTGTATTTCTTAAATTCCTATTGCCTTTAATTATCTTAACTAACAGTCCCCCTCGTTACCTTTTTTTGTTGTTGCAATATTTCAAATAGTCCACCTTACAAAACTTCTCGCAAACCTACAAGCGTAATATGATCATCGCAATTACTCTCCAAATAGTCCGTAAATTTATGCCAGTCTTCTGTGAATCTCTGATCCTGCATATTTCGAATTCTTCCTGTTAATTTATCTAATTCTGCATAGTCCATCAGTTTCATCCTCCATTCTTCTTTTGTCGGTAATTCTTCTTGTTTCCAATTTTGTGCCAGTAATATTCTTGCTGCCTTCATTGCATATAGAAATAATTTACAATCCTTTCTTTTTATATCATCTCCTACAATGCCAAGTAAAAATGCTTCTGGTTTCTTAATAAATGTATATTGCAACATTTTTTTCATCTCATTATATATTATTTCCCAGAAGTTTTTCACTTTTTTACATTCCCACCACATATGGTAAAATGTTCCTTCTCCTTCTTTACATTTCCAACATTTATTACTCACTTTATACATTTTAGCTAATTTAACAGGTGTACTATACCATCTGTACATCATTTTCATCACATTTTCTTTTAAGGCATTGCATGCAGTAAATTTTAAACCTTGTTTCCATAATTTTTCCCAGGGGGCCCCCGACTCTATCAATTAAGCTGGAAGGTATTGGGAATGCAGACAGCAAACTGAGCACTCCCAGGTCTTGGCCTTAAACCTGGGTGCCGGTGTAAGTGGACCAGATCAGCCCTCCCACATTCAAAAACCAAAGAAACTTCTTCACAGAGTGCATAGTTAAACTACAGAACTCTCTTCCACAGGAGGCAGAGGTGGCCGCGAACTCGGATGACTTTAAAAGAAGATGAAGCAAATTCACAGAAGACAAAGCTATTAATGACTATGCTCAGCCTTTCAGAGGCAATATGTCTCTGAATACATGTTGCAGGGAACCATAGGAAAGGAGAGTGCTCTTGTGATCGGGTCCTGCTCTCAGGCTTCTCACTGGCATCTGGTTGGCCATTGTGAGAACAGGATGCTGGACAATATGGACAATTGGCCTGATTCAGTAGGCTCTTCTTATGTCCTTATATTCCTATGAAAGGAGGGGCTATAGCGGAGTACTAGAACATCTGCTTTGCATGCAGAATGTCCCACATTCAGCCCCTGACATTTCAGGAGGGAATGCCCTCCCCATCTGAAATCCAGGAGAGCTGCGGTGAAGTCATCATAGATGGGCCTTTTTTGTGGTGGCTCCCTGATTTTGGAATGCTCTCCCCAGAGAGGCAAAAACATTCCTCTTTACCTAGGCCATATGGCTATTAAATAATCTATGGCCTGTGAAAAGGGATGGGGGAGTGGAGAAAGAGAGGACTGTTATTATGATGACTATTATGATAACTATTTTGTTCTTAGGCTGTCTGTCAGTATGCTTTTTATCACTGATGTTTTGTAATGTATTTTTAATGTTGTACACCACCCTGGGATCTTTTGATGAACGGCGATATATAATTTTAAAGTAGTAGTAGTAGTAGTAACAACAACAACAACAACAATAATAATACAGTGGTACCTCGGGTTAAGTACTTAATTCGTTCCAGAGGTCCATACTTAACCTGAAACTGTTCTTAACCTGAAGCACCACTTTAGCTAATGGGGCCTCCTGCTGCTGCTGCGCCACCAGAGCATGATTTCTGTTCTCATCCTGAAGCAAAGTTCTTAACCTGAAGCACTATTTCTGGATTAGTGGAGTTTGTAACCTGAAGCGTATGTAACCTGAAGAGTATGTAACCCGAGGTACCACTGTAATCGACCACTGGGTTTGTATCCAACTATGGTATATGCATAGTACTGTACACCCATTGAAATTTGTAGAAATTTGTATTGAATTGGCAAAACGCAGTTTCCTAAAGTCTTTGCTTTGCATCTCTGGGTTTCCTAACTGTGCATGATGAGGAGTCAGCAATGCTTTTTGGGTGACTGAGGAACAACTGTGGCTGCATTAGCCAGGCGACAAAAGGCGTCTGTGTGCCAACTGGATGACAGCATCAAGCGGAAGGGGGAAAATGCACTCCAAACAGGTCTTTCAAGGTAATTAGGTGTGTTTACCTGAGCGCAAACTATGCATGCCTCTACAAGGTGCACAAAAGGAACCAGCCTACAGATTGGAGGTTCCAAAATTTACGGGAGCTGCGGCACACTTCTCCCACCCTGAATTAAAACCCATTGAATTAAAGTTGGATGTTCTATTGCCATTTTTACCATCCGAAAGATTTACTTTTACAGCGCCAAAGGTGCAAATGATCTACCCTTAGATGAACCAGGTCAGATCATGTTCCTAGTCTGAGTCACAGCTCTGAATGGTCTTGGTTCCTTGATCATTCCAGCTGCACATTCCAGTGTGTCGATGTTGCACTTTGACAGCAAACTAAAATTTCTGAGAGAGACCCCGGTGTGAAGCAAAGTTTGCAAAGTTTGGCGTCATCAGAGTTGGGCTCAGCAGGGAACTGGGTGCTTGCTCATTCACAAATGAGAAGTGATTGTCCCTTTTTAGAAATCTGTGTGTGCTATCTGTCTTGCTTTGCCAATTCATATGCTTCGGGAGCAGGTCACACTCCCTGCCCCAAGCCTAATGACTCAGGTAGAAAGGCTGTAAAGCAGATTCATCTGAGGACAGGTAATTCTGCTGAGTCTTTGCAGTAAGGAAAAGAACAAAGAGCTTTGCAGCACCTTGAAAAACTTATTGTGGTGAAAGCTTTTATAGCTCTGCTTTGTGTGCTTCTTGAATTGTTAACCTCAGTGGGAATGTTTTTCCAAGGCAGAGGGGGAATGCCAAAAGGTCAATAAACCCCAAGGGATATTCCACAGGACAGAATAAATTACAATGAGATCCAGTCAAAAGACAAGTTCCAATCAGAGTAGGTGTGGCTCGCTCCAAAAGACGAGGCAAAGATAGCATATAGAAACACCTAGAGAGGGACCATTAATTTCTGTACAGTGAGCCACACCCAGTCCCTATTGAGCCCAGGCTTGATAGCGTCAAATTTTGCAAATTATATATCCCAACTCAGCAGCTCAACTCAAGAGGCTCCCTTTGAAAAAAATTATGGATGCATATGGAAGAGAAGGTGCCTCATTTTTGCTGCAAAGGGGGGGGAGCAAAATAGTGCCCCCACCCTCAATTCCACCTGCAGAATCTGGCTGGGCTGGCAGATGAATTGTAGGGCTTTCCTAGACGGTTGGTGTTTTCAGGTGGGATCCAATCACAACCCGACAGATTCAGGCCACACAGTTCTGGTCACCTTCACACATTTAAAGCACGTGGCTTTTAGCAAATATCCTGGGAATTGTAGTTTAGTGAGAATTGGCAGCACCCTCAACAAACTGTAGTTCTCAAGTTTCTTTGGGGAAGCCGTGTGCTCTAAATTTGTGGTATAGATAGCTGTTTGGGAGGTCTTGTGTAAAAACCCTGCTTCCCCCCCAATATCAGGCTTTCTGCAATAAGGAAAAAAGCAGGACTAGTACATGATTGGACACAACATTCTTTAGCTTCCCCAGAAATACATCATTAAATAGCAAAGTTTATATAATCTCCCTGCAAAGAAATAAGGATGGAGGCTCAATAAATGGATCATCTGGAAGTGCCCTTACATCAAACACTGGAGACTGAACAGTATCCTTGACCACACCTAAAGACTATTGTTATTATTATAATTTATTATATTTATATACCATCTTTTCTTCCAAAGAGCTCAAGGTGGTGTACATGTTTCTCCTCTCCTCCATTTCATCTTCACAACAACCCTGTGAGGTAGGTTAGGCTGAGAGAAGGGGAATGGCCCAGGGTCACCCAGTGAGCTTCATGCCTGAGTGGGGATTTGAACCCTGGTCTCCCAGGTGATATAGGACAGAATAGCTTAGGTGGGCAGATGCTTCACTCTTAAGAAGTAAAGGTAAAGGGACCCCTGACCATTAGGTCCAGTTGTGGCCGACTCTGGGGTTGCGGCGCTCATCTCGCTTTATTGGTCGAGGGAGCCGGTGTACAGCTTCCGGGTCATGTGGCCAGCATGACTAAGCCACTTCTGGCGAACCAGAGCAGCGCACGGAAACACCATTTACCTTCCCGCCGGAGCGGTACCTATTTATCTACTTGCACTTTGACATGCTTTCGAACTGCTAGGTTAGCAGGAGCTGGGACCGAGCAACGGGAGCTCACCCCGTCGCAGGGATTCGAACCGCTGACCTTCTGATTGGCAAGTCCTAGGCCTACAGCGCCACCTGCATCCCTTCACTCTTAAGTACGCAAGAAGCAACTTGTCTTGAGGAACCAGCTCAAAGCATCTCCACATAGTGCCATGAGCTTCTTTTTCGTGATGCAAGTCCACCTCAACCCTGACTGGTCCAACTGCGCATGACTCAGAGACACAGAAGAACGACCCTCATTCAGCAGAGGCTGATGGGAAAGGCAGCAAGACACGAGTCCTGAATCGCACAGCAGACAGGCATTTGGTCCCACCAGAGCTACAAGAGAGGAGTCTACTGGATCAGACCCATCTCATCCAGCATCCTGTTTTCACAATGGCCAACCAGAAGCCCCTCTGGAAAGCCCACAAGCAGGACCCACGCATAACAGCACTATCTCCCCACTCATGGTTCCCAGCTGCTGGCATTCAGAAGCATACCGCCGTTTCTTCCTTAACGAATTACTCACAGCGCCCAGCTTGAAATGACTTGCCACAGATCATGACATATATATGAGAGGAGGGGATCATAGGTGTACTGTTTCGGCAGGGCGATTAAAAGAGGAAATGGATGTGTTTTCACCTGAATCGGTGACACAGATGATTGAATGAGTTTGATGGTTTGTTGCTGTTTTTCCCCACCCCCTTTAATTGCACGAGATATTAAAGGATGTATCACCCCGAAAGAATGTTAGGCAGTCATCGAATTCTGAGGGATTTCCCTTTCAGTCAGCACTTGCTGTGAGAGCCAGCCCAGCATCTGTTTCCAATGTGCTGGAATGTGTGGAGTCCCAGTGCCTCTGAGAATGTGCAGAGTGTGCGTTTCTGTCACTTCGGAGTAACCACAAACAGCCCAGACACCCGGGGTTGAGAACGCCCCTGGGGTTTGGAAACGCAGGCCTCATGCCGGGAAAGGTTCTCCGTTACAAAAACCAACAGAGATAGAGAATATTGGGCCACGAATCGGACTGTGGGGATTGTGCTTGCAACAATGGGACCCTAATGAATAGCCCAGCCTCACTCCCAGCAAGCAAAGGCATTTGGCCCCAAGCCTACTCGTGCTCAGCCACTAAGTAAATAAACACGCAGACCTATACAATTCATCTTGACGTCACCTACCAAAGGGTCACGGCCACAGGGACAGAGACATCTGGCCGGTGAAGTCACTGCTCTGGCATGATGCTATGGAGGCACTGGTGGGCAACGCCTCCGTGGCTCTCCTCTGTTTGCTGGGCTAAGCCATCAGAGGCATTTGAGTGAGGCCCAAAAGAAAATGTACCATGCAGTCTGAGAGCAGCTCAATAGGCACTAAAGGTAAAAGGACCCTGATCATGGCCAACTCTGGGGTTGCGGCACTCATATCGCTTTATTGGCCGAGGGAGCCGGCGTACAGCTTCCGGGTCGTGTGGCCAGCATGACTAAGCCGCTTCTGGCGAACCAGAGCAGTGCACAGAAACGCCGTTTACCTTCCCGCCGGAGCGGTACCTATTTATCTACTTGCACTTTGACGTGCTTTCAAACTGCTAGGTTGGCAGGAGCAGGGACTGAGCAACAGGAGCTCACCCCATGGCGGGGATTCGAACCGCCGACCTTCTGATCGGCACGTCCTAGGCTCTGTGGTTTAACCCACAGCGCCACCCGCGTCCCTCAATAGGCCCTAGCTGTTATTTAAATTAGCCACTTGGGTTCCTGTTCATAGTAGGAATACATATAACTCCCTGGATCTGTTGCTCCAAGTCTTTGTTCTGCCTTGGTATCTGTTCTGACTTTCTTCAAATGTAAGATGAGGAATCTGGGTCGGCAGGGAGAGACCACAACGCAGTGGGTATATAAGGGATGTGGGAGACATATGATACAGTTCCCATTTAGAGCCAGTATGGTGTAGTGGTTAGAGTGTCGGACTAGGACCTTGGAGACCAGGGTTCAAATCCTCACTCAGCCATGAAGCTCACTGGGCCAGTTAGTGCTTCTCAGACTATCCTACCTCGCAGGGCTGTTGTGGGGATTAAATGATGATTGGCAGAACAATGTATACCACCGTGAGCCCCTTGGAGAGGAAAAGGCAGAACACAAATACAATAAATAAATAAAGGCGTATCTACACAAATCACACTTTCAAAAACAATACTCAAAATGAAACACAGCCGTCCCTCGAAATTTGCACTTCTCTGAATTTTGCAATGCAAAATTCCAGCCAAGGAATGTGTGAAAATAAAAAGGAAAGAAATGCATAAACTGGGGTAAAGTGTGCATATTAATGAAAATTAGTGAAAATAACATAAAGTCATTATGTTTAGGAAAATGGCTGTGCAAAAATGTGTTTGTTGTGCAAAATTTCACCCATATGTGAGAAATTTACTGGTGATTTTTTTTGAGGACTAAGAGAGAGAGAGAGATTTGCAAACTTGGGTGGGAAATGTGAAAAATGGAACTTAAGGCTGGAAAAGTGAGAACCAGATTGAGAGCAAAATGGGCTGATTCGCCCATCCCTAGTGGTGAAGCACATGGTTCCTTGTGGAAATCATTACTATACCACATTAAATTTGTATACCACACTTCATCTGAAGAACCCAGGGTGGTTCACAACAAAAAAATACGAAACGAGAACAGAAAATAACAATGAGTCCCTGGTTGAACCATTAGAGTGGTGATGTGAAAGATCTTGTTGAACTACAACTCCTATCAGCCCCAGCCAGAAAATTATGGCCAAATCTACTATTCCCAAAGTTCCCTTGGAAGATGAGCTGATTCTTAAACCACTCTGAGATTTGAAGCTCTGTACACTCTCAGCACCCTTCATAAACTACAGTTCCCAGGATTCTTTGGGGGGAGCCATGACTGTTTAAAGTAGTATCATTTGTGTTTTAAAGCATAGTGTAGATGTGGTCTTCATTACTAATTTCTAAGTAGGAATGGACAAATTTTGGTTTCTCTCTGTTTCTCATTTTTCAGAGTGTACTTTTTTGTAAGCCCCTTTCAGGGTTTTGCTTTTACAATCAAGCGGTTTATAAATTTTACGAAATAAAAGTTCAGCACTCCACATTTCCATCTCAGTTTGCAATTTATTTGTTTCTTTTAAAAACCCTCCTAAAAATTCATCAACATTTTAATGTGAGTCTCTTCCATAAAAAATCGGTATACAATTCTGCCCAACATGTTTTTGCAAAGTTATTTCCCATAGAATGTTGCATTTTGTATGTTTATCATCACAAATATCTGCAGTTTTGTACACATCAACACGATGCAAAATCCGGAGAAGTGAGGATTTCGAAGGGCAGCTGCATTTTGGCCCATGGATTTTGCCAAAAAAGTGTGAACGAAGCAGATTTGCTTTTAAATCCAAACTGAATCAGATTTCCCACCGACACCACCAAGAATTAATTCCAGAAATAGAAAAGGTTACTGCAGCTTGAATTTCCTTCCATTTATTCTGGTCTTTTATTCCACTCCTCCTTACTGATGTGCACAAGCGATCCCCGACATCATGCAGAATCGCACGAGTGCATCAAAATGGCTTTTTGTGTGTGCCGCGTTTAATCGATGTGTACGGGGGCTCGTTTGCAGCTTTGGGTGGGGGCAGGGAGGAGAAAAGCCAAGGATGAACGGAAGGAAATCAAAACTCTGGCCAACTGCCTAGACTTGGCAAACGGAGGACCTTCACAAAGTACAGAGTTAAACTATGGAATTTTCTCCCACAAGCAACAGTGAGGGCCACCAACTTAGATGAGGATGTAACCAACTCATGGAGGAGAAAGCTATCAATGACTACCAGCTCTTAGGGTTATGCTTTACCTCCACTGCTGAATTCAAAGCTCCTGGGAGTCAGAAGTGGGGTAAGTTGTTGTGCTTAAAGGGGACCCTAACCATTAGGTCCAGTCGTGACCGACTCTGGGGTTGCGGCACTCATCTTGCTTTACTGGCTGAGGGAGCCAGCGTACAGCTTCCGGGTCATGTGGCCAGCATGGCTAAGCCGCTTCTGGCAAACCAGAGCAGCGCACAGAAATGCCGTTTACCTTCCCACCGGAGCGGTACCTATTTATCTACTTGCACTTTGACGTGCTTTCGAACCGCTAGGTGGGCAGGAGCAGGGACCAAGCAACGGTAGCTCACCCCGTCGCGGGGATTCATTGTGCTTAGGTCCTGCTAGTTTGGTCATGTCCACAGAATGGAAGATTGTAGGTTCCCCCAAGGATGTGCTCTATGGGGAGCTGGCTTCAGGCGCCAGGCCCATTGGCAGACCAACTCTGTGATACAAAGATGTGGGCAAACATCACATGAAGGGTGGCAATATCAATCCCTTGCAGTCAACCGCAGTGCCTGGAGACAGGCATTAAAGTTGTGCATCCATAGCAGTGACCAGAAGAGGAATGACCACTGGGAGGAGCACAGAGAGAAGAAACGTCACGGTGCATCTGCAGCAGCACAACCGGACACCTCCATCTGCCCCAGCTGCAACAAAGCATGTCTCTCCCATATCAGCTGCAGCCTTCCAACGGTTTGACTTCACTCCCAAAGACGCACTCCTTCATTGTCTCCCGAGACAGGAAAGCAGGAGAAATTTTGGATACAACCTAATTTTTCTCATTCTTACGAGGTGGGGAGGGGCAGAATAGAATACACATTTATAAAATGATGCATGGGTGGAAACAATATTTTTAAAAAGAGAGTTTTTCTCCCTAGCTCATAGGATTCGAACTCAGGATCACCCAATGAAGCAGAATGTTGGAAGACTCGGGACAGATAAAAGAAAGGGCTTTTCAACAGAGTGCATAGTTAAACTATGGAACTCACTTCCAGAAGAGGGAGAAATGGCCACCAACTTGGATGGCATTAAAAGAGGAATAGACAAATTCATGGAGGATAAAGATATAAATGGCTACTAGCCCTAATAGCTACGCTCTGCTTCCTAACACCAGTAGCTGGAGGGGAGAGGGCTCTTGTGCTTGGATCCTGCTTGTGAGTTTCCCAGAGGCATCTTGTTGGCCACAGGATGCCGGGCTAGGCAAGCCATTGGCCTGATCCAGCAGGCTGTTCTTATGACCAGCACAATACACACTGGTGTTCTTTCAGAGTCATTCCATTCAGAGAAACTTACTAATGACAAGAGAAAAATAGTAATGAGCTTGCATGAGGGTAGGGAGGAGATCTCTACTCAATTAGAGGCATTTAAAGACTGGCCAGATAGCCACATATCACGCATGCAAGAGTCTGCATTTGGCTTGGGGATGGTCTAGTTAACCACCAAGGTCCTACCCAATCTTTATGACCCACAAGCAGAGATTATTGCTTAAGAGTATAATCCTCCTTTCTTGGTCAGTTGCATGATGAAGCACAGATTTTTAATGAGGGTAGATGTCATGGCTCTGTACCCAGCAGTGATCTGGACACAGAGTTGGAGGATGGGGAACCAGGTCTGGGTCAGGGCTCAGAGCTGAAGGCAGAAGGCAATGAGACCAGTGCATCAGACCCCAGATCCTCATGGACACCTTTCCCCGACCAGATGCCTCCTATTAGGAGTGCACCAAGAAAGAAGCAATAGGACATAGGAGGAGTGTCCATCTTCAGGCCAGAGCCGAAAGTTGCATGAAGGAGGTATACAAGTCATCAGTCTGCTCCCAACTTCTATCAGAGCAAGTTGCTCACTCAGAGCTGTCTGTGGCCCAGCAATCTTTGACCAGTCTTGTTGCTTTCTCTGTGGGCTCCTGCATTGGAGCAGAACATTACAGTAGACGACCTGCCTATACCTTTCCTGCTGTCAGAGCTACAGGTAGGTTTGGAGATGCCCTGGGCAAAGCATGCTTTAGTGGGTCTGCTGCTATGTTAGAGGCCCTCTTCCTCAGCTGGTGAGGTGGACCACTAGTCAGCTTGTTGGGCCCTAGAACTTCCATTTAAATTTTGCACGCAACCTGGTAGTCAGTCAGTCAGTCAGTCAGTCTCTCCGTATATATTTCACCACAACTTCCAGCATCCCTTAACTTTTCATGGGGTCTGGAGTTGATGGGATCTGTACTCCAAAACCTCTGGAAAGCACCAGATATGGGGCTGTGCCCAGTGTTAGCCCTATTCAAAACAGACTTCTTGAGATTGAGCTACATGGCTAATTTAGCTTCGTTAACTTCAATGAGTCCACTCTGAGTAGGACTCGGAGATAATTCTAGGGAAGGCTACTCTGAAGCATTGCAGGAAATTTAATTGGCACTTTCTGGCTGCAGATGGTTTTTCAAAGGCTGATACAGAGCAAGTGTCAGTGGTTGGTGCTGCTGGGATACTGAGGGTCTGGCACCAGGTCTTCCCAACATCTCCGCCCCAGAACAGGAAGTGGATAATAATCTGATGAGTACCATTATCAATCAAAAGTTGGGGGAAGAGACTTGGACAGTCCAGCCATGTTAACCCAGAAAAAAGTCCACCTTGAGTCCAGTGTCACTTACATTTGTATCACACATTTAAAGTGGCGCCATACCACTTTAATAGTCCTGGCTTCCACTGAAGAATCCTGGGAACTGTAGTTTAAGAGTGTTGAGAGTTGTTACGAGAACCCCTAACTCCCTTCATAGAGCTGCAATTCCCAGACTTTCCTGGAAAGAGGGATTGAATGTAAAACCACTCTGCAGGTTGTGGCTCTATAAGGGCAACAGGGGTCTCCTATCAACTCTCAGGATTATTTTGGAGGAGCCATGGCTGCTAAATAGTGCTTTAAGTGTATGGTACAGATTGGGGGCGGGTCAGTCTAACTCCCAAGAAAGTATACAGAGCTTCCCAGCCTTAGCTGAACAGATAGACTAATCAACTCTCTGGCAACAAATTAACCAATGAAATAGCACATTGATTTAAATTGGATTGGACTGAATTCACTTTGCAGATTACCGAAACCTCAGTTAAAGCACCTTTTTGCAAGGTTTTGTTTATTAAATGATAAATGACCATTCCTAATGGGTTGACTTTTTAAAATTTTCTTTTAATGCTATTGTTACAACAGGGCTGCATTTATAGACCCGCCTACTCGGGAGTAAGCCCTGTCAAATGCAGTGAGGCTTACGCCTAAGTGGATATGCACAAGACTGTGTTGTAAAATATCCCGACCTCTTGTTTGCAGGTGTGCAGATTAAAAATTTGCCTTCGCCAAGTGGAATGGAACCTCAATCTTCATCAGCTTCTGCGGCTCTGATTGATTAGCCAAACCATGTAAACCGACTGGTGTTTTTGCAGCTCCGGTGATGAGGTCTTCAAAGGAAAGACAGCGCGGCCCAGGATTGTTATGCAGGCCAATGCATTCTACTCAAAAGTAAGTCTCCCTGGCTTACTCCAGATAAGCATCTTTAACACTGTTGTCTGGGTCTGGGCCTGGGCCAGCAATTCCAGGTTTGAAGATGTAATGGACATCTTTCCTCTGTCAGTAGACCTAGGCACACCAGAAGAGCCCTGCTGGATCAGGCCAAAGGCCCACTAAGCCCAACATCCTGTTCTCATGGTGTCCAACTAGATGTCTCCGTGGGAAGTCCCCAAGCAGCGTCTTGGCGCAACAGCAACTCTCCGACAGAGGAGGCAGGACACAGCCGTCATGGCTAGTAGCCGCTGATGGACTTCTCCTTTGCGAATTTGTCCAATCCTCTTATAAAGCCATCCTAGTTGGCAGCCATCACTGCCCCCTATGGGAGCGAATTCCATACTTTGCACTGCCTGGAGAAATACTTCCTTTTGACAGTGATATTCAGTCACACTTTGAACTTCCCAGAATACCCAAGGATGATTTTGGGTTACAGGCCTTGTGGGAAATGGAAAGGGTGTCTTGATTCAGCTGCCCAGTGCAACTTAGACAGACAGGGAGAGAGCCCACCAGAGGATGCTTTGCTCAGACCGACAACAAGCCCAGCCTATGGCATTTTGTGCATATAAACCTATATGTCCAAACATGCACGAGCATGCGCATACAAGCAAATATTACATGAAGCGAGGGGGAAGCTTATTTCAGCCCAAGGGCCACATTCCCTGCTGGGCAACCTTCCAGGGGCCACATGACAACAGTGCATGGAGCAACAGATGCAAATTGTACCTTTGTACAGGAGACTAATTTCTACGCACATATTCTCACACCCCTCTGCATCCTCCACCCAGGCAAGCAGAAAGGCAGGATCAGAGTTCAAGGGCACATTCCAGCCAGGCAAAAACACTCAAAGAGGGCCAGTGAGGGGTATGGATGAGGGAGATTTCCGAGGGCCAGACAGAGAGGCCTGAGGGCCACTTCTGGCCCCCGGACCTGAGGTTCCCTACTCCTGATTAAATGCATAGATGCATACAGAGATCTTTCTCAGTCTCTCTCCTCCCTAATTTAAGGTATACCTTTGCCCTTCCAGGAAATCTGCAGCTGACGATGCTCCATTCCTGCACTCTAAGCCCGTATCACTGACCAATATCTCCACGGCTCCAAACACGAGAGCCATCACATCCTTTCTGGTGGGTGGTCTCTGCGGCATAACCCTGTCCCCCGCCATCTCAGACACACACGCGTGGCTGCAGATGACCTTGATGTCTCCCCATCCTTGAGTTCTCTCCTTTTCCCTCCTCGCTTAGTCGCTCAAAAAAAACGTCTTTGGGGAGCAGGAGGAGAAACGACACCCCCCCTCCAGTTTAATCAATATGAGTTCTCTCGCTCTCTTTATTATTATTATTATTTAAATAGTATTAATAATGTTTTGCTTCTTTTGCCATTCCAGACGTCTTCTGGCTTGCCTTTCTAGACGAGGCTTCTTGACACCACCCATCTTTCCTTTATCTGTTCTCACGCCCAGCTGAGATCCCTCCGGATGAATGGATGTGTGTGCGTGCGTGCCCCTTTGTACAACACCAGGCGTTCAAGTCTCTGCGATTGGAGGGACCCAGCCAGACAAAACACACACACACACAGTTTTTTGGTGTGTGTTTTTTTAAAGCTGGACAGAAGAGGATGACATTGAGCCCCCATCCTCCGTAGAGGGGATCGTCAGGCCTGCATCCTAGATTCTCCTTTTCCCAAAACACTACCTATGCCGCTAGACCTCATGAGGCTCATTAAGGGGGACAAGGCTGTTTGCATCGGACAGAACCGCCTTTCCGTGGATCCATTTGATCACCCCTGCTTCCTGGATCCTTCTGTCTCTTTCCCACCTCCCTTAATGAGATTAGAGGGGGAAGAGCCTTTGTAAGGCAAGAAGGCAGTCCTAGACAGGCAGCCCTAGACAGACTTCCCTCCCTCTCCCCCCCCCCTCTCTTTTTCTCTGCCAGAGCCAGCTGCTCATCTTACAGGGACTAGAGGCTTAAAAAAAAAAAAATCATTATCAAGATGTTGAGGGGGGGTGGCTTGAAAAACGAAGCCCCCCTTTTCCCTACCAAACCTACCATTATGTTCCACGGCAACTCTGTGTGTGTGTGTGTGTGTGTGTGTGTGTGTGTATGAAATCCTCCATGAAAGCTGTTGAATTCTTCCATGCGGTTTTTGCACAGACCAAACCTGAATCTCTCTCTCGCCTGCATTCTAAGGGCAGGACATCATGCATTTCGCCCCCAAAAAAGGGGGAACGCGGGGAGAAAAGGCATTTTGCTCCTTGCACAACCCAACCCAACCCAACCACGACCATTTCTTCCTTTCCCCGCCTTTAACAACGAATAAATTAAACAAACCCCTGTCACTGTGTGTGTGTGTGTGACGCTAACCTGCTTCCAAACCGCGACGCCGAACGCACCCCGTACAAACGCCAAAAGCAGGTCACGGTTTGGGTTGGGGAAGTGGGGGGGAGAGGATGGAGAAAACCGGCTCCGAGGGGAGACCTGGTCCAGCCCCATCAAGACTGCGCCTTGTTCTTGGGCGGGGAACCAGAGCGGGGTGGGGTGGGGTGGGGGGCGGCGGTTAAATCCGAAGCGATTTCAGCGCGATCCGTTTTGCAACCATAACAAGAGAGACAGAGATCAGCAAGACTCTTTCTTACCGGAATCGGGGCGAATCCTTGATGCACTCCTCGAATTCGACCGTCATCTTGGCTTCCTTTTTTCCCCTTCTTCTTCTTCTTCTTTTTTGGAGGGATGGGGGTAGGGGTTAGGGATTGGGAGAGGGGGGGTGGAAGAGAAAGCGACTCAAAATCCGGAGAGGCGCATCTCCTGCGGCAGCGAGCCCCGCGCACAGCCTCGCCACCCGGCGCCCTGCTTGCCTCCAGCGGCGCGGGCTGAGCGCAGGAGGAGCGGCGGCAGCGCCAGTCCGTCGGCGCGCACGCTCTCGCCTTGGCGCGCGGCTCCCTCCCTCTCTCTCTCTCCCTCCCTCTCCCTCCTTCCTGGGCTGTCAGGGGGGTTGGCTGGGGAACGAGCCAGCGAGCGAGCGAGCTGCAGAGCTTGCCAAAGAGTTGTGTCACACATACACACCAACACACCCAGGGAGCATCTACCAATTACCTCGGAGAGCAGAGGAACACAGGATGGAATTGGAGCGCACTTTTTAAAAAATTTATTTCATAGAATTATAGAGTTGGAAGGGACCCCTGAGCATCATCTAGTCCAGCCCCCGGCCATGCAGCAGGAATATGCCGCTATCCCACATGGAGATCACACCTGCAACCTTGGCGTGATCAGCACCACCAACCAACCGAACTATCCAGAGCTTATTTCTTTTATGGCTCCATTCATATCCCCCTTTCCTCTCCAAGGAGCTGAAGGTGATGTGTATGGTTCCACCCCTCCTCCTTGAATCCCCGCAACAACCCTGTGAGGTAGGATAGGCCGAGAGGCTTCCAAGCAGGGGTGCCCACTTGAATGGTGGGGTCATTCCCTTTTTTTAAAGGGAAATTCCCTTATTCCAAATAGGATTCCTCGCAAGAAAAGGGAAAAGTTGACAGCTATGGCCCCACCCTGCATAATCACATGACATGGTACTTGCACACTATTTGAATGGCAATGCCCGTCAAATTTGTAGGGGGTGGCCCCGCAAATATTTTAGGGGGGGCAAAGGGACCTCCGACCCCTAGGAGCTGGCCCCTATGCTTCCAGGGTCGCCCCCAGTGAGCTCCAGGGCTGAGTGGCAGAATTGAACTCTGGCCTCTCAGAGTCTTCTTCCGGCACTGAAACCACTACTGCACCACATTGGTTGTCGTTTGTCCATCTGAGCTCTGACTGGCAGCTACTCTCCAGGGTTTTGGGCAGGGTGCCTTTCCCCAAGAAATGCCTATGGGGATTGGGCCTGGCCGTGCTGCAATATGAAGCAGATTCTCTACCCCTGAACAGGAGGAGTGCTGGGGCAGATAAATAAATAAAATAATGTTGTTAACATGGGACGATAATAAATAGGACAGTTTAGGGCATCCTCTGCCAACCCGGTGCCCGCCAGATGTTTGGGGCTGGCAGGAGTTGTGGCTCAAAACATTTGGAGGGCAACCAGCTTGGTGAAGTCTGATTTAGAACACAATGCTGATGCTGAAGTTTACCATATTAACTCCATCTGATTTCAGCAGAGGAGTTAAATACATTTGGCAAGACCCGTGCCCTCGACATTTGTACGGTGTTTGAGAGGGTTCCAAGCACTTTGCACAGGTTAATCTGTTGAACTGCTTACAACAAGCCTGTAAGGTAGACAGAAGGGATTGGAAGGGGCCAGTTTAACAGCACCTGGTTTGCAGGCAAGATGTCCCAGGTTCACTCCCTGGAACATCTGAGCAGGGCTCAGAGAGGGGGGACCCTGTCTGAAACTCTGGGAAGTGGGTGCCAGATAGATCAGCGTTTCTCAACCTGTGGGTCGCCAGCGCGTCACAATCCTATGCAAGTGGGTTGCTGGCTTTGTAAGTAAACCCCAAATAATAATTGTTTGTAATCCCTAACTATCAAGATGGGCACCTCTTGCAACTTTCCTGTTTTGTTGTCATGTCGTAAAGGCTAGATGACCTTTGGTGTCTCTTCCAACTCTACAGTTCTATGATTTTATGACAACTGTGACAATAAATCAATGGGTCATAGTGCCAAGCAATTCTGGCCTTGAGGGCTGCCACACCAAAAAGTCTGGGAGCCACTGAAATAGATGGACCATTGGTTTGACTTGGGAAGGCCTATCCTTGGAGGAGGTGGTTTGTTGTGTCTCTATAGGGTTGACTATATTATTATTATAATTATTGATTAAATTCTATACCACCCTTCATTTGAGGATCACAGGGTGGTTTACAATATAAAATACAAAAATATTTGCAATATAAAAAGACAAAAATGCATACCATAGTAGCAAACAAAAGCAATAGCCCCCACCCCAGACAGGGATGCACTGGAATATGATAGATCCTCGCTGCATTGCTATACTTCATACAGATGCAGTAGAAAAGTGAGATAATGAAATATACAAATGTTTCAAGTCAACTTCTCTAACTGCCCATGTTTAAAGTCCTGATATTATTATTATTAGATGTAGGTTTGGCTTTTTCCAATCAATCTCCACTGGCGCTGGGCAAATGCTGCCAAGTCTCTGCCACGGGTGTACAATTGCCTTGGTCCCAGCGAAAGGTGGGGTAGATTCCCAGTTGCAAGAGTCATTGCTCTGGGCTCAATTCCTCACAATCAGGAGACACGCCACAGAGAAGCAATGTGGTCTCTCTCAACGGTAGGTAGTCCACCTTCCTTCCTTCCTTCCTTCCTTCCTTCCTTCCTTCCTTCATTTCTTTTTAAAGAGCATGTTTCTAGTCATTAGGATGCCAAAGATAGGCTTGAAAGGGTGGGCAGTGGTTTCTGCAATCTCTGAAATGACTTTGTCTGTGTGTGGTTTGTTGCCCTGCTGTTCCGCACTCGGAGAGGGAAGCTTTTGGGGCATCCCGGTGAGACCTGCCTTCTATCAAGGCCATCAGGGCTCTACATGGCAGAAGGCAGATGTCATCATGCTCTAAACCAGGAGCTTCCTAAGCCCCCCAGCACTTCAGCAGCCCAGAAGGGACACAGAGGGCGCGCCCGTCCCTGGACTCTGTGAATGGAGCGGCTCACACACAGATCAGATTAAATTAATCTGGGGTGGCTGAAAAGTAATAAAAAGTGCTGGATGTGCTGGTTTAATCCTGATCCTCCCGCACATCGTCAGCAGAAGCTGTGGGAACATTTTCTGTGCACTGAGCGACACACACAAACAGAACCGATTGCATAAGTCCTCTGGCAGGTTGCATCAAGCACATCTGTTTAAAATGCTGATATATTGGAACCTTTGGGGATGAATAGGTTTTTCTTCTTGAAAGTAGCACAGGCCTTGTGGAAATCAGACCCAAATGTTGCCAGGAAATTAGATTTCTTCCACTGGTGTATTAATCTGTGCGCATCTTGACCAGGAGTAGATTGGTACCAGAACTTTTTGTTTTTATTTATTTGCCACAGTTTTTATCCTGCTGGAGGGACAACACATCAATTATCCTCATCTCATTTTAACCTCACAACTGTTGGAAGTGCAACAGCAAGGATCATTCAGTTTGTAATTTAAGGGTTAATTCTGTTACGTTAAAGTCAACCAGCCAAGAGGGAAAACAGGTGGGGAGGCACTACTTAGCAATCGGGCAGAGTGGCGTGATCTCTAGTGAGGTAGCATGTGCGCCGACTGGCTACATAGTTCTGGAGATTTCCCTCTGTATAGTTGGTTCTATGCCTCCCTGCTATGTGCAAAGCCTGTAGTGCGAAAGGCAAAAACCTCTCTGATAATTTCTCCTGAATTATACACTGTTTATGTTCAGTTTCTTCAGTAAAGTGTTATCAGGGTTTCCTTTCCCTCTGGACTCTCTTTGCATTATCCATGTAACTTTGCTTACAACAACAGGACCCTGTAAAGTAGGTTACTATGTGACACTGAATAGCCCATGATCACTCAGTGAACTTCATGACTGAGTGTGGATTTGAACCACAGGTTCATCCTTCATTCTCTAAGCAATACCCTTGTGCGTACTCCGCATCGAGAAATTCAGATTCTCAATTCTGCACTGCATAAATTATACAATGTTGCACTCCCCTGGCATAAATTATGCAAAACGCAAAATATTCAGGATAGATTCTGATCCATCCTGAATATTTGCTGTTTTTGCATAATTTATGCCCTGTTCCTCAACCGCTGCAAATCAAATTCAGCCATTCTTGTTTCTTAGATTTCAGTGTGCCTTTCACACATGCTGAAATCTCAAAGCGACTTACAGTGGTACCTCGGGTTAGGTACTTAATTCGTTCTGGAGGTCCGTGCTTAACCTGAAACTGTTCTTAACCTGAAGCACCACTTTAGCTAATGGGGCCTCCTGCTGCCGCCGGGCCGCCAAAGCACAATTTCTGTTCTCATCCTGAAGCAAAGTTCTTAACCTGAGGTACTATTTCTGGGTTAGCGGAGTCCATAACCTGAAGCGTATGTAACCCGAGGTACCACTGTACAAGAATGCAGGTGGAGGGCTTGAACCTACAGGTGGGCGAGAGTGCATATATTACACGAAGAAGACTGTATGTGGACTGCAAGTTTCAGCTCAGCAGCAGCTGGCAGCAAATTATAGCGAAGATGGTCTGTGGGATGGTCTGCCCTCCTCTATTCCTCTGTCCCAATTAATCTTCGTCTCGCAGGCCCACCCCTGCGACATCACCCTGGGTCTCAGATTTGGGCACTGAAATCTCTGGGTCTGGGATTCTCCTGCTTTGGGGGTGTCCAGGGAAGATGGCAGATACAGCACAACATCTGAAGACCCAAGGTTGGGAAAGCCTGCTCTAGACATATGATAATTCAAAAGAGGAAGCAACCTCTGTACATGAGCAGGGGCAATCCGCCCTTGGCCCCTTAAAATGTGGGGAAGGTACCGTATTCTGCATACACTCAGAGGTCTTGAATCCAAGATGCCTTAACTTTTGAGTTGTACCACCTTGCGCTGATGAGAGATCCCGTCAAGTCTGCTCTCAGGTGTTTTGGACTTGGGAGAGATCAATGCAACGAAGTCAATTGCAAATATCAAAATCAAAGGGGAAAAGTCTGTTTCTTGAAGGAAGCCTTTAAGCCTTGAAAGGGGTTGGTGGGTTGGAAGCAACATTGCATTTAAACAGCAACAGCACACACACACATTCACCATATTTCTCGACAATAATCACACATTATTTTTAAGCACAATGGAGATTGGACGTTTTTGTTCACAGGTGGGAATTTCCCTCCTATCCCTAAAGAGAATCACCGCGGAATCTCGGCTCCTCCTACCCAGCTGGCGGTGTGTCCATTTGTGGCCGAAAAAATCGCAATCAAACCGAGACACGAATAGCTCTAGGCCCACGTGAAAGCGCCCTATCTCTTCAATGGCACCAATTTGGGCTGCCTAAGAAGCTGCCTGCGGAGTGGGGCGAATCAAGCCCTCTCTCAAACGGGGAAGAAGTTTTGTTTCTCCCCAAAAGGCGGAGAGGGAAAAATAATATCGCAAAATAAGAAACACTTTGGGACTCCATTAAAAAAATAATAATAATCTCACTGTAATTAGTTTAAGAAAAGGCAATTGGGAAGAGACTCCAAGAGGGGGCTTTTATTACCAGGCACCTAAACTTTTAAACGCAGCTGAAAGCCATGCCGCATCAGGCAGGACGCTGCTGAGACCGGTCGGCGGTGCCACTTGATCCCCTTAATTAGCATTTTTAAAAGAGGAGGGATAACAGGTGTTTGTTTGTTTTTTAAATATTGCAACAAGAGCTTTCCACTTCCAGAATCAGGCAGTTGTGAAATTTGCCAGCAGTTATTAATAATGGCAATTTAATTGTTCAGAGCTTCATATTCATGATTCATAGCTGAAATTTCACGGCGGCTTTTGAAAAACCAACATGGTTTCTCCCAAAACTCGGTATCTGCTGTTCTTTCAATACTTTGGGACCAAGTATTGGTGAGTACGGTATGTTTAGAAGCATTCTCAAATGCTCCCTGCGTGAAACTCTGGAGAGCCGCTGCCAGTCAGTGCAGACAATACTGAGCTAGATGGACCAAGTGGCTTGGCATGGCATACAGAAACTTTCTGTGCTCCTGTTACAGGAAGGGCAGTCGCTCAGTGGTAAAACTTCTGCTTTGCACACAGAATGGCCCAGATTCAGTTCCCCAGCCTCTCCAGGTAGGACTGGAAAAGGCTCCAAGTCTGAGGAGATTTCTCCTCAGCCTCCAAGCCTGGAGATTTGCTGCTGGTCAGTGTAGACAACAGTGCTAAAAATTAGTCAAGCAGCAGGTATGTTTTGCTACTAGTGCGGGTCTAGTTGTGACCATGTGGAGATCTCTGGATGCCAGGTGGCGACTGGTTACATACACTTCAGGTTACAGACTCCGCTAACCCAAAAATAGTGCTTCAGGTTAAGAACTTTGCTTCAGGATAAGAACAGAAATCGTGCTCCAACGGCGCGGCGGCAGCAGGAGGCCCCATTAACTATAGTGGTGCTTCAGGTTAAGAACAGTTTCGGGTTAAGAACAGACCTCTGGAACAAATTAAGTACTTAACTCAAGGTACCACTGTATATGGTTCACCCCCTCCTCCGTTAATCCCTACAACAACCCTGTGAGGGAGGTTAAGAGGCTGTGGCTGGCCCAAGGTCACCCAGTGAGCTTCATGACAGAGTCGGTTCAGACTTTCTGCTAATCTAGCCCAGTACCTGGTGCACCCCACTCTGTCTAAGAGGATGAGAATTTATACATGGCTACACAGCATATTTTAGGTCACATATTACCTATTTTAGGTACCTTATATTACCTAGTTCTCTTCTGTGCGTTTGTGATGGGAAAATGGAACCGAAGTTGACTGAGGCTGTGTCCACACCATACATCTAAAGCATATAGCGCCCACCCCCCAAGGAATCCTGGAGTTAAAATTCCCAGAACCCTGAACAAACTATTCCCATGATTCTTTGGGGGAAGTCTTGTTCTTTAAATGCAAGGTTCATGTGCAGCCCAAGTCTCTTTGGGAATGGGGGAGCTTTCTCATGAGGCCGGGGAGTTAAAACCATTGTTCTACGTTGGGATCCACGCCGACAGCTGAGATTTTCCGTTTCTACCTTTCAGTTAGATGACACATTAGGTAAGACAATGGGAAATTGGTGGCGGGGAAGAGGGAGAGCAAAGAGAAGAGGAATAATGAGAATTAAGATTGCAAATGACATCTGTTGCTAATGTACTGATAGCTCTTGCTTTTGCACCTGCTGCTAAAATATTTTCCTTCGTCTTTAACCTTGTTAGGTTCTTTTGTTATTAATACGGCAATTATTTCACTCAACATGCGGGTTCCTTGTGCAAGTTCTTTTTATTTTTTTAAAGGGGATTATTATTATTATTATTATTATTATTCTAATTTGCTCTCCAGATTGGTTGTGGGAACCTCCGGTTCACACATTTCTGTGCCTTGGTTTGGCATAGTGGCAAAGAGATTGAACTGTGAATCAGGAAGGGTGATAGAGAAATTCTCAAGGGCCAGTGAACCTTTGGCCCTCCAGATGTTGCTGAACAGCAACTCCCATTGATCCCAGAAAGCATGGCTGATGACCGGGGATGATGGGATTTGTAGTTTAGTGCATCTACTGGGATAAAGCTTTCCCTTAGCTGCCCTACTTGATTTGATTCAGCACAATAAAAGTTAGGGCGATGGTCAATGCCTGTGGATCACAGTCGCCCTCCACTTTCTTCTGCTTGAGGTAATTATGTTTTTTCCTTTGCTGCAGTGGCGTGAAGGAGGTTCGTCCTGACCAGGCGGTGCTTGGAGTGCAGAATCACTTGGAGGTACATACCACAGCTAAGGTTTTCAAATTGGGTTGGGATGGGCTATAGGGAGAGGCGTGATATCTTTGCTCTCCTGCTTGGGGGGCTTCCAGGAGCCAAAGGGCTGGAAGAGATGCCTGGAATTTTATGGAAATTCTAAGACCAATGAAAGCTATTCTCTGAAGGGCAGTGGGTTGTTTAGTGGACCAGTGACAAGACGTGCTTTGACTCCGATGTAAGTGTTCTAGGCAGCCAATCAGAATGTTTTCAGATGCTGCTTCCACCTCCTTAGTGATGTTGAACTGGGATTGCACAAGAGCAAGCCAGGTCTGACCAGTTATGTTACTGCAAAAGAAGAAGGGATTGAACTGAAGACAATCTGTGTTTGGAAATTATATTTGCCTATTTAAGATTTCCCGTAAGGCTGCCAAATTGCAGACACTGTAGGTGTCTGTGTAGATCGACATCTGAATGTAGAGATTTGTCATAATCATGAGTTCTCTCTCTCTCTCTCTCTCTCTCTCTCTCTGACCAAGTTTTTTTATTGAGGTGGTTAAACTGTGTCTGTCTCGGCTGTCTTAGAATGGAGCTGACAGTACAACAGTTTGTTGCATGTAGAAAGCAGAAATATTGGGGTGAAGGCTAGACTGGGACCCCTTCTGCCAACACCCAGTTTTTGTAGGCGCAGATGATTTTTTGTTGCACTCGTGAACAATCCTCCATGCAGCAAAAATTCCCTTCACTTACAAAACCAGTGTCAGGATTCCGGTCTGGCCTTCCACCTGATAGGCTGCCTTTCTATGGGTGGGGGAGTCTGTCAGCCACCTTAGTAGATTGGAACTTTAGAGAGAGTATCATTAACCGTCTCTTCTTCCCCATCTTGGAACAGGAGATAGCGTGTGTTTGTGTGCATACACAATTCACTTTTCCAAGGGATCTGGGTAAAAGTCACATCTGATAGAAGCAGGCTGAGCCTTGACAAAACCGATAGAGCTGAAGGAGGAAGTGGGGAAGAGCGCCACTCTTCCAACTTCCTCCTTCAACTCTAAGCACTTTTCAAGGGAGAAAAAGGTAACTACCCTCAGCACCTTGTGACCAAGGGTGGGTGGGGTTGCTCAGAAGCTTTGTGGGCACCAGGGAAAGACCTCATGGGCACCATTGCACCTACAGGCACCACATTGGCGACCCCTGCCCCCAAAGCCTCCAAGATAAGTCTTCGTTGTGCTCCATAGCATCAGGGGCGAGGACAATTCAAACATAGGGTTTTGATAAGTGTCGAATCGGGCCAGCAGGGTGAAGCCGTCCTATGGAAAGGACAAGATTTTCTGGGGAGTTGAGTACCCCTGGAGATTTCAGTTTGGACTTGGTCTTCAGATAAGACTTGCTTTTGAGCCCATCTGTGGCAGGTCTCCCGAATGGAACATGCTGGGAATCTTCATGCCTGTTGGAACGCTGGATCATTCTTTTTCCAAGCAGGGTTGACTAACTCCCGCTGTAGTCACCCACTCTTCTGGAGCCAGACGTTGGGGATGTAAGGGAGAAGGCGGGCGGTACACAGCTCAGAGGTGCACAGCTCCCTCCATCTGTTTCAGCTTCAGTTTTGGCCTGGGCTGTTGCAGGGCGTTTTCACGTGAGAGGCAAAAGAGTCCCCTGCCAAAGTACCTGAAAACGGGCTCAGATTCCTCTCTCTGTATCAAGGTGAATTAGTGGATTTCTCATAAATAAAGGTTTTCATTAATTACAACATCAAAACTGCAGGCAGACAGGAAATGGCATAATCAAAGTTCCAAAGCAGTACAGAGGTTGTGTTTTCCAGAACAAATAAAATGGAAAAATAAAAAGAAGCAAAACAGATAAAAGCCAAGTCTTGCATCAAGACAAATTAGTGTGTGTGTATCTTTCTCTCGCTCTCTCTCTGTATACATATTTGGCCACACTGAGAAGAGGATGCTGGACTAGACACTAGGTCTCTTCTGATGTTCTTACTGTACAAAGTCTAGGTGCCATCCCACCCATGAAATTATTATTATTATTACTTTTATTTCTATACTGTTTTATATTTTAAAGAGAAAATCTGAAACACATTAAAACAATCCAGAACAGAATGAATTCCAGCTTCAATTAACATATTTCAGATTGTTTTCGAAGTGACATTTCCCTTTCCCAATATTTATTTACGTACTTAATTTATATAGCTGCCCATACTAGAAGCACTGCAGCAAGCCAGTGTGGTGTAGAAAAGGACATGGGAGACCAGGATTCAAATCCCTCCCTACTCAGTCAAGAAGCTCACTGGGTGACCTTGGGCCAGTCACAGCCTCTTAACCTACCTCACAGGGTTGTTATAGTAGGGATTTACTGAGGAGTGGAGAAAAAGGTGGGATATAAATGCAGTACATAAGCTGTTCTGCTTTCCAGCTTAAGAATGCTGGAGGGGCTAGCCAGATGGAGATGTTAGTTGCAATTGGACCTGTGTCAGTAGCAAAACACGCCTGGCGCCTGGCTAATTTCTAACAGTGTTTCCAGCATCTCCATTGGGACTGGTAGGGCAGAAGGCAGGGAGCCGAACAGTAGGTGGCGCCAGAGCCAATGACAGGCAGAGCCAACTTCTTCTAGGTTTGTCCCCATCCACCTCCTCCCTACTGAGTTCTCCTAGGGCAGAAGCTGAGACAGAGGAGGAAGCCAACAGGAGCCGTTGTGAGTAAGAAGGCAGGCAGACAGCGGCTGGCTGAAGTTGGTGGGGCAGTGCCCCATCTGTCTCAGCAGACCAGCCTCCCCTCATGGTATGTCATTACAGGAAAGGATGACTGTTGGTGGTTTTTTGAGGGGAGGAATGTTCATTCCCGGCTTGCTACTGGAGATGTGAAGTTTCGAGGCTACTCCAGAGGCAAAATTCTCTCTGTGTGTGTGACTTCACCCAGGGAAGGGAAACGGTGTGTCTGTCCTGGGGAAATATGATTTGTTTTCATCCCTCTGTTTTGCATGTTCTGCGATGTTCAGGACCTTCTCCCTCCCTCTCCCAAACCAGCCCTTCTGTTCTTCTCTCTGCTTCTCCTCCTTTGCAACGAAGGCTGCCCAGGGCGAAATCTTTTTCTATGCAAATTGTCTTTTTCTTGGCCCTCGAACGTGCGCTCCGGGTCCAAGAATTTCTTCCCATGCATGAGGAAACAGCAAAGGGAGTGTTACGGGACAGGCGCCCGGGACAGCTTGAGTTTTGTTTCTCCAAAGGGAGAGAGGGAGGGAACGAGGGGGAAAAACAAACCACGAGAGGTGGACGCGAGAGGGAAGCATCTGGAAATCCTACATGACTTGGAAAGGGTTCTTGGCGACTCGTAAGAGATATATAATTCCTCTCTTTCCCAAATCGCTCCCCTTGCATGGCTGATCTAGACAGTGGTATTCTCTTTTGGGCCTCTGCCGGCAGCTGACTCAAAAGGGTGGGATGGAGGACTTTCTGATAAACATTTGCAGATCACCGTTCGCCCCCTGATCGCCTAGAACAAGTAAGACCCCAATGAAACGAAGGGGCCTACGTTAGTTGTGTCTGTTAACTTCAGTGGGTTGACTCTGAGTAGGGCTAACATTGGATGCAGCACCGTTATTATGTAGTAATGCTTATTTGTTACGCCCCATCTTTCCTCCGGTGAGCTGTCGGTGGCAAACCTGGATCTCATGCCTCTGCTGTGTTATAGTGGTTAAGAGCAATAGACTCGTAATCTGGTGAACCTCGTTCGCGTCTCCGCTCCTCCACATGCAGCTGCTGGGTGACCTTGGGCTAGTCACACTTCTCTGATGTCTCTCAGCCCCACTCACCTCACAGAGTGTTTGTTGTGGGGGAGGAAGGGAAAGGAGAATGTTAGCCGCTTTGAGACTCCTTCGGGTAGTGATAAAGCGAGATATCAAATCCAAACTCTTCTTCTTCTTCTTCAACCCTGTTAGGTAGGTTAAAAATACTTTTACTGGTGCCCCTAAGGCCACACAATGAACTTTATGGCTGAGTGGGGTTTTGAACCCTGGTCTCCCAGGTTCTCATCCACCATTCCAGCCCAGCTGTGGGGAAACTTTAACCCCCCAGATGCTGCTGGACTACATTCCCCATCAGCCCCAGTGATTATGACCCAATGGCCCGGGATAATAATAATAATAATAATAATAATAATAATAATAATAAAATTTTATTTATATCCCGCCCTCCCCAGCCAAAGCTGGGCTCAGAGTGGCTAACAGCAATCAAAGTAACACAGCATTCTAAAATCGATATTCTAAAATCAATTCAAAATCAATTGGCAACCACTGGGCCAGAGTTCTATGAGGATCACCAAAGGAGGGGGTCAGACTGTGCCTTGGCCAAAGGCCTGGTGGAGCAGCTCTGTCTTGCAGTCCCTGCAGAAAGATGTCAAGTCTCACAGGGCCCTAGTCTCTTGTGACAGAGCGTTCCACCAGATCGGGGCCACAGCTGAAAAAGCCCTGGCTCTGGTTGATGGAATGATGGATGATGGGAGTTGTAGTTCAGCGTCATCCGGAGGAACAAAGGGTCCCCAAATCATAATCATCATTATCATTATTTTTGTTTATACCCGACCCTTCTGTCTGGGTTGCCCCAGCTCCTCTTCCAACACATATAAAAACATTATAAAACAGCAGAAATTAACAGTAACAATCTGATCCAGAATAAAAAGTAATAATCACTTTAAAAGAAACAACCTATGTCAAATAAAGCAATATTCAATCATCCATTAGAATCTAATAGTGAAGGCACCACATCTGGCTGTTTCAGCTAGCCTAGTTAACAGCCTTTGATAGAACGATTTCAGAGTGATGGAAATATCTCTAGGAGGGGTTTACAGAACAGCCCCTTCCCTCCGGCCACATTTACACCATACATTTAAAACACTCCGGTATCACTTCAAACATTTATGGCTTCCCCCGAGAATTCTGGGAGCTAGAGTCTGTTAAGGATGCTGAGTGGTGTGGAGAGAACCCCCCCTATCCCGGCCCACTCCAAGAACTACAGTTCCCAGATGGTTTAACGGTCAATCCCGTTCTGGGAATTGTTGCTCTGCAAGGGAAATAGGGGCCTCCTCATTACTCTCAAGGGACGCGGGTGGCGCTGTGGGTTAAACCACAGAACCTAGGACTTGCCGATCAGAAGGTTGGTGGTTCGAATCCCCACAACAGGGTGAGCTCCCGTTGCTCGGTCCCTGCTCCTGCCCACCTAGCAGTTCAAAAGCACGTCAAAGTGCAAGTAGATAAATAGGTACCGCTCCAGCGGGAAGGTAAACGGCGTTTCCGTGCGCTGCTCTGGTTCGCCAGAAGCGGCTTAGTCATGCTGGCCACATGACCTGGAAGCTGTACGCCGGCTCCCTCGGCCAATAAAGCGAGATGAGTGCCGCAACCCCAGAGTCAGTCACGACTGGACCTAATGGTCAGGGGTCCCTTTACCTTTACCTTTACCTTTACATGACTCTCAGCACCCTTAACAGACTACAGTTCTCAGGATTCTTTGGGGAAAACCATGATTGTTTAAAGTGGTAGCATAGTGCTTTAAGTTAGTGGTGTGAATGTGGACTAAGCTCACAATCTTCAAGCAGCAATTTACACGTCACATGGGGGCAGGAGGAATGGGCTCTGGTGCTCAGCACCCCACTGCCAACAGTCAGGGGTGATGAGAGCTGGAGAACACCAACATCTATGTGGGCCACAGTTTCCCCATTCATGGATCAAAGGTTCCTGGCTTCGCCAGCCAGAAAAGGAGGTTCCCTGCTATGTCTCTGCACGAGTAGCTGCTATGGCTTTTCTTAAGATTGATTACAACACAGGGGGTAACTTTTGGCCCTCCAGGTGTTGCTGGACCCCAGTTCCCATCAGCCCAAGCCTGCATGGCCCAGTGGCCAGGGATGATGGGAATTGGAGTCTAGGAACATCTGGGGCGGGCACCAGCTTCTCCAGTCTTATATGACCTTGGTTGAAAGCCTCCCAGAGTGACTGGGGCAACCCAGTCAGATGAGTGGGGTACAAATAATAAAATTACTATTATTATTATTATTTCAAGAAGCATTTGGCTGGCTGCTTTTGGAAAGAGGTTTCCAGACCAGATGTTCGATGCCGTTCTCCTTTCAGCACAGATGTGCTGTCGAGGCGGACCAAAGTGCCCAGATCCCACCACCTGCCCTCCTTGTTGGCACGGCACACCATTAATTGGGATTATTGGGCGCCGTTTCCCCAGCAACCGGCACGCAAGCAAATTATGGCTATGCACATGATGGGTCTCTTCTCAATCTGGCATGAGTGAAGCTGGCGGATTATCGTTGCGGTGGATGATAAATAAAAGTGGCAGATGTGCAGGGCAGCTCAGAGGGCACCAGGAGAGGACACAGAGAGGTCATTTGTAAACAGGGTCAGGAGTTCGGCAGGTTGCGCCTGCCAGCCTGTGTCATGCGGTGCTTTTCGGCCAAACTGCTGATGGGAAGGATTCCACTGGTTGGCTGAGTTAGGGTGGAGCTCTGCTTTTGCCTCTGATTCTGTGTTAAAAATTGCAGAATTAAGCATCCTAAAACCCAGGTCTTCATCCTAATGGGAACCTCAGGACTGGGGGGCTGAGTGTGGCCCTCCAGGCTTCTCCAGGCCACCCCCCTTCCCAAGCCACATACCTTGCCAGCTCTGCTTGTCACTCTCCTTGAATGTTTCTGCCTAGCTGGAAATACTGATCCTGCCTCTTGCTTGCCTGGGTGGAAGACGGAGAGGGGTGAGCTTAGGGGTAGAATCTAACCTATAGTAAAAAGGTAAAGGGACCCCTGACCATTAGGTCCAGTCGTGGCCGACTCTGGGGTTGCAGCGCTCATCTCGGTTTATTGGCCGAGGGAGCCGGCGTACAGCTTCCGGGTCATGTGGCCAGCATGACTAAGCCGCTTCTGGCGAACCAGAGCAGCGCACGGAAACGCCGTTTACCTTCCCGCCGGAGCAGTACCTATTTATCTACTTGCACTTTGACGTGCTTTCGAACTGCTAGGTTGGCAGGAGCAGGGACTGAGCAACGGGAGCTCTCGCTGTCGTGGGGATTTGAACCGCCAACCTTCTGATCGGCAAGTCCTAGGCTCTGTGGTTTAACCCACAGCGCCACCTGCGTCCCAACCTAGAGTACAAAGGGTAAAATTCAGATTCATTGCTCCGCCCACTGTTGCCTCTAGCCCCGCCCACCACTGGCATATGGCCCCCAGAAGGGATTGCGGCCCTTGGGCTGGAACGGGTTTCCCACCCGTGCTTCAATGTGCGGTAACCAGGTCTGGTTTGGAACAAAACTCGGTCCTCCAGGCTGAAGAGGAGGCGAAATAGTGGGGCAGTGGGAAGTAAGGTTTTGGAAGTACATTATGGGATGGTTTGGTATCCCTGGATTTATGGCTCTATCCAGGATGGTGCTTGTTGCCGCCATAGTGTCCCTGAAGGCCTTGTCCATTCATCCCTTGGGCACGAGGTGGGGTGTTTGCTTACCTTTTACCTCCCTTGAAAAACACCGTATTTTTCGCTCTATTGGACGCAGTTTTTCCCCTCCAAAAATTGAGGGGAAATGTGTGTGCGTCCTACGGCAGGGAGAGGCTGCACGGGGCTATGGCTTCTTTAGCTCCACGCAGCCTCTTCCTGCAGGGAGAGATTGCACGGGGCTCAAGAGGAAGCCAAAGCAGCGAGCGGGATCCATCCCGCTGGCTGCCTTGGCTTGTTCCAGAGCCGTGCGCAACCCCTCCCGCAGGGAGAGGCTGCATGGGGCTATGGCTTCTTTAGCTCCACGCAGCCTCTCCCAGCAGGGATCCATCCCGCTCGCTGCCTTGGCTTGTGCCATAGCCACCCGCAACCCCTCCGGCTGCTCTTTGAGAGTACGCTGCTCTTTGGGGCTGGGGGGAAAAAGATTTTTTTAATTGATTTCCCCGTCTAAAAACTAGGTGCGCCCTATGGTCCGGTGCGCCCTATGGTGCGAAAAATACGGTACTTAGAGCTGAATGAGGAACTTAGAAAAGTGACTCTCCTCACATCCTTCTGCTCTACAGTATCTGCTTTTCAAGACTCAGCATAGTTCTGCTAGATCTGACTTTTACCCAGATCCTTGGAAAGCAAAGTGTGGATACGTGCGCTCTCTCTCTCTCTGTGGTTTTTTTTGGGGGGTCGGGGGGAGGTTGCTGATCCAGGATGGGGTGTGTGTGTGTGTGGAGAGAAGCGTCTGGAGGGGGTGCAGACTCAAAAATCCAGCTCGTTGACAAGTACATAGAGCAGGGTTGCCACAAAAGCTGTTGAGCTTTTTTGAGACTTTTAAAAGGAAATTCGCCGAAATCGAAACTTCCGACATGGCTTGCGATTTCCGCCCAGACACTGTTTTCCACTGCCATATGGACACTGCTATGTCCGGGAATTTCCAGATGGACGGCAGCCCTAACATAGAGCTGAATGAAGAAGTTAGAAAAGTGACTGCCCTTCTCACTTCCTCTTCCATCTCTATGTACTGTTTTCATGACATGGATCCCTTCTACTGGATTCCACAGTTTGCTTTTCAAAGGGAACAGTGGGCAAAGTTTGTATGTGCGTGTTTTGGGTGTGTGTGTGTGTTGTTTGTTGTTGTTTTAGGGCTGTCAGATCAGGGGCATTCCAGACTTCAGGGCCCAAACCAGAGACTTAATGCGGGAGGCAGTGGAAGACAGGAGTGCCTGGCGTGCTCTGGTCCATGGGGTCACGAAGAGTCGGACGTGACTAAGCAACAACATAAATGGAGGTTAAAGGGGAGCAGAGGATGGCAAACCCACCCACCCCCGGCTATCATTTGAAGCCAGCTCCCACCAGGCTGAAGCTTGCAAGCCACATGCACAGTCTTAATATATCATTATCATTACCATCCAAGTGTTCCTATTTTCCCTAAACAGTCCCGGATTTGTAGAAGGCATTCCGGTTTCTGATTTGATCCCAGAATGTCCAGCTTTTCCTCACGGCATCCTTATTTTCACTGGAGAAATGTTGGAGGGTATGGAGTTATCTGACGAACCCCCCCCCCCCAGCCATCTGACGGGAGCCCTGTACAAGGAAGTGGTTGTTTGTTTGTTTTTTAATGCTTGATGTTTTAATATATGTTGGAAGCTGCCCAGAGTGCCTGGGGCAACACAGTCAGACGAGTGGGGTACATCGGATAGATGTTGGAAGGTATGCATTATCATTGTCATTAAATGCACGCTCACACACCCGTGTGTGTGTGTGTGTGTGTGTGTGTGTGTTTGTGTGAAGTGACCTGAAGGAGAGGCATTCACAGCTCTCATTTCAAAATCCAGATGAGCCCATGGACCTAAAATGGCCACTTATTAGGTGCCCAGTTCCTGGTGCAGCGAAGCTGCTTTAGATAAAGGAGCTAATATGTTGATGTGCAACTCAAAAATGTGTGTGTGTGTGTGAGAGAGAGAGAGAGGGGGGGGGGCATCTTTGTGCAGGCTGGGCAGAGAATCTAGAGGTAACTCCCCGACCAGCTTCTTGTAAGGACAGTTAATTACCCATTTAGCTGGAAATCTCGTCGTCTTTCCCAGCAAGGGATAATTTCCAGAGCCGGAGCATTACCCATTGGATTTGCTACTTTCTACCCACTCCCCAGCCCCACCCCCAATCTTCTTCTTGTTGCCAATTCTGCACGGATGGTGGAGATTGAGGGCATAAGTATAGCATTCCACCCACCCCACCCCAAAAAAGGATTCTTACGTAAGTGACGCCCCCACAAGCCCTCTTCCCTCGTATATTATTATTTCCGCCTGTTTACCACCCACGCTGGAGTTCTCCAAATGGCTTGGATTGTGTGCTTTTTTTGTCTTATTTGTTTTGGTTCTCAAGTTTTTATTTTCTGCGTTTGAAAAAAAATAAATGTAAGAATTGCTTTCCTGGGAGAAATCAAGGGGCATCAAGGAAATTGCCTTGCACCAAGGCAGACCGTTGGTCTATCATCTACAACACTAGGGAACCTTCTGAGGACCAAATGCCAGTGGTGGGTGGAGCCAAACTTGGGCAGAGCAACAGGTGCCCATTTTACCTGTGTACAGCAGGCTGCTTTCTACGCATGCTCACACATCTTTCTCCACCCTCCATCCTAGCAAGCAAAAGACATAGAATCATAGCTGCTGGATAGATCAGTCAGTAAATCATTAGACTCTTAATCTCAGGGTTGTGGCTTCAAGCCCCACGTTGGGCAAAAGATTCCTGCATTGCAGGGGGTTGGACTAGATGGCCCTCGTGGTCCCTTCCTTTGGGGAGGAGGTATGGCTTGGTGAGGTTTCTGAGGGCCACATAGCAAGACCTGGAGGGCCTGAGATTTCCCAGCCCTGTAGAATTATGAGAGAGATTTTAAAAACCTGTTTTTTTTACATCTGTGACGCTGGCAGACCTACCCATCCCTTTATAAACCTCTGTCGTGTCTCACTTCCCCTCCCCCATATCTTTTTTACTTTCTTCCTGAACTGCAAAGCCCCAGGCGTTAGTTTTGCTTCATAGGTAAGGCACTCCAGCCCTTTGATCATTTTTTAATATATATTTTTTACCAAAAATTTTTTTGCTATCAAAGCAATTCCATCCTCGGAACTATTTTGCAGCATGCAAAAAAAGAACAAACCTGTTTAATTTGCTGATGGGCTCGTCTCGGCTTTATTTACTTCTCCTGTCGGGATTGCCAGCAGATTAAAGGTCTTACTTTAAATGTCGATTAAAGCCAGTTCTCTGCCTGGCTTTTAATCGGTTAACTCTGTTTGATTTACATGTTGCAGAACCTTTGCAGAAGTCCTTCTCTACCCCACCCACCGCAGGATGCTTCGGGGAGAGGAGAGGAATTTCTGACGACTTGTTTGAAACTCAAAGTGAAAGGAAACCGATATGGTCCTGTCCGATGTTGTTGTCACTTTAAACTGGTGTTAGGGAGCCTCTTTCCCATAGGCCAGATGAAACTCTGCTCCCCGTATTTGACTCACCAGATGGTTTTGCCCAAGCCATGCCCACCTGCCCTGCAACTGATGTCATACAAGAGGCTGGAATGCCGGACTAGGACCTTGGGAGACCAGGGTTCAAATCCCGACTCGGCCATGAAGCTCGCTGGGGGTGTGACCTTGGTGCCGGTCACTGCCTCTCGACCTGACCTACCTCACAGGGTTGTCGTGGGGATTGAATGAGGAGGGGGGAGAACCATGGGCACCACCTTGAGCTCTTTGGAGAGAAAAATGGCGGGATACAAATGTGAATACATGGGATTAGGAGTGCATCCTGACCCTGTTCTGGACAAGCTGAAGGTTTTGATAATTGGTTATGGGGGGGTGAGGGGGGGGGGCTAATGGCATTGGATGACATCACTCCTCTGTGGACCACTTGCCTGGCCTCTCGGCAGCCTTGGCGGCTTTAATAATTGATGGGCACTCTCATTCCCTTTTACAAGACGTTTCCCGTCAGGGATGGCAGAGGCCGTAAACCGTGATGGATGGGTGCATTGCGCTGAACAACAGCAGCCTGCCCTTGCCAGTCCTGGCGGGACGGAATCGACCTGTGACCTTTCCAATCTGGATCTGGCCCTTCGCCTTTTCCTTGCAGCATCCTCAAAATGATCAGCTGCTCATACTCTTATTCTGTCGGAGAACAACATTGCAGCCTCCCGTTCTGGGCCTAAGCGCTTGATGTGGGAAGCTGCCCTTAACACCAAGTCAAACCAATGATCCCCCCACTCAGTGTTGCCTACACTGACTGGCAGCAGCTCTCCAGAGTCTCAGGCAGGAGACCTTCCTAGCCCTACAGTGGTAGCTCGGGTTACATATGCTTCAGGTTACATATGCTTCAGGTTACAGACTCTGCTAACCCATAAATAGTACCTCGGGTTAAGAACTTTGCTTCAGGACGAGAACAGAAATCGTGCTTCGGTGGCGCAGCGGCAGCAGGAGGCTCCATTAGCTAAAGTGGTGCTTCAGGTTAAGAACAGTTTCATGTTAAGAACAGACCTCCGGAACGAATTAAGTACTTAACCCGAGGTACCACTGTACTTGGAGATGCCAGGGATCGAACCTGAGACCTTCTCCATGCAAGGCAGATGCCCTGCCACTGTGCTGCAGCCCTCCCCTTAAGACATAGGAACCTAGGAAGCTGTCTTATAGGGAGGCAAACCGTTGGTCCACTTTTTCAGCCGGAGGACTGCATTCCCTTCTGGGCAAAGAGGCCTACATTGTTTTCCCCCTCATCCTTCAATCCCCTCCAAGAACCCTGTGAGTGTCAGGGAGCGTGCAGAGGAGGGCGGCTCCGAGAAGGAATGGTGGGAGCCTCCCCCTCCCCCTAATCCTAATCAGGATCCTGAATCTTCCTAGGAGCAGGAGGACAGTATAGATTTGGAGCAACGGTTTGCAGAAGGACATAGTTAAGAAGACAGAAGTTGGGAAGAACTGTGGGGGTGAACAGTTAGGAGGGGAAGAACTGGGAGCGAGAGAGTTAACAGACTCACTGTTGCTGGAAAGCGTCCATCCGATCAACCCAAGGACGAGGAGGACAGATAAAGTAGCAACACAGACAGGACAGTGGTTGTGAGGTCAGGTTACAAGACGCAGTAGTGATGTGGGTGGCGAGGGAGGAAGTGGGTGGGACCCTTAATTGGGAGCACCTTCATTCCGAGGAACAGGTGCTGCGATCATTAAAATCTCTAACTGGTGAGGGACTCCTTTCACTTTGTTCTGCTTATCTGTTGCCGGGGGGGGGGGCGGGAGAGAGGGAGGAAGCTGAGGCCCTGGAGCCTGACAGCGAGGTGGGTTAGGCTAAGAGACAGTGAATGACTCCAGGGTCACACCCAGTGAATTTCTGATAGCTGAATGGGGACGAGAATCCCAGACGATGAGAAAAGCCTACTGCATAAGGCCAATGGCCCTAATCCTGTTCTCACAGGGGCCAACCAGCTGCTGCTGGGAAGCCTTCAAGCAGAACACAAGCACCACAGCCCTCTGCCCTCCTGTGGTTTACAGCAACTGATATTCAGAAGCATTGCCACCGATAGCCCTCTCCTCCACAAATTTGTCCCATCCTCTTTTAAAGCCGTCCAAGTTGGTGGGCATCCTGGGGGAGAGACTTCCACAGCCGGACTATGCGCTGTGTCAAGAAGCGCTTTCTTCTGTCTGTCCCGAATCTTCCAGCTTCACTTGGACGTCCACAAGTCCTAGTGTGGCGAGGTCAATAAAAGCTGCGTATAGAATCCCGCGTGTTTTGTTGACATATTTGTCAATGAGGTGTGCTAATACGAAGTAATGGTCTCTTGTTGTTCTGCCCTGTCTAAAGCCGGCTTGCTCCTCTGCCAGAACTGCCTCAGTTTCCATCCAGTCAATTAGTTTGATGTGGAGGTGTTTGGCATACAATTTGCTGGGGATAGTAAGGAGGCTAATGGGTCTATAGCTCGCTGGATCTGCCATAGGACCCTTTTTGTAGATTGGGATGATTACTGACGAGGGAGGAAAAACTTCTCTCTGTGCACTTCCTCCAAGCTGGGCATGATTTTACCAACTTCTGTTGTGTCACCTCTCACTTGCCTTTTCTCTAAAGTAAACTAGGGATTCAAACCTTGATCCCCCAGGTCCTCGTCCCACATGCTTAAACACCACACCGGCTGTCATCTCATCCCATAACCAGAAGGCACCACATTGGTCCTGTACAGTGGTACCTTGTTACAGATAGGTAGCCGTGTTGGTACCTTGGTTTAAGAACTTAATCTGTTCTGGAGGTCCGTTCTTAACCTGAAACTGCTCTTAACCTGAGGTACCACTTTAGCTAATGAGACCTCCCTTTGCCGCCGCGCCGCAATTTCTGTTCTCATCCTGAAGCAAAGTTCTTAACCCGAGGTATAGTGGTACCTCGGGTTACAGACGCTTCTGGTTACAGACGCTTCAGGTTACAGACTCCGCTAACCCAGAAATAGTACGTCGGGTTGAGAACTTTGCTTCAGGATGAGAACAGAAATCGTGCTCCAGTGGCGTGACGGCAGCAGGAGGCCCCATTAGCTAAAGTGGTACCTCAGGTTAAGAACAGTTTCAGGTTAAGAACGGACCTCCAGAACGAATTAAGTTCTTAACCCGAGGTACCACTGTACTATTTCTGGGTTAGTGGAGTCTGTAACCTGAAGCGTCTGTAACCTGAGGTACCACTGTACTTAGCTGTTCCTATGTTAGAAGCGTCTGTTGAGAAACCTGCACCCAGTTCTCCCACATGGGTCTCTGTCTAAATGGCAAAGGGCGTTCCACCCTGGTTTGTACACCCCCTTTTTCTGCCACAGCACCCCCGCACAGTTCTTTCTCCTGTCTCTCAGATGGCAGCAGAGAAGCTCCGGCATTCCACGCCGAGCAAGTTCACCATCTCAAGCCGCACGGACTCTGGCGTGCACGCCCTCTGCAACGCCGCCCACCTCGACATCGAGAGGTCGGACGGGAAGCCGCCTTTCGCAGGAAACATCCTCACCGATTCTCTCAACCACCACCTGAAGCCTGAGCCCATCCGGTGAGTTCACTGCAGTTGCAAAGCACTCGCCATGTTGTCACCAGCAAGCAGTGGCGGATGCAGAAATCCTATTTGACTTGGGTTTGTTTGTTTATTATTTTTATCTATTCCATTTATACACCACCTTTCTCAAGGTGACTTGTCTGGTTCCCTTCCTCCCCATTTCACCTTCACAACAACCCTGGGAGGTAGGTTAGGCTAAGAGGCGGTGACTGGCTCAAAGTCACCCAGTGAGCTGAGTGCGGATTTGAACCCTGCTCCCTCATGTCCCAGTCGAACGCTCTAACTGCTGCACAAAGCCGGTTTAAAGTCAAGCTTACCTAATTCTCATTTTCTTTCTTTGTTAAAAAAATTGCTTTTGGACTTCCGGGTTGGCGCCATCGCCGAATGGCGGACTCCCTCCGAGCTCCGGAGGGAGTCTGCTCGGCAGGGGCTGGGTCCTACCGCGCCGGCGACGCGGGGACCCTCAAAAACCACGGGCACGGAGCCCGTGGACATGGGGACTCGGCTGGCACCGCTAGCGCCCTCCCGACTCGTGAAGGAGCCTTTTTAAAGGCTTCGGATCGGGTGCCGGGGAGTGGCGTGGTGCTTTGAGTCCATTGCTTCCCCTGCCGAGCGCAGCCGCATGCCATTCGACGGAGAGCGCTGACTTCTTCCATTGGAAATTCGGACTATCAACAACAACCCGTGAGTAATTGGGAAACCGGGTACAAAAGGAGAAAAAAAGAAAATTTTTTCGGATTCGGCACGAGCGGGGGGGATTTAAAAAGGAAGTCAGTCCCCCCCCCCCGATTGTAAACATTCTAAAACAAGGACTGGGTAACCAAGATCGAAAGAGAAGTTTATTGCTGACAAAAATCATTAATTCCACGAAGGGAAATTACAAGAATTGTGCTGGAGGAGAAGAGTGGAGGGTGAGAGGGAAAATGCAACCCCCCCTGGGAACCGGGGCGATTCGTAGAACCTGGCGAAGAGAGACGGAGACTTTGACAGCTGTCAAAGTAGCTGTCAAAGCTGGAGAATATAAAGAGGACTTTGTTACAAGGACTTTGCTGGCTAATTCTGTTACAATTTGACACAATATGGATATAAACTGTCGGAAAATAAGGAACAACAATTTGACTTTTGGATTAGAGGATATAAAGTTACTACAATCCCCCTAGAGGGGTTTCGAGACACTACAAGTGGTCGTATGTGGAAAATCACTCTGGGATTCGCACAGGACTTATCTTCTGGGAAAGCTGCAAAACTGACATAGTATTTTGTCTACAGAGGTGTTTACATTAAAAGGAGACAATAGAATTTTCTATTGAAGAAAGGAAGGGACTGGACGTAAGTTTTTGTTCCTGAACAACAAACCTCTGTAGAGATACCAGATTTCGGAATAAGAAAGGTTTAGCAGCTGAACAAGACAAGAAACCTGAGAAAGTAAGGAATAAAAAGAACAAAGGACTAACTACGACACGGAAAGAATAATGGGAGGAGCAGCAAAGACCAAGGAAATTAAAGGCATCTATTAGACTGGATTTTTGAAGTTAAACATTATTAAAATAAACAAATTAAAAGAAAACCGGCAAGGTGGAATGGGAAAAATCTGGCCATGGACTTGAGATCTCCAGGCTGACAACATATAGACTGACGGACATGTGGAATTCAAACCGGGGAAGGGAAGGGGGAGTTGTGGAATCCAAAGGCTAATGTAACCATCTTTTTGAACCTTCTTATACTTTTTATCTTTTATTTCTTTATATAACTTTTGTATATCATGGTATTTTGATTTGGCATGTTAAAAAAAAAAGGGAATTCGTGGAAGGAAATTGGGGTTGATCTTGGGGAAAAATCTTTTTTCTTTTTCTGTTAATGATGAGGGATGATGATAAAATTGTATAATTTAAATTGGTTAATGGGTTAAACATATTAAGTTTTAAACTGGGAGTGAGAGCTTGTGGAACCAAATTAATGAAAGGGGAATACAGTCGGGGGGGGGGAGGAGGGAGTCCTAGAAAGAAGATAACGAAAGTAAGGCTCTAAATGTATTCTATCTTTTCTTTTCTGTTATTTTTCTATATTATTGGAAATTCTAATAAATATGATATAAAAAAAAAAATTGCTTTTATTAAGATTTTCTTGGGTTACAAAAGTACATGCGTCATCTCTGCTTTCAGTTCGTGGAATCCTTTCTACGAATCAGTTAGATTCGATGTGAGGCACTAATCAAATTCACACTTTCTGAAACAGTTTGTGAACAAAACACACCAGTGCGCTAACCACTGAGCTACAGCCCTTCCCTTAAGACATCGGAAGCTGACTTACACTGAGAGCCAAGTCCATTGTCTACACCAGGAGGTGGCAAGGCTTACCATGGGTAGGATCACTCCCGCAGAGAGTTCGTGGGAGAGTTCCCGCAGAGAGTTCCTGGGCTGGACCGGTGCATCGCGACACCGGAAATCACGTCTGTGCATGTCTGCGGCACTGGAAATCGCTTCTGCGAATGCCCAGATGCCGGAAATCACATCTGTGCGGAAGCGATTTTCGGCATCTGGGATGCGCAGACGCGATTTCCGGAGAAAAAATGGCTCAGCCCAAATGATATGAATCAGAACCATGCGGCCATTTCTGGACTGGGCCGGATCCCGAACTCATTCGGGCCGGAATTGGCCCGCGGGCCTTAGGTTGCCGACCTGTGGTCTACACAGACTGGCAGCTGCTCTCCAGGATTTTGGATGGGATAATTCCCATTCCTACTTCCTGGGACACTGGGGATTGAACCTGGGACCTTCTGCATGCAAAGCAGATGCTCTAACCACTCAGCTACAGCCCTTCCCTTTGAAGGCATGAAGGAGCGGCTCTAGTTAAGTTGGCCCCTTTGCCCTCCTGAGGTTGCCAGCTCCCCAGCGCTGGAGATTGTTCAATAATCACACGTTGTGTTGCCTGGCTCCTGCTGGCTGTCTTTGGGACCATTGCGGGGGCGGGGGGGGAGGTCCTTATACACCCAATGTGGTGTCGTGGTTAAGAGCAGTGGACTCGTAATCTGGTGAACCGGGTTCACTTCCCCGCTCCTCCACATGCAGCTGCTGGGTGACCTTGGGCTATTCAGACTTCTCTGAAGTCTCTCAGCCCCACTCACCTCACAGAGTGTTTGTTGTGGGGGAGGAAGGGAAAGGAGAATGTTAGCCGCTTTGAGACTCCTTCGGGTAGTGATAAAGTGGGATACCAAATCCAAACTCTACTTTTTCTTCTTCTATTCTGACAGCCCTGAGCAAACAGGCATGAGAGGATCTTCTTGACATTTATTTTTCTGTTATGCTATTCTAGCGGTTGTCATGGATCCCATGCAACGTGGGCACAATCCCGAGTTTCTGCTCCCCAAGGGCTGCGCGTTCCTTGCGGTACGGCTCTTCTCCCTCGTTTGTTGAGATGTTGCATAAGTAGATTCACCACCCCCTTACACAGGGGCACCGCTAAGTCAGGGAAATGACTCCACTGTTCCAAAGAAATTTGGAGGTGGGGGAGAGGGATCCTTGCCAGGGTTGTGTGTGTATCTGAGCCCCTGCGATTGATTGATTGATTGATTGATTGATGGATTTGAAAGCACACGTTCATAAAAACTCAGCAAGACCTTGTGCATCATGCAGAATGACTTTGAAATACAGTGGTACCTCGGGTTACTGACGCTTCAGGTTACAGACTCCGCTAACCCAGAAATAGTATCTTGGGTTAAGAACTTTGCTTCAGGATGAGAACAGAAATCGTGCAGCGGCGCCGCCGCAGCAGCTGGAGGCCCCATTAGCTAAAGTGGTGCTTCAGGTTAAGAACAGTTTCAGGTTAAGAACAGACCTCCAGAACGAATTAAGTTCTTAACCCGAGGTACCACTGTAAATAAAAGCATCAGTAAAGACTGGTTGGCAGGAAGAAATGAAAGGGGATTTGAGAGCCTATGTGGTACAATGGTTAGAGCGCTAGACTAGGACCTTGGAGGCCAGGGTTCGAATCCTCACTCGGCTTTGAAAGTCATTGGGAGTGACTGCCTCTTGGCGGAACTGACCTGGCAGCAAGGTTGTTGTGCAGATAAAATGGGGAGGACTACTCTGTACACAACCTTGAACTCGCTGGAGAAAAAGGCAGAATAAAAATGCAATAAGTAAATAATTGCAAAGGCCTGACAGGGTATCACAGTTTTCAGGAGGTGTCCAATACGGCCTTTCCCAACCTGTGGGTTGCGAAGTTGTAAAATACTGTCTCTTACAAAGCCTAAATAAATCACTTGCACGCTTTATCAGTAACTCCTGAAATAATTGCTTGTAATTATTAGCTGGTAGGATTCATATACAGTGGTAAAAGGTAAAGGTAAAGGGACCCCTGACCATTAGGTCCAGTTGCGGACGACTCGGGTTGCGGTGCTCATCTCGCTTGATTGGCCGAGGGAGCCGGCATACAGCTTCTGGGTCATGTGGCCAGCATGACTAAGCCGCTTCTGGCGAACCAGAGCAGCGCACGGAAACGCCGTTTACCTTCCCGCCGGAGCGGTACCTATTTATCTACTTGCACTTTGACGTGCTTTCGAACTGCTAGGTTGGCAGGAGCAGGGACCAAGCAACGGTAACCCGAGGTACCACTGTACAGTATCTTACAACTTCTTGTTTCGTTGGCTTACCATCAATGGGGAGCCAGTGTGGCATTGTGGTTTAGAGTGTAGGGCCAGGACCTTGGAGAATAGGGTTCAAATCCTCCATTAGCCATGAAGCTCACAACTGGGTGGCGTTGGGCCAGTCACTGCCTCTCAGCCTAGCCTACCTCACAGGGCTGTTGTGGGGATTAAATGAGAAAGGAGAGAACCACTTTTGCCACCTTGAGCTCCTTGAGAGGAAAAAAAAGTGGGATGAAAATGCAACAAACAATAAATCGATGGGTCACCTTGCCAACTGACTCCGAGCTTGTGGGCCACCATACCAAAAAGGTTGGGAACCACTGGTCTAAAAGAAGGCAGGAATTATTCCTGCCAAACCTCTGGTGGCAGGGAGTTCCATGGGACAGGGCCCTGGCACACTAAAGGCTCAATCCCTAGTAAAGGCTGACCATGCTGGATTTTTTAGATTGTAAGCCCCTCTGGGCAGAGACCTGCCCTCCTGCAAGCGGTAAAATGTCATGTGTGCTGATACGGTACTGCGTAAAAAGTGGAAGCGAGAGTTCGTTGCCTTTGTTGCAGGGGGCATTGAGCTTTCATCTGCCTTCCGGTGGCTTGAATTTTTATTTATTTTATTTTTAAATAAAGAAACAGAAGGCCGATTAGAGAGTCCAGTTGGCGCCTGGCCCCTGCTTTGCACAAAGAATAGCAAGTAGTTCTGATTGTCGACCCGTCCATCTTCCCTCTCCCCTCCCGCACCCCCAACTCTCTGGCTCCGGGTTTGCTTTTCCACCCTAATCCTTGTTTTGTTTAACACAACTTGGCTCAGATGCAGATGCATCACATTCAGGTTGATAGGGCTGATGTCAGTCTTTTTTTGTTTGTTTGTTTGTTTCGTTTTTACTCTCCAATTTTCCTTCAGGGTTGGGGGGGGGGGCACGGAATCTAACACCTCTTGTTCATGAGGTAACACTGCAAATATTTAAAATAGTGGTTCCCGAATTTTACCAGGCTACCGCTCCCCGCTTGGTTCCATAAACTCATCTCCAGCACTCTCTACCCTACCCTATAAAAAGGAATTATTCAGAATAGCGGTTTGCACAGCCCACTAAGGAAAATAATAACACAATAAAAATCAAAACTGTAACCATTAATAATTGCATGTTTATTCAACATCCAGTTGAAACTACAGTTCCCTAAAAATTTTAAGTATTTCTGTCTGCTGAGATTGCTTAGGCACCTAGAGGTGTGTACCCATCTGGTTCTTACTCAGAGTAGACCCATTAAAATAAATGGACTTAAGTTAAACATCTCCATTCCTGTTAGTGGATCTAGGCCACACTCACACCATGCATTTATAGCACTGCGGCACTATTTTGAACAGGCATGGCTTCCCCCCCCCCAAGAATCCTGGGAGTTGTAGTTTGTTAAGGGGTACTGGGAGCTGCCGGGAGATCCTCTCCCTCCCAGAACTACAGTTCCCAGAGTTCCCTGGGAAGAGGGATTGTTAAACTGCTCTGGGATTTAACTGTAGCTCTGTGGGAGGAATAGCACTGCCAAGTGCTCATTCCTTTGGGTTCCAGAGGTCCCGATACAATGTTCAGGCACTGTTTTTAGAAGAGGGCATCTGGAAGAGAGCCAGCATTAGGCCCCAACACTGCTGTTACCTGCGCCGCAAGTGCATCCCCAAGGATGCAAGTGTTGACAGTGAGGATTAGCAACTTATTCCACTTGAATTGGAAAGGATTGTGGAACCTTTCTTAGACCAATGGGCACATTCCCTTCAGGACGGCCCTCCAAGGGCCATGTGCCACATGTGGGCGGGGCCAGGGGCAAAAGTGGGCGGAGCAACAGGTGTAGATGCTGCTCTTGCAGAGCAGGCTGGCTTTTCACAATCTCTGCCTTCCACCCTGGCAAGCAGGAGGCTAGACTGTGTTCAAGCACATCCCAACGAGGCCAAGACATTCTGGAGGCAAAGCAGGGTCAGTGGGGGGGGGGGTGACCTGGGGAGCATCCCAAAGGCCAGATGGAAAGTCACGGAGGGCCACATTGAGCACCCCTAGGCCTCAGGTGCAGGAAAGACTTTCTCAGCCTGGCAGCTAAGACCTCTGAAGTTCCAGGCTCAATGCCGGATGGAAGGCCATGTTTTCTTCCTCCTATTGTTCTCCTGGCTGCCTCTCTACCCCTCTGTCCCGCACGCAAATATTTCTCTTAACACCAGAAGACAGCTCAGCTGCTTTGCATTTGAGAGGAAAACCAGCCAAGAAGAGCCCAGTGACGGAGGCCTCTCCTCTCTCTAAATATTCCAGCACTGAGAAAACTACTTCTTCTGATGGCAGAAGAAGGAGACGTGGGTGGGGAGCCAGGCCCTTTCAGAGCCCTTCTTGCTGACAAAGTTTGGAGAGGGAAACGGGATCCTAGGCTTGACTCTTCTCCCCAATTTTTACCTCTCTGAGCCGCCCCTCCCACTTTTCTTTCCTCTGTGTTCTCCTACTGCAAAGCTGGCTGCCACAGTGAGGGCTGGAGGCCTCTGCTTAGGGAGGTTCGGAGACCTGTGTAGCTACATGGCTCACCCTCCCTTCTGAACGGCCAAAGGGTGTTCAGTGTGCCTCATAATTTGCTCCAAATTTAAGGATTCAAAGCCACCACCCCTGGCCAAACTGAGGACTGGGAGTGGGAGCAATGCTTTGCACCAATCCATGCTTGGCGTCTCTATTTTACAATCCACCCTCGAGGCCATTAAGGGTAAGAAACAAGGGTGGAGCAGCTATTTATTTCTTCAGCTTCTGTCCTACCCTTCCTCCCAGCGCGTCGTGCACTGCAAAATTAAAAACAATGCAATTCAAAAGAAAATCAATGTCAAAGCAAAATTGTAATTTAAAAACCAGCTCGGAACATTTTAAATGGTGCCGAACATCGAAAGCTTGGAACAACGCAATTTAAAGTGAAACGAATCAAAACGATGAAGGTCATTTAAAAACCGACTCAAACCATTTCAAAAGCTCTCGGAACATAAAACTGTACAGTTGGAAGGGACCGTGAGGGTCCTGCAATCCAGGAATCTTTTGCCCAACATGGGGCTTGAACCCACAACCCTGAGATTAAGTCTCATGCTCTACTGACTGAGGTATCCAGCAGATATCATTTAACATTCAAGTTGCTAAGTTCAAGGTCCCTATGGCCAATATCAATAAGCTATCAGATGCCTGAACGAACAGGAATGCTTTTAAATTTCTCCTATAGCCAATTATTATTATGAATAATAATAATACATTTATATCCCACTTTTCCTCCAAGGAGCTCGAGGTGGCATGCACACTTCTGTCCGTTCCCACTCTCCTATCTAGTCCTGCCTCCTGTTCTCATAGTGCCCAGCCCGATGCTCCCATGCAAAGCCTGCAGCAGCAATCTGCCCACCTGCGATTCTCAGCAATTTACTTCGTCATACTGCCTCCAACTGTGGTGGCTAGTAGCCGTTGATAGCTTTATCCTCTGTCCACATTGCAGATATTAATATTGTGCAGTTTGAAGCGACTGGAAGTGTAAGAACTGAATCCTTTTGGAAGGAATCATTCTGCAGACCCCATAAAAATATTATTCAAACTTTTGCACAGCAAGGGTTCAGAGTGCTCTTCTTGCTTCTCTAAAGTTTCAGTGGAATCTCCCTGTATTGAAACTTTTTCACCAGTACGCAGAGATTCTCATTTCATTGTCAGTTAAACCAATTATACTTAACAGTCCAGGCCTCTTTTAAAGCCATCCAAGTGGGAGGTCGCCACTGTTTCTTGCAGGGGCGAGTTCCATAGCTGCAGCTCACATGAAGAAGGATTGCAAAGCCTTGCAACCCCGACCATAAGCCGACCCCCTGTATTTTAAAGCCCCGATGTTCAGCTGATCATCGCGGCTTCAAAGTGCAGCGCACAGCTCCCTGCAGTCCTTGTGGGCCAAAACTGGCCACCTGCCCAGCGTCATGGCGACATCATCAGGCGATGGGCAGCTGGGCAGCCCCACCCACCTGTGAAAACTCAGTCCCTGAAGGTAAAATCCAATCCACCCCCCATTTACACACTGTGATCTCATGGGGTGAAGTAGGTGAGTCATCCTCACTCCACCCTGAGTCTTTGGCACAGTGGAAATGTACCCACCTTTTCGGGGTGGGTGGGGCAGAGCCAATTTATGTAACATCTTAATGAAAACAAAAGATGATATCCATCTGTGTGCTCCCCCCTGGCCAGCAGCAGTCTCTCTTAGGAGTAGGTGTGCTTGAGGCTTGTTATGTGCCCACGTTAATACGGATTCCATGACAACAGCTCGGAAGCGTCATGGAGAATAAATGTCAGGCAGATCCTCCCAATCCCTTTTAGCCTGGGGCTGTCAAAACAAGGCTCTAGGGAGTCCCAATGCCCCCCATATTTGTCTTTTGGGGGGCAAGGGAGCTGCCCTCCCACCAGCTCCATAACAGGGCCACATTCTCTCTGGGCAACTTGCAAGGGGCCACAGGCTGAGGTGGGCGGGGCCAGAGCCAAAGTGGGTGGGGCGATGGATGCAAAGGTCATCTCTGCCTAGCAGGCTAGTCTCTGCCCAGCTGCACACACCCCTCAAGACATTCCTCCAAGCTCAGTATTGTCAACACTGGCTGGCAGCGGTTCCCCAGGGTTTCCGGGGGTCTTTCCAGCCCTACCTGGAGGTGTCTTTGGGGACTGAACCTAGGATCTTCTGGTGCAAAGGAGCTATGGCCTTCTCCCAAGATATAGAAACCCAGAAGGCAGCTGCCTTGTACCAAACCCCAGACCCTTGGCCCATCTGGGCTCAGTTTTGCATGTGTGGGTTCCACTGTCATCTGGGGAGCAAACATTCCACCGGCTGCCTCAGTGGGCAGAATACAAAGCAGAAGGCTCATTCCATCAGGTTCGCTGGAACTCCAGCTCCATCTGGAACCTCCTTGCCCCTAAACTGTGCCATCTGGTCAGTTAACTGCTAGCACATTTGCAAAGCTAAGCAGGGTATGGTATGGTTTCAAACTGGATGGGGGACCACATATTGAGATTCCTGCGTTGCAGCGGGCTGGACTAGATGACCCTGTCGCTTTCCCCTTGGACGTCATGTCATGCTTCGTTTCGCATTTTGAGAATCCCAGCCTGCAAGTAGGGCACGTCTTGCTTTGATGGTATATAAGCTGCTTGGGGAGCCTTTCTGACTCAAGAGTCCAGCACAAATGCCCTATACAAATAATAATTGTCAACATTGACTGGCGGCAGCTCTCCAGGATTTCAGAAAGGGGGCCTCTCCGAGCCCTACCCGGAGATGATAGGGATCGACCCTCAGATTTTCTTCCTGCAAGGCAAACGCTCTCCCACTGAGCTGCAGCCTTTCTCCTTGCCCATCCTGCAACAGGTCGGCAACACTGAGACTATGATCTCAATGTCCTCAGTGGGCCCTCGTCCCCTCCATCCCCGGCCGGCGTTAACTTGGTGCTTTATCTCCTCTAAAAGGATTTTACACGGCCAGTGATCCTGTTATTCCCCAGAAGCTAATCTGGCTGCCAGGGCTTAGCAGCCGCTGCTGCCTCTCCTCCTAATGGCCCGTCTCCCTGCTCTCTTCTGCCTTCGTTCTGTTTTGTGGCTGTGATCCATGTGCTCTGAGAGGCCTTCGTGGGAGCCATTTTGTTGTCATGGCAATTCGAGCCAAGGGGGACCAGTAATCTTATCCACCTGTTTGCTCTCAGCAGAAGCTTTTTTAAAATTTCTTTTTCTGGCATTTGCAAGGAGAGGAAAGGCTGGAATATCTGCCTGGATCCCTCTGCTTCGCCTTATCCGCTGGAAGCCTTCTTAGGCCACATTCACACCATGTACTTAAAGCACCGTGATGCCACTTTAAGCAGCCAAAAGCATGATGGGAGTTGTAGTTCATTAAGGGTGCTGAGAGTTGTTAGGAGGTCCCCATTCCCCTCACAGAGCTTCAATTCCCAGACTGGCTTATCCATCAACCCCTCTTCCAAGGGAACTCTGGGAACCAGCTGATGCTCATTCGTAATATTTCATTTCCAGATGTTTGGAGGATATTTTGTTTCACAGCTGGAGGCAGCAGTGCTTCTGAATACCAGTTGCTGGAAGCTGCAAGAGGGGAGAGGGATCTAGTGCTCGATTCCTGCTGGTGGGCTTTCCACAGGGATCTGGTTGGCTACTGTGAGAACAGGATGCTGGACTCGATGGGTCGCTGACCTGATCCCTTAGGGCTCTTCTTAGGTTCTGAGCTCGCTGGACCAATGACCCAGCTCTCAATCCAAGGCTCAGGAATCCTTTGCTCCTGCATTCCTAACCCCAGCATGGGATCCAAATGTCCACACTGTGGATGAACCCTGAGCAAATGCACACCTGGCTGCCCAGGAGCGTCTCATCCTGCGATGGCTGTTTTCAAATGGCTGGTAATCGCTTCACTGCAGCAGATGGGGGGGGGGGGGAGAGAGAAGAAAACTAGGTCATTCTTTCTGCCCCCCCCCTTCCCTGCTGCTTCCGACACTTGACTCCGTCTAGGGCCGGGCTGCATCCTGAGATGCCGTGAGGAAGCCGCCAGGCTAGTGGCTGAGGAGGCCATCCCCCTACATCCCGGGCCAGCTGCATGTTGAGCCCTGTGGTGCCCTGCACTTAGAGAGCTAGCATATCAGGGTAGGAGAGGACTCATTCCCCCCTGGTGTTCCATTATGTGTGGGTTTGTGCAAGGAATTTCAGTATGCAGATGTGTGTCAGGCTGGGAACAGGTGAAGGCATGCCTTTGCAGGTGCTGACGATCAGCTGACCGTTGACACCTGCAAAGTGCTGGGTGCCTTCCTACGTGCCTGGAGAGCTGCCCTACACCAAGTCAGGCACATGGGCCTGCCTAGCTCAGCACAGTGCGTACACTGACTGGCAGCAGCTCTCCAGCCTTTCAGGTAGGAGTGGTTTCCCCAGCCCTACATGGAGAAGCTGGGGGTTGGACCTGGGATCTTCGGCAGGCAGGCAGGCTGGGCAGGTACTCTATCACTGAGCAACTCCCCCCCACAAACATAGGAAGCTAACCTGTTAGGACGCTTGGCCCAGCTAGCTTAGTATTGTCTGCTCTGACTGGCAGTAGCTCTCCAGGGTTTCAGACTGGGGGTGCCTCTAGCTCTACCTGGAGATGCTGAGGATTGGATCTGAGGCCTTCTACATGCAAGGCAGATGCTCTACCCCTGAGCAATGGGCCTTCCCAGACTTCTAACCAATCACAGGGCCTGGTGCTCTTCGTGGGCTGGACAAATCTGAGGCAGTTAACAAGGCTCAGTTGCAGCCTTATGGCAAGAGGTTTGCAGACCCAATAATAATAATAATAATAATAATAATAATAATAAATTTTATTTATACCCTGCCCTCCCTGGCCAGAGCCAGGCTCAAGGCGGCTAACACCAGTAAAATTGCAGTAAAAACATAATGGGGGGGGGGGAACCAATTTAAAATACAGGTTAAAATGCAATTTAAAATGCAGCCTCATTTTAAAAGTAGCCCATAGATCAAAACCATAAGGGGAGGGAAACATAAGGTTCAGACTGAGTCCAAACCAAAGGCCAGGCGGAACAGCTCTGTCCTGCAGGCCCTGCGGAAAGATGTCAAGTCCCGCAGGGCCCTAGTCTCTTGTGACAGAGTGTTCCACCAAGTCGGGGCCAGTACTGAAAAGGCCCTGGCCCTAGTTGAGGCCAATCTAACCACCTTGCGACCTGGACCTCCAAAATGTTGTCATTTGTGGACCTTAAGGTCCTCCGCGGGGCATACCAGGAGAGGCAGTCCCGTAGGTACGTGGGTCCTAGGCTGCATAGGGCTTTAAAGGTCAAAACCTTCTAGAACATAAGGCCGTGACATCTGCTCATGCAAACTGATCCTGGGAACCAGACCTTTGCTATTTAAATTGCACCCACTTCCCTATCTACATTTCGGAAAACGACCCTCCTTTCTCTCAACAGCATCCTGGGTGCTCGTCGTGTCCCCAGCACCTTCCACGCCCGCTTCTTGGCCCGGTCGAGGACGTACGTCTACCGGGTGGCGACCGGGTGCTCTCATCATTTGGAGCTGCCTGTCTTTGAGCGGAACTGCTGCTGGGCAACATATCGAGGGTGAGTTTGTGACACTGAGGGATATGTAGGTCAGGATAAAGGGTAAAGGGACCCCTGACCATTAGGTCCTCCAGTCGTGGCCGACTCTGGGGTTGCGGCGCTCATCTCGCTTTACTGGCCGAGGGAGCCGGCGTACAGCTTCCGGGTCATGTGGCCAGCATGATGAAGCCGCTTCTGGCGAACCAGAGCAGCGCACAGAAACGCCGTTTACCTTCCCGCCGGAGTGGTACCTATTTATCTACTTGCACTTTGACGTGCTTTCGAACTGCTAGGTTGGCAGGAGCAGGGACCGAGCAATGGGAGCTCACCCCGTTGCAGGGATTTGAACTGTCGACCTTCCGATCGGCAAGCCCTAGGCTCTGTGGTTTAACCCACAGCACCACCCGCGTCCCTGTAGGTCAGGGAGTTGGGTACATAAATGGCACTGGGGCCTACTATTTATTGAGTTATTTATTTAAGGCTGATTTATATACTGCAGAATCATTAGAGGAACAGAGGAAGCTGCCTTATACAGAACCAGACCACTGGCCCATTTAGCTCAGTGCTGTCTACACTGGCTGGCAGCTGCTTTTTAGGATTTCTGGCAGAAGACTCTCCCAGCCCTGCCTGCAGATGCCGGCGATTGAACCTGGAGCATTCTGCTTGCAAGGCAGATGCTCAAACACTAAGCCAGTGCTTCTCAAACTTGGATCCCCAGCTGTTGTTGGACTCCCAGCATCCCCAGCTAGCAGGACCCGTGGTCAGGGATGATGGGAGTTGTAGTCCAACAACAAATTTGAGATGTTCTTCGACCTGGGGCCCTCTCAATGTGTAGGACCACAACTCCCATCAGCCCCAGCCGAGTGATGGGAGTTGTGGTCCAACACAACCAGAGGACCCCCAGGCTGGCATAAGGCTGGCCTAGATCAGGGTTTGCCAAACTTGAGTTTCCAGCTGTTTCTCGACTACACTTCCCATCATCCCTGACCACTGGTCCTGCTAGCTAGGGGATGATGGGAGTTGTAGTCCAAAAACAGCTGGAGGCTCACATTTGGGAAACCGTGGCCTAGATGATCTCGCCTTCTGTGAAGCAGCTTCCGACGTCCTTCCGCTGTTCTCAGAGTCTTTTCCCTGTCTCCCTTCAGCCATCTGAACCCGCTGGCCATGCAGGAGGCAGCGTCCTTCCTACTGGGCACCCATGACTTCAGCACCTTTCGCTCAGCCTCTGCAGAACTCCCCAAGCGAGACCCAGTTAAGAGCCTTTCGCGGGTGGAGGTCAGACCTGTTCCTGGCTTTCTCTCGGAGCACAGCAAAGACAGGTAACATCACTGGGGGTGTTTTATGGTGGGAGGCCAGGTTCAGTGGACCCATTAAAAATAAAGTAATGGGTTGCATTCCGTGCTAGCCCTATTCAGAGTAGGTCCATTGAAATTAATGGATATGGCAGTTGGTTAGAGCATGGTGCTGATAACCCCAAGGTGGCAGTTTCAATTCCTGTATGGGACAGCTACATATTCCTGCATTGCAGGGGGTTGGACTAGATGATCCTCAGGGTCCCTTCCGCTTTGATGATTGTATGACTAACTTAGGTCCATTCATTTCAATGGGTCTTTTCTGAGTAGGTCTTAGATTGTGTGCGCACTATACATTTAAAGCCCATCTCATTAACAGCCCCCTAAAAAAGTTCCTGAGAACTGTAGTTGACTATTACAAGTGCCAGTTTTCAGCACCCTTAACAAACTACAGTTCCCAGGATTCTTGGGTGTGCACATGCTTTAAATGTTTGGGGTGTGTGCAGAATTAGTTGGATATGACCCATTAATTCTATATCGTTTGCTTGCTTGTTTGCTGTTTTTGAACAATTTAGTCCCGTTGTTTGCTAATCACTTTTGCAGGAGGAAGGCAGGGCATAGGATCAAAGAAAGGCCCCTTGCCTCAAGTTAGACCCTCAATCCACCCAGTTCAATAGTGTCCTTGCCATGGCAGGGTTGCAGATGTGCTGCTCTGGGTTGTTTCCAACTAAAACAGCCTTTCTCAACCTGTGGGTCCGCAGATGTTGTTGAACTACAACTCCCATCACCCCTAGCTAGCAAGGCCAGGGCTCAGGGATGATGGGAGTTGTAGTCCAGCAACATCTGGGGACCCACAGGTTGAGAACCACTGAACTAAAAGGATACTCGAGGATAAACCCACTGAAATCAACCAACCCAAGTTAGTTGTGTCCATCAATTTTAAACGTAGGCCTGTCAATTCCAATGCATAGCTCTCTCTGTTCTCCATTTTAGAAGCCTCTCTCACGCCTCCCACAGGAACCCAGCAAGGCTTATACAGAGTCAGACCCCTTGATCCATCTGTCTTGGTATTGTCAACACTGACTGGCAGTGGCTCCTCAAGGTTTCAGGCAGGGGACACCCCAGTCCTGAACCCGGGACCCTCTTCATGGAAGGAAGTCAATCCATCAGTGAGCTATGACATTCTCTTATGACATAATAATAATAATAATAATAATAATTTATACCCCACCCTCCCCAGCCAAGACTGGGCTCAGGGTGGCTAACACCAAGTATAAAAACAATTGATTAAAATACAACTTAAAAACAAGATTAAACTACAACATTAAAATGCAGCCTCATTTCAGTGGAAACTCAAATCAAAAACTTTTTGGGGGGATGAAAACGTCAAGTCTTCACCAACTATCCAGACTGGTCCTACGTGGGCCAGAAAAAAAGCCAGGGAAGTCCCCAAATAGGAGTTCCATCACAGAAGGAGAAAGGAAAAAGGAAAGAGGGGGAGGGGATCAAGTTGATTCCAAGCCAAAGGCCAGGTGGAACAACTCTGTCTTACAGGCCCTGCGGAAAGAAATCAGATCCTGCAGGGCCCTGGTCTCATGAGGCAGAGCGTTCCACCAGGCCGGAGCCAGTGTTGAAAAGGCCCTGGCTCTGGTTGAGGCTAATCTAACTTCCTTAGGGCTCGGGACCTCTAGGGTGTTATTTTTATGGACCTTAAGGTCCTCTGTGGGGCATACCGGGAGAGGCGGTCCCATAGCCATCAATAGCCCACTTCTCCATTGTCTACTGATGCAGGGCTGCAAATACTAACTGGCAGTGGATCTCCAGGGTTTCGGGTTGGAGACCTACCTGGAGATGCTGTGGATTGAACTCACGGCCTTCTGCATGAAGGCAGCTGCTCTACTGCCGAGTTATGTGCAGCTGATCGCAGCCCTTGACCTGAGAGTCCAACAGATAGATAGATAGATGCTCTAACCACTGAGCTATGACCCTTCTTGGAAGCCTTGGAACTCCCTTTCAGTCATCTTTGCTCCCCAGCTCCTGTCCCTCGACAGTGTACGTGGACAGAAACAGGTGGCCACAGACAGCCCATTGCGTGCATCACGGTGCCGAAGCTCAGGATCACGGCCTCGATGCTCCTCTTGATGGGACGTTGCCAATCCCCTCTCCAGAGTTGCTTAGCAACTCCCCTGCTTGAGAGAAAAGGCCTGTTTCCAACAGATGCCCTTAAGACGCCGGGTTCGGAAGCCGCACTCCATTGTTCGAAGGGGAAGCGAGAAAGCCAGGGGGGAGAATAGGAGGATTATTTGAAACTGGAAGGACACAGAGTAATTCTACTTGGAAGCACATTGTTGGAAAGAGAAGGGGGGGGGGATAAGGAAAACGAACTTGGATTACTATAATGCAGGAGCCTTTTTTCTTGCCGTGTCGAAGGATAAGTGCGTTCCCAAGGTTATCCCGCATTGTCTGCCCTGCTTTCAGAAGCGGAGGTCTTTCAAGGAGTTGTGTGGACGTGTCTGTTTTATTTGGCAAAGAAGGAGCCAGAGGAAGCAGCTGTCAAGGCAGAGAGCCTGGGAAGAGGAGTGGGGAATTGAGGGGCAGGGAGCTGTCTGTGGTGCTGAAGTGCCACCCCGCCTGCCAGCAGCCCCTGCTGAAACCTGCCTCTTAGATTCGGAGATTTAACGAAACGCTGCACACATTTCTTCACCACGTCCTTCAGGACTAGAAGCTTGTCTCTACAATTAGAACCCCGTGGAACCCCTACTTTCAAAAATCTTGATATCTCTGCGGTAGTCTTCGTTACGCAGATGGTGCCACCGTACCCTTTAACATGCCCCAGAGCAAAACCGGTGTGGTGCGAGCAGTTTTTTTTTATTTTGAAAGTGTGGCCCAGAGGAAAAGAGATTGAGAACCCACTAAGCTAAGTGAATCGTGCCCATTAATTTCAGCGGGTCTGCTTTGCGTAGGACAACCCTTCGTAACAGATTGTCTTTCTCTCCACACACCCCCCCCCAGCTTATCCCATAATGCCCAATAAAGGCAGATTAATTCTTGTTCAGAATAAACAAAGAAAATTGAGCGTTAAGGGTGCCAACCGTTTGAACAGGATGCTGGAGGCGGGTGGGGAGGAGAGTGAGGAACCTTGCATTTTCAAAAAGAGAAAACCAACACGAATCCTATTGTTTCTCTTTCCTGGGCCCGCTGGGCCCTGCCAGGTTGTGGGAGAAAGACCAGCTGTCTCGGAGCAAAGTCTCCATGTGATCCGAAAACGGAATGAATAATAGTCATGGAATTGCGGGTGGGTGTTTACAGGCTCTCTTGTGCAACCCAGGAATTTCAGAGCGAGGGCTTCGCACACAGGTGGAAGACCCTCCATGGAGGGAGAGACGCTATCCAAGGTCATTGTTTCCATTATCCATTGGCATTACAGCAGGTGCCACGTAACACCCGTTCCACATTTGTAAGGGCTCTGTGACCGTTTAATGTGGCATCGCTTACACTTTGGAACTGCCTGCCTCATGATATCAGGCAGCCACCTTCACTACACTCTTTTTGGCGCCTGCTAAAATTCTAGTTTAGACAAACCTACCCAGGTCATAGCTGTCAACTTTTCCCTTTTCTTGCGAGGAATCCTATTCGGAATAAGGGAATTTCCCTTAAAAAAGGGAAAAGTTGACAGCTATCACCCAGGTGCTTAGAAAGTTGATGTGTATTTTAACCCATTCAAAGTATTTTAACATTTGGAATCTTTTAAACTATTGTAATTTTTTTCTTGATTTTCTTGGAGGGCGGTTGTACATCGCTTTGAGGTTTTGGGGTTGTTTTTAGCAGTCAAGCTATGTATAGATTTTGTTAAATAATAAAATAATTGTTATCAGTAAACAGCACTTACTACCAACTTTCAGCTGATTCAGGGCAGAAAGGAATGGATATTTTAAAGGAGCGTGTGGTTTGTCTCACCTCGAAAAAAGGATATTGTAGGGCTGGAAAAGTTTCAGGATTAAGACAACAACTAATCTTTTGGTTTCCTCTTTTTCTTGTAAAGTGCTTTGAGGTTGTTGGTTTCTTACAATCTTAAGTGGTGTTGCAGTATTTGGGACTTTTTACTTCAGAGAAAGGGGGAGTAAGGGGCAAGTAGTAGTAGAAGTGTTTGAAATATTTATGGCATGGGAAAAGTGGATGAGGAAACTTTTTTTCTCCCTTTCTCATAACTCATGAGCATCCAGTGAAACTGATGGCTGGAAGATTCAGGAGAGATAAAAGAAAGGATTTCTTCACGCATAGTGGAACTGTGGAACTCACTCCCGCAGCAGGCAGTGGATGGGACAAATTCATGGAGGATGGGACAAATTGTGGCTATTAGCAACGATGGCTATGCTCTGCCTCCACAGCTGGAAGCAGAAATGCTTCCCAGTCTCTGGGAATCACAAATTGGACAGTGCTGTTGTTGCACTCAGGTCCTGCTTTCAAGCTTCCCTGATGAACATCTTGTTGGTTGCTGTGAAGACCAGATCCTTTGGCCCAGTCCAACAGGGATTTTCTGATGTTCTTGTTCATTGTTCTCTCATTGGATATATTTAAAGGGGGATTATTATTATTATTATTATTTTAAAAACTGATTATTTCATTCTTTTTGGAAACCGCTTTGAGGTTTTAGTTTTAGGGTTTTTTTAAACTACAGTGGATGCTCGGGTTGCGAACGTGATCCGTGCGGGATGCACGTTTGCAACCCGCGTCTGCGCACGCGCGGGTTGCGATTCAGTGCTTCTGTGCATTCGCAAAGCGCAATTTAGTGCTTTTGCGCAAGCGCCGAAACCCAGAAGTAACCTGTTCCAGTACTTCCGTGTTTCGGTGGTCCGTAACCCGAAAAAACGCAACCTGAAGCGTCTGTAACCCAAGGTATGACTGTAAGTGGCATATAAATTTTGTGAAATACAATAAATAAATTATATTTTCCTTGTGTTGGCATGGGTAGATTTTACCAGGGTGCTGGCATCATGAAACAACATGAAGCAATGTGAAAAAGTAACAAATTAGTGGAATGCCCCCTCCCCAAATGTTGCCTGTGAATGGAATGATGAATTCAGGGCAGGGGGCGGATTTGGTCTCCACCATATTTTCTCTCCCCCCCCCCCATGGCGCTGCTGGAAGTGGTACAGTCCAGGCGAAGCTTTACCACCTGGCTGTGCCTTCTGCCCTGTTTCCCTGACTGCTAGAAACCCTCTGAGCTTTAAACGCTGTCAGATTTGCTGACTTTTCTGTTAGCCCACCCTAGACTGCTGAGCGAGGAAATCACATTCTTTTTAAAACCCATCTGAAAGAGCCCAGTGAGAGAGAGAGGATGGATAGCTGCCTCCCTCATGAAATCACATGCTAGGTGATTACAGACCTATTATCCCACCCTCTCCCTTGTCAGCACTATTTATTTTTGGCTGAATTGTTAGAAGCGGGAGGCCTGGAAAACAACATGCCATGAATCCTGCAAGTCGGCATAAAACGTAAACCTTTTGACTTCCATGGTGGTGGTGTTTCCATTTTTGTTTTAAGTCCCTAGTCCTCAAGATTCTTCTGGCAAACCCTCCCCACAAATAAACACACAGTGGATTATTATTAGTAATAGTAGTGAAAATGTAACGCATCCTTAAAAATTGTTCTGCAAATAAGCAAGTGGTGGGTTTTTTTGTTATTTGTCCTCAAGGGTTGTTCTGGCAACCCCTCCACACAAATAAGCAAGTGGTAGCTTAAAAAAAATAAAAAATAAGATTAGTAGTCCTCAAGGCTGGTTCTGCCAAGCCCTCCATGTGGATGAAGCAGGCAGTACCCGCTTCTAGCCCCTCAATCCAAAATTGGCCTTAGGTTGGGAGTAAACTTGGCCAAGCTTGCCCTACAGCCTTTTTTGGGGACGGTGAACAAGAGACAAGAGCTAACGGTGACAGCCTGTTGTCTTTGTCCATGGAGTTTTCTTGCCGGTTCCTGCTCCAGGTGGATCACGTTTGGTCAAAACTCTCCACTATGACCTGTCCATCTTGGGTGGCCCTGCACGGCATAGCTCATAGCTTCTCTGAGTTATTCAAGCCCCTTCACCACGGCAAGGCAGTGATCCATGAGGCAGTGAGAGATTTTACTTTCTTGGGCTCCATGATCACTGCAGATGGTGACAGCAGCCACGAAATTAAAAGACGCCTGCTTCTTGGGAGAAAACCAATGACAAACCTAGACAGCATCTTAAAAAGCAGAGACATTACTTTGCCAACAAAGGTCCGTATAGTTAAAGCTATGGTTTTCCCAGTAGTGATGTATGGAAGTGAGAGCTGGACCATCAAGAAGGCTGGTTGCTGAAGAATTGATGCTTTTGAATTATGGTGCTGGAGGAGACTCTTGAGAGTCCCATGGACTGCAAGAAAACCAAACCTCTCCATTCTGAAGGAAATCAGCCCTGAGTGCTCACTGGAAGGACAGATCCTGAAGCTGAGGCTCCAATACTTTGGCCCCATCATGAGAAGACTCCCTGGAAAAGACTCTGATGTTGGGAAAGATGGAGGGCACAAGGAGAAGGGGACGACAGAGGATGAGATGGTTGGACAGGGTTCTCGAAGCGACCAACATGAGTTTGACCAAACTTTGGGAGGCAGTGGAAGACAGGAGTGCCTGGCGTGCTCTGGTCCATGGGGTCACGAAGAGTCAGACACGACTAAACGACTAAACAACTAAACAACAACAAACGGTGACAGCGGCCTTTAATACACCTTGCCAATTTACAGCCTGCCCCAATTCGCCCTGTGAAAAAAACGAAGACCCCGATTGGCAGATTAATCCCAAGCACTGAGGCCGAAGATAGATTTGGGGTGCTCTTTGCCGGCTCGCAGATTTGGACCCATCGTTTCCCTCCCAGCTTTTAAGAAGGATTTTAAATGGAACCATAATCCTTTCTCCTCGCAAGCGGGGAGGTGGGAGGGAGCAGCCTATCGATCGCGCTTTGTTGCGCCTGCTTCCCATTAAGGCTGAATCGCTTATATTTTCGGTCACTGAGAGATTTAGGCAGAGGCCTCGGGCTCTTCATGAGTCACTAAAAGCAGGCCGGAGCCCTTAATCTGGGCCGCTGTCCTCTGTTCTTGCACGCAAGCAGACTCCAGGGGGCATTGACCCCGGCTCCCAATTCCCTCCCTCCAAAAAAAGAAGAGCCTGTCAGTATTTGTAATGTAATTTCATTGGGAATGTATTTCACAAAGAATAGATGGTATTGGGGAAAGGAGGTGGCAGTTGGAAATTGGCAGTTGGCTGGTTATTCAGTTACTTCTATCTTGACTGTGAAACTGAGAGGTGTGGGGACTTCATGCAGACGGCGTCTGGAGGTGTTTGTGAATAATATTTGTTGTTCAAGTGTTGCCAGCCCGACAAGTTTAAAGATTTATATTTAACTATTCGTGTAAGACACACACACAAAGAGAGAGAGACCGTATTTTTCTGTGTATAAGACACCCCCTATTTTGGGGGACTCAAATTTAAGAATAAAAAAATCCTTCCAGTAGCACCTTTAAGACCAACTAAGTTAGTTCTTGGTATGAGCTTTCGTGTGCAAGCACACTTCTTCAGATACACTGAAACAGAAGTTGCCAGATCCTTCTATATAGTGAGAAGGTGGGGAGGGGTATTACTCAGAAGGGTGGTGGGAATGGGAGATTGGCAGATAGCTGAGATGAGCCTGCTGACGACTCTTAACGACTGTAATAGGTCTTACAGGAAAAGGCAAGGGGTGAGAAGGTGAGAATGGCTTAGTCATGTATAATGGGATAAGAATCCAATGTCTTTGTTCAAACCAGGTCTCTCCATGGTTTTAAGTTTGGTAATGAGTTGCAATTCAGCAGCTTCTCTTTCCAGTCTATTTCTGAAATTCCTTTGTAGTAAAACAGCTACTTTGAGATCTTGTATAGAATGTCCTGGGAGATTGAAGTGTTCTCCTACTGGTTTCTCTGTTTTGTGATTCTTGATGTCAGATTTATGTCCATTTATTCTTTGGCGTAAGGTTTGGCCTGTTTGTCCAATATAGAGAGCTGAAGGACACTGTTGGCATTTGATGCCATACACAATGTTAGATGATGAGCAATTGAATAGTCCCGAGATGGTATGTGTGATGTTGTTGGGGCCAGTAATGGTGTTGTCCGGGTGTATGTGGCAGCAAAGTTGGCATCTGGGTTTATTGCAGGCTCTGGTGCCAGTGTCCGTGTTAAGTCTGGTTGTAGTATTATTGTGGGTTAGGAGTTGTTTAAGATTGGGTGGCTGTCTGTAGGCAATGAAAGGTCTTCCTCCCAGAGCTTGAGAAAGAGAACTGTCATTGTCCAGGAGAGGTTGTAGATCTCTGATGATGCGTTGTACTGTTTTAACTTGGGAGCTGTATGTGATGACTAGAGGTGTTCTGTTATTTTCTTTTTTGGGTCTGTCTTGCAGCAAGTTCTCTCTGGGTATAAGTCTGGCTCTGTTGATCTGTTGTCTAACTTCATCTGCTGGGTATTTTAGTTCTGAAAAGGTTTGCTGTAGATCTCTTAGGTGAGAGTCTCTGTCTGTAGAATTGGAACAGATGCGGCTGTAACGTAGTGCCTGGCTATATACAATGGACTGTTTGGTATGTTTGGGATGGTAGCTAGAGGCATGTAGATATGTTTGTCGGTCAGTTGGTTTACGGTATAAGGTGGTGTCTATGCGCCCATCCTGTATTTTTATAGTAGTGTCCAAAAAATGTATTTCTTGCATAGATTGATTCATTGTAAGGTTGATTGTGGGGTGAAAATCATTAAATTTCTGGTGGAAGGTGTCCAGGGTCTGTTGACCATGTGTCCAGATGATAAAAATATCGTCAGTGTATCGCAGGTACAAGAGAGGTTTGAGTGGGTAGGAGTTTAGGAAACGTTGTTCTAAATCTGCCATGAAGATGTTGGCATACTGTGGGGCCATGCGGGTGCCCATTGCTGTGCCACTGATCTGAAGGAACAGGTCATCACCGAATTTGAAGTTGTTGTGGGTAAGGACAAATTGGCAGAGTTTGGTGGCAAGGTCCGCTGTGGTTTTATCTGAAATGGTGTTCCTTATAGCTTGTAAACCATCGTTGTGTGGGATGTTGGTATACAGAGATTCCACATCCATAGTAGCTAGTATAGTATTGTTGGGAAGATTATTTAAAGATTGTATTTTCCTCAGAAAATCTGTGGTGTCACGTACATAGCTGGGAGCACTGATGGCATATGGTTTCAGAACAGAGTCCATATAACCGGAGACACCCAGTTAGACAACAGATCAACAGAGCCAGACTTATACCCAGAGAGAACTTGCTGCAAGACAGACCCAAAAAAGAAAATAACAGAACACCTCTAGTCATCACATACAGCTCCCAAGTTAAAACAGTACAACGCATCATCAGAGATCTACAACCTCTCCTGGACAATGACAGTTCTCTTTCTCAAGCTCTGGGAGGAAGACCTTTCATTGCCTACAGACAGCCACCCAATCTTAAACAACTCCTAACCCACAATAATACTACAACCAGACTTAACACGGACACTGGCACCAGAGCCTGCAATAAACCCAGATGCCAACTTTGCTGCCACATACACCCGGACAACACCATTACTGGCCCCAACAACATCACACATACCATCTCGGGACTATTCAATTGCTCATCATCTAACATTGTGTATGGCATCAAATGCCAACAGTGTCCTTCAGCTCTCTATATTGGACAAACAGGCCAAACCTTACGCCAAAGAATAAATGGACATAAATCTGACATCAAGAATCACAAAACAGAGAAACCAGTAGGAGAACACTTCAATCTCCCAGGACGTTCTATACAAGATCTCAAAGTAGCTGTTTTACTACAAAGGAATTTCAGAAATAGACTGGAAAGAGAAGCTGCTGAATTGCAACTCATTACCAAACTTAAAACCATGGAGAGACCTGGTTTGAACAAAGACATTGGATTCTTATCCCATTATACATGACTAAGCCATTTCTCACCTTCTCACCCCTTGCCTTTTCCTGTAAGACCTATTACAGTCGTTAAGAGTCGTCAGCAGGCTCATCTCAGCTATCTGCCAATCTCCCATTCCCACCACCCTTCTGAGTAATACCCCTCCCCACCTTCTCACTATATAGAAGGATCTGGCAACTTCTGTTTCAGTGTATCTGAAGAAGTGTGCTTGCACACGAAAGCTCATACCAAGAACTAACTTAGTTGGTCTTAAAGGTGCTACTGGAAGGATTTTTTTATTTTGACTATGGCAGACCAACACGGCTACCTATCTGTAACTCAAATTTAAGAAGTTTGCACTGTGCGCTACCCATGTATAAGACAGCCCCCATTTTTTAGCATAATTTTTAAAGGAAAAAACCTAGTCTTATACACGGAAAAGTACAGTACAGTGGTACCTTGGGTTACATACGCTTCAGGTTACAGACTCTGCTAACCCAGAAATAGTGCCTCGGGTTAAGAACTTTGCTTCAGGATGAGCACAGAAATCGTGCTCCGGCGGCAGCGGGAGGCCCCATTAGCAAAAGTGGTGCTTTGGGTTAAGAACAGTTTCAGGTTAAGAACGGACCTCTGGAAGGAATTAAGTTCTTAACCCAAGGTACCATTGTATATAGGGACATGGGTGGCACTGTGGGCTAAACCACAGAGCCTAGGGCTTGCCGATCAGAAGGTTGGCGGTTCGAATCCCTGCGACGGGGTGAGCTCCCGTTGCTCGGTCCCTGCTCCTGCCAACCTAGCAGTTCAAAAGCACATCAAAGTGCAAGTAGATAAATAGGTACCGCTCTGGCGGGAAGGTAAACGGCGTTTCCGTGCACTGCTCTGCTTCGCCAGAAGCGGTTAGTCATGCTGGCCACATGACCCGGAAGCTGTACGCCAGCTCCCTCGGCCAATAAAGCGAGAAGAGCGCTGCAACCCCAGAGTCGGTCACGACTGTACCTAATGGTCAGGGGTCCCTTTACCTTTACCTTTTACCATTGTATATATTATCACAAATTGCTAATGGAGCCTGGCTGCTGGGTCAGGCCAACAGCCCGTCAAGCCCAGCATCCTGTCCTCACAGTGAGCAGGCAGATGTTTCTGGAAAACCTGCAAAAGGTGGACCTGAGCATAACGAACACTCTCACAGGCAAAAGGCGGTTGTGCCCATTGGAACTGGTGCAGAGGAAGGCAGGGAGCCCAACAGTAGGTGGCGCCAGAGCCAATGTTTGGTTCAGCCAACTCAGGTATGTCCCCATCCTCCTCCCTGCTGAGTTCTGCAAGGACAGCACCTGAAACTTAAGGGAGGTGAAAACGGACGGGTTGTAAGAAGTCAGGCAGGTGGTGGCTGGCTGAGTCCAGATTGCGCTTGGTGGGGCACTGCCCCCTTCACCCTGATGGACCAACCTCTACTTACAAAGATCCAGTGAGTTCCTTTTCTGCCGTAAGAGGGACCCAGATTTTCATTTTCATTTTTTTTGCCAGGGGAGATTATACAAACGCTGCACTCAAAAAATTGAGAACGTTCAAGTATTTCATCTGACTTGCAGTTTTTTGTTTTTAAAGCAAAGCGCCCCGGTTCACGTTTCCTGGACTTAACATGCTGGTCAGAAAGCAGTTACTTTTTAACATATGCACGTCTATGAGTTCTGCCATTACCTTCTCAGACAATATGTCAAAATGCTTGCTAAATCTGAAGTCTTGGTGTTTTTTAAATGGTAGAACGTGTGCGGAAATGTTTTTTTGAAAAAGGCATACAAAAATAGTGTGAATATTAACTTCAAAAAACCACCACCACCCTTATACACAGAAATGAGATGGATCTGACCTGGATTTTAGTTATTGTCCACTTGGACAAGTTATATACTGCTTATATGTTATATTTGTATTATTTATTTCATAAGATTTATAAATTGCTTGAAAGATTGAAAAACAAAGCCTCAAAGGGATTTACAAAAAGGATAAAATGATAATATTACCAATAGGAAAAATTAACAACAATAATTTAAGACTTTTGAAAATCTAAATTGATAATATAGTAGAAACAGATGGAAGTTCATATCAACAACTGGGCAGGCTTGTCTAAACAGAAATGTTTTTAGCAGGTGTCAAAGAGGGTACCGCGAGGGTGCCTGTCTGATATTAATAAGCAGGGAGTTCCAAAGGTATATTTAAACACGTCTCTAAATGGTTTGTGACCTGGGTGAAAACATCTTAATCTTTAAAAACAAAGCAAAACAAAACAAAAAACCAAGAGGACTGCCAAATTCTGTAAGACAGAATTACCAACTAAATTGAACATCTTTAGCATCAAAACAAACACTACCCATAATAATCAGCTACGAAAAAATACACAAGGAATTCCGTATTGCAAGACCTAGTGAACAGCTAGTCCAAATATCCTCTAATACAGCAAGAAATAAATTGTTACACATGAAGATCAACTAAAAAGTATCAACTCCACATATGAAAGTGGCACAGAGTAGAAATTGACGGATCCGTGCACTCCTACTTAAAATATGTTGCTGAAGTGGCTTCTGAGCTGCTTGGTTTATTAGAAGCTTGCCCTGCGTACATCAGATTGCCCCCAGCATGAAGGCAGTGGCTGTACCCCTGTCGCTTGTGCCCAGGTGGTCAGGTATACTGCCTCTGTCCCTGGAGGTTCCATTCCTGACCCTCACTCCTAGGGTGAAGGGCGCTGTTGGGTCTGCTGTGCATCAAAATGCTCTTGACTCTTCATCAGGGCCGGCAAGATGGTGGAGAAGCAGCCCCGCGAAACAGCTGGTCTGCTGCCACCAATCTTGCCCGACAACATGGGTGGGGATGCTCCAGCCCACAGTCTGAATCCAGCTTTAGCACACCCACCTGCCCCACCTGCATGCTTACGGTGAGCTCCTCATTGTTTCTTTGTTGGAGCAAGGTGCGCCCTCAGTGCTAGTCAGCTGATAGGCAGCGAGAACATGCCTCGTTCTAGCAAAGCAACAGTTGGGAAACTCATTTTTGAAACTGATTTTTCTTCTTTTTCTGGGTGCCATTGGAGGAAGGATGCGCTCCTCCTGCCTGTCAGCTGATGGGCCCACATCACTCTTCAGGAGGTCTTAGGAACGTCCAGAGTGGTAGCAAAAATCCATCCTGCAGAAGCGAGTTCCAGAGTTGAACAGTGCACAGTGTTGAAAAAGTGCTTCCTTCTTTCCTTCCTGATCGTTTTATCTCTAACTCCCCCCCCCCCCCTTTGCTTTTTTCCAGCCATCTGAGGTTTTGGGAGATGGAGTTTACGGCCCGCTCTTTTCTCTACAAACAGGTACCGTGAAAGCTAACTCCCCACAAAAGCCAGCTTTAAACTGGCCTGAACCCAGTTTTTACATTCCCTTATTATCCTCGGCGTTTGGTATCTTTGGGTCCTGCTCTGAACACCTTCTCCATATTGTGACCTGGTAGTTTGCACACAAAGCAGGCTTCATCAAATGGTCTTCTACATGGTGGCACAGCAGATCCTGCTCTGGGGAGTGAGTTGTGCTATGGGATCTTTGGAGTCCCAATTCTACGACTCTATGAACTGTAGAATGTTGTTGAGCTGGCGATCCTGATTTGGGAATCTAAGACACGAAGGTGATAACTCACTCCCGTTGCTGCTTCCCTGTATACTGCCTCTGAACCTGGAAGTCTGACGTAGCCATTGTGACCAGTACTGCTAGACCGATCCCTCACTGTGAATTGGTTTAATCCCCGTATCTGGTGGCTGCCACCACTGGGTCATGTAGCTCAGTCTCATCTGTGCCAACCTTGGGGAAAGGCTGTGGCTCAGTGGCAGAGCATCTGCTTTGAGTGCAGGAGGTCCCGGGTTCAATCCCCAGCAGCATCTCCAGGTAAGGCTAGGAGAGACTCCCTGCCTTGAAAACCCTGGGGAGCTGCTGCCAGTCAGTGCGGACAGTACCGAGCTAGATGGAGCAGCGCTCCAACTTGGTGTAAGACAGCCTCCTTTGCTCCATTTTAATTCAGGCCCTCATTCAGAATATAAAGGACTAGAATAATACTTTATATTTAGGAGAAAGAATGCAGCAGATTCCAAGTTCACTATTCTACGGGTGTGTGTGTTAGGACTTGGAATGTGTTGTTGTAAGGCAAAGGTAAAGGGACCCCGACCATTAGGTCCAGTCATGGCTGACTCTAGGGTTGCGGCGCTCATCTCGCTTTATTAGCCGAGGGAGCGGGCATACAGCTTCCGGGTCATGTGGCCAGCATGACTAAGCCACTTCTGGCGAACCAGAGCAGCGCACAGAAACGCCATTTACCTTCCCGCCACAGCGGTACCTATTTATCTACTTGCACTGGCATGCTTTTGAACTGCTAGGTTGTCAGGAGCAGGGACCGAGCAATGGGAGCTCACCCCGTCACGGGGATTCAAACCGCCGACCTTCTGATCGGCAAGTCCTAGGCTCTGTGGTTTAACCCACAGCACCACCCGCATCCCAACAACACCTGTGTTGTTGTAGGACCCCCTAATCTTGGATTAAAGAAGGGGCCGGCAGTCTTTTGGGGGCCAATGTTTAAAGTTTTGAGAGGGTGCTGTGAGTGCCTGTCGCAAAATAGCTGCCATGTCAGTGCTGATTGACGTAACACAAGCCATCAGCTTCTCCCTTTCACAGCCTGGTAGTTTGCATGTTGAGCACATTTCATGAAAGAGTCCTTGCATGGTGGCAGTTGGTAGCTCCCCCTGCTTTTTTAGCCCAGAATTGGCAGTTCCTTAGATCACTGGCATTTGCTGCAGAAAGTTTGGGAGCTTGAAGTTGAGATGGGCATGACTCTCTAGTTCTCCCATCAGCTCTGCAGACAGATCCCACTGCTGCCCCAACTCAAAAAAATGTTTTCTGTACCTCTTGATTGTTTCTCATGCTTTGTAGGACACTAGCCTCCCTTTTTGCACTTACACAACAAGAGTGCAAACACGGAGGATGAATTATACAGTGGGGTGCGTGGTAATTTGCATCGCTGATGTGGGTTGCAGAGTCCAGCTTGCCTTGGGCACAGGGTTTGAATTGCAGGGCCTAGGTGCAAAATCTTCTTTTGAGGCAAGTGTCTATGCAACACTGTCTCATAGCCTCATCCAATGAAGGGCTGAGATTTATTTCACTCTTTAAATGGAACATCTGCACTGGATCAGAAACCCAAGGAAACTGGCACAGTCTTCTCACTGCTGCCCCCCTCTGGTTTTATGCCAGTACTTGGCATTTCAGTACTTGGAGAACGGGCATCAGTGTTTGCCCTTGGTTAGATAAAGTACAGATCCAAAGCACCCTCGGCAGGAAACAGCAGATCCACACTATGTATTTAAAGTGTGTTTGACACACATTTAAACAGTTCCCCAAAGAATCCTGGGAACTGTAGTTTAAGGGCACTGGGAATTGTAGCTCTGTAAGGAGGAAAGCACTTTGAGTGGAAGTCGTGTGCTTTAAATGCATGGCATGGAGAGAGAGAGAGAGAGAGAGAGAGAGAGAGAGAGAGAGATTTAAATAGGAAATGTTGAATAGAAGCATCAAAGTGTAGGAGGGCAGTGCCCTCTGGTGGTGAATGCTAGAAGTGCTGTTTGTGTAGGCCTGTGGCTCCCCCAAGAACCCTGCAGTATTCGGGGAGAGGGGAACCTCTGGCCTTCCAGATGTTGCTGGACTCCAGCTGCTAATGATCCCAGAGGCTGGGACTGCTGAGAGCTGCAGACAAGTATCTTTCCTACCTGATCCTTTTGGTCAGAGTTGTCAGGGATTGAACCTGCATGCTGCTGAGCTGCAGTTACACCTGAGGAACATAGGAATCTGCCTTACACTGGTTCATCTAGCTCAGTCCCATCTGTGCCAACCTTGGGGAAAGGCTGTGGCTCAGTGGCAGAGCATCTGCTTTGATTGCTGAAGGTCCCAGGTTCAATCCCAGCTGGGAGAGACTCCCTGCCTTGAAAACTCTGGAGAGCTGCTGCCAATCAGTGTAAACAAAACTGAGCTTAGATGGGCCAGTTGTTTGATTCAGTAATAAACCAGCTTCCAACGTTCCTATGGCCACCTCCAGGGGGTCTTTCTGAGCCCTTCCTAAAGATGTGGTGGGTTGAAACTTAGGCATGCAGCACAAATGCTCCACCCACTGAGCAACATGGCCCCCTTCCTCCTTAATTGCCAGGAATTTATGCACACAGTCTCAGATCTGGCATGCTCCCCCAGGAAGCTATATTTACACTAGGTCAGAACATTTGTTCCATGTGCTCCTTATCATCTACTCTGACTGGCAGCAGCTGTGTGGGAGTCTTTCCCAGCCCTACCAGGAGTGTCTTGAGCTCTTTTGCACACAAAAGAGCCTTCTCTTCTTCCGCTGTCAACCGCTGTCCCCTCCTTGAACTGTTTGAGCACTGTAATTTGGTGGCGGCGGTTGGGGTTTTACATTTATAAAGGAAATGTTTAGTTACTGGCCACTCTGGGCGGCCTTCCCCGGGTGGGAGAGCAGAGTATATAAAGCACCGGCAAATACACCAAAACTGCAACCTCCAGAAGGGTCCAGAAAGCTGCCGTCTCGCAGATTTCCACAGCCTGCATCTGAATGTGGGCAGCTGCAAGGGAGGCAGATGGAACCACATCCTTTTCCTTCCAAGTTGTTATCTCACAGAGGGGCGGCTGCTATTTTTGGTTTGTCTGAGGTGTTGTTGTTTCACACCTTCGTTTCCACCTCCACAGTCTTCCTCATTCATTCATTCATAAACCTTTCCTCCAAGGTGGCCCACACAGAACCACCTCCTTGTTCCCCATTATCCTAACAACAGCCCTGTGAGGTAGGGTAGGCTGACTGGCCCCATGGTCACCCCGTGAGCCCCATGGCTGAGTGGGGCTTTGAACCTTGGTCTCTCAGGTCCCAGTCCGACAGGTCTCCCTCCCTTCCCTGGGAATGGCACCAAACCAGCTGTGATGTAGTGGTTTCTGTCTCCTGGGTCCAAGAATTGCCCAATCAGCACAAAAGGAAAGGTTTTTGGGCACTGAGAAGAAGTCTTCCCACATTTTGGGCTGATTGGAGCCAATCAAAGTGAAAGGAGGTGAGCCAGCCACTGAGGATTGGCTCCTGGGGTCCCTCTGGAGAAGGCGTGCAGGAAGAACGCCCAAGAGTATGCACGCCCCAAAGCCCAGCATTTAGGGACACTGGAAGCACAAAAGGCTTTGGTTTCAAGGGAGTCGGGGGGCAGGTTCTGTTGCATGCAGTGGACCTTCAAGGAAGACACAACTTTAAGTTGCTGTGAAAGAAGATATTGGGAGACCTCCAAATCATTTGCCCACAAAAAATAGTAGATGTAGCTGAAAGGCAGCACGTGGAGGAGATAAGCACTGATTGTTGGATTGTATCCATTATTATTAGTATTTCAGGATTATAAAATCACTGTATAATCTTCGAAGGGGGCATGGCTTGTGACTATCAGGAAGGGACTCTGCACTTTGCCACTGCAAGTCATAGAATAAGAGAATTGTAGAGTTAGAAGGGACCCTGATGATCATCTAGTCCAGCCCCCTGCAATACGCAGCTGTCCCATATGGGGATCGAACCCGCAAACTTGGCATTATCAGCACCACGCTCTGACCAACAGAGCTATCCATTGATCCGAACTCCAACAAGACGGTTGCCAACTCCAGGAAGAAACGTGGGAAGCTGTCTCTTGCTTTCATTATTACTTTTTTATTAGCTTTATTTTCTCCTGCCCTTGTTCCCGAAGGAGGCCAGGGCAGGCAATATCAAAACGTTTAAGCAGTCCCAACTCAAATGAAATTAAAACATATTTAGAAACCACCTAAGCATCGAAAAGCATTACCCTGCCAAGGTTGCCACTGCCAGGATCTTCCAGCCCTTCTAGGGAACAGGAATGCCCTTATAGTTCTCCTAAGAGTCAGTGATGAGGGAGACAGATGCACCTCACTAGTGTTGCCTACACTGGCCGGCAGCACCTCTCCACGTTCTTAGACAGGGAGGCATTCCCAGCCCTGCCTGGAGATGGTGGGGGTTGAATCTGGGATCCTTTGCAGATCTGGGATCCTCTGCCAAGCAGATAACTCTCCCACTGAGCCTCGACCCTTCCCTCCTTTACCCATCCGACATCCTGCTGCAGGAAAATGGGGCGGGGGGAGCCCAGCATTTTGGCTCTGCTTGTGGTCCACCCACAAGAGTCTGCAAGGGCAGAAGTCGGTGACACCGGAGGTGTTCACACACTCGCTCACCTCCGCCCTCCCACCTAAAGGAAAGAGAGCGGTGAACGAAAGTTTCCTTTCTGAAACCGACAGGCTCACGCTGCCGGGTTCTTTGGCCCACATGACCATTTTATAAAAGCAGCTCTGCTGGGTCGGAGGAAAAGGCCTGTTTCTTTCAAGTTTTTCCTCCCAGGGGGCTCAAGATGGGGACTCATATCGTTCTTCCCCACCCCCTGCCAAGCCTCACGACAAGCCTGCGAGGTGGGCTAGTCTGAAAGGTAGTGGCCTGGCCAAGGTCACCCACTGACCTTCTACAGCTGAGCAAGAACTGTAAAAGGCATTAAAGCCCACAAGCAGCCCCTGGAAGCAATGTCTGTGACTGTTTCCTGTCCCTGGCAGTGGCTGCTCAGGGCAGATTCTACCGCAGAGGTTTTGTTTAACCCCCTGCCTTGAATCTGACCCCTCCTAGACTAGAGAGACAAATGCAGAAAACTGCTCCCAAGCATATTCAGAACTGGCAAGCTAGAACCAATGGAGGCAGCTGGTTTGGTGTCGTCTAGCTCTCTTAATTGTTAGAAGCTTATTTTCTTCTTTCATCCAATGGGACAATGCCAATATTTGTTTTAATGTTTGTTGTATTACCACCGCCGTTCTTCAAGTTTTTATTTATTTATTGGGGAGATGGGGAGCCTACAGCCTTCCAGATGGTGCTGGTCTGCAACTCCCATCACCCCTGGCTGTTGGCTGGGGCTGATGGGAATTAGAGTCCCATGGTGTCTGGTGACCTAGAGGTTTGCCATTATTAGAGAGGGGATCCTAAGAAATCGAGAACATAGCCCCTCCCAAAGAAAGTCTTAATTGTGTAAGTCAATAAAATGCCCATTCCATTTGCACAGCATTCCATTGGCTGTTCATGCCCATTCACTTCCATGGCTTTTGCTGATTAATATCCTACAGCCCTTTAAATATAACTGTGAGAAGGGTGGGTATGTTATTGTTCTGTTCTTTTGGTTTAAATTATTTTCTGTGTTTTATCTTGTATTTTATTCTGTGAACTGCCCTGAAATCTTTGGAATGAACAAACGATTGAATGGGTCTAGCAACTCTGACCAGGTCTAATGTTGGATATAACCCCCTGAGTCAGACCCATTGAAGGGAATGGAGGCAACTATCTTAAGCCCATTGATTTAAACTGCTCTACAGTGGTACCCCGAGTTACAAACTTAATTCATTCTGGAGGTCCATTCTTAACCTGAGGTACCACTTTAGCTAATGGGGCCTCCCACTGCCACCGTGCCACTGGCCCGTGATTTCCATTCTCATCCTGGGGCAGAGTTCAGAACCCAGAGCAACTACTTCCAGGTTAGCGGAGTTTGTAACCTGAAGCATTTGTAACCCGAGGTACCACTGTACTTGGACAAGGACTAACAATAGATTCATCCTATTGGGTTGACTCTTGACTTAGAAGGGATGCAGCCCCTGGATTTGCCCTAATGGGTAGAGATTGTGGGACTCGTCTGGCGCCGCATTGATTTTTGACCCTCCCCTTCCTTCCCTTGCCAGGTGCGGAGAATGGTTGGCGTCTTGGTGTCCGTCGGCCAGGGCCGCCTCGAACCTCGTCAGGTGCAAAGGCTTTTGGAGATCAGGGACCTGATGGCTTACCCCAACAACACCATCGCGCCGCCCGATGGACTCTTCCTCAAAGATGTGGAGTACTGCGAAGCTGGTTAGTCTGGGAAACCCCACTTGCTTCTGGGGCGCAGAATCCTTAGCTTAGTAGCCTTGCCTGCAGAAGGTCCCAGGCTCAACCCTCAGCATCCCAGACCCTGTGCAGACTTGTCTCAAGCGCAGGCAGATGAATCGAAAACTGAGCGTGCATCACACAACCATCAGGTTGCCCCTGTCTGAAGTGGTCCAGCTCAGGGGCAGATAGAGAACCTCAGCCAAGAAGTAGGTCCTGTGGTGCTGTTTATCCCCCCACTTTGTTGGAGAACTGGTGTTTGTAGGGTGCAAGGAATTCTTAAAAGCTGGGATTTTTATGAGGTATTCTTTTGTGTTCTGAAGGTTCTGTGCTGTGAATTAACATGGCATAGTCAATAGGCTATTGGATGTGCTGCTTTCAGTAACACTTCTCCCCCTTTAAAACTCTCAGCCCCCCCAAGAGACATGGGCAGGATCTACAGGGGAGTTTCAGGCGGGCATTTAAGCCATGCCAGTCAAGCATCTGTTGGTGTGCAAGGTGGAAAATCCAAACTGTTTTTGTTCTCTGTTGTGGTGTCAGGGTGATGAATTGGATTTTAATTATCCCAAGCTGCAATGTGCCTGCATTTGAAGGACGTGGGGCAGAGATCCTCTTACATGAAACAAAAATCTCCCATTAAAAAGGATCAGGTTGCAGAGAAGAGAGAGACCTCTCTGCCCAAGACCCTGGAGAGCAGCTGCCCGTCATTAGATTATATGGAAACTTTGTTTCACCTGGTATATAAGGAAGCTTCGGTCTCCATATCTCAGAAAGGGTATTGTGAAGCTGGGAATGGGGAACCAAATCATCAGTTGGAGGCGGCAATACTAATGCCAGTTGCTAAAGCATTTCAGGATTATTAACTTACGAGAAAAGAAGGAAATGTTGAAGAGTGATTAAAAATGTCTGCATTGTGTGGAAAACATGGACAGAGGGAATCTTCCTTTCTCTCTTTGGCCCCAACTGCACTATACATTTAAAGCAGTGCCAAACTCATTTTTAGAAGATGTTTAGATTCTTTTTTATTTTAGATCATACTGCTTCAAACAGTCCTGGCTTCCCCAAAGAATCCTGGAAGCTGTAGTTTGTTAAGGGTACTGAGGAGATGCAGCTTGGGGGGGGGGGGGGTCTCCTAAGAATTCCCAGAGGAGAATTAAGCCACTCTGAGAACTGGAGCTCTGCTTCTTTTGTCGCCGTTTTGAAAACAAGGCTGGTGGGAAAATATGCCTGAAGATTGGTTGTGACTTGCAGACTTTACAGTGCATTTGTATAGAATTTGAACCTCTTCCTGGGCATCTAGTTGTAATAAGCTTGTACAACAATCCAGTAAGGAAGGTCAGTATCCTCATCTCTCATGTTGCAGAAGGAGAGGCTGGAGGCTTGCCTAAGGCTATCAAGCAAGTTCGTGGCAGAGCTGAAATTTGAGCTATGGACTCTTCCCAGTGCTACCAAGTTACACCAGACTTTAGGCCTGTCTTTCCCCTCTTCTTCTCTTTGCAGACTTGGAAATCAGCGAAACGGAATCGGAATGGCAGCCTAATTGAACTCCCCATGACTGGAACAGAGAGAGGTCAGGGGAGGAGAAAACCCTCTTTCCTGTTATGTGGCCACATGTCTTTAAACCTATTCACATACATTCGTGGAACATTCTTCAATATCCCATCCCTACAAAACAAACTATATCCAGACATTTTGGGTGGGGGGGGGGTGCTTAGGGCGCAATTACATTTGAACCAGGATTTGAACCCAAAGCTCTTGAACTGGATCCCCAGGCTGTTTTATGCTGTGTAAGACAGAACGTGGCATCCTGAGAATCTCTGCTTGATTCTTTTAGAACAACACACTAGTCCCTAGTGATAAGCTTGGAAACACAGGACAGGGCTGTCTCGGTAACAGGAGGCGGACTGGGCCTTGCCAGGCCAGTGAGGTCTTGATGCAGCAGAGTGGCTTCCGTTTTGGGGTTAAGCTCTGCCTCTGCCAGGAACTCGCTAGGGGGTCCTTTTTGGCAGTCATTCACTTCAAAGCCTTTTGTGCCTCATCTGCAGAACTGATGTGATCCTTACTGGCCTCCCTTAGAGAGCCGTTATGAGGATTACAGCAAGATAGCATGCGTGAAGCCATGTGGGTGCCACATAAAAGGGCTATACTTTGATTTTGATTGTGCAAAATAAGCAGCTACTGTTAGTATCTTGCAGAAATTGTTTTTTTATATCCTGTTTTGTGGGCCACATTTCCTGATCATCCTTTGTCTAGAATATTGGGGGAGAAGAGATTGCCAAATTAGTTCAGCTATGTTAGATAATCTTAGTAATAGTTTAAGTTAGATAAACTAGATTAGATAAGGCGAAGCTTCCAGTTAGAAACTCAGCACTAGCGGTTTGTGTTATCTGTGGTCCCAATTCCTGGCTTGCACAATGGGTGGCCTATTGACCCAAACGAAACCTGCTGGTGACCTACTAATAGCCCACCATGGGCTTAGTCAATCACAGCTTTGGGTTCCCGGCTGAGAACTGCAAAACTGATTGGAAAGAGTGTGTGTGCTTGTTTTTAAATGCCTTACACAACACTATCAAACCGATAGTTACGTTAATTCAACTAACAAATATACCCACAATGTAACTGGCTGTGTTTAACTATATAAATTCTTTATACAACCACTGATTCATTTGTACATACGTGGAACACAAAAGCTTCTATTTGGACATTACGTATATAAGACCTGATCTATTTGTATTTCCTGTTCTAAAAGTTGGTCCTTAATTGCTTCTACTCAACTAGATAATGTGAAAAGAGTTCTGTTTATATGATGTATAAAGAATTTATATAGTTAAACACAGCCAGTTACGTTGTGGGTCTATTTGTTTTTCAATGCCTGGCAGGCCCCAGCCAAGATCTAAGGGAGCTACATTCAGCCCAGCAGCTTTGACCGAGGTGCCCTAATCTGAACAGGCACCGCTGTGCCTTTGGAGGGGGCCAGTGCCCACACCCCTGGCTGTGCATGCAGCTTGCAGGTTGCTTTTGACTCCACTCTCCACTTCCTGTGACTTTTCAAGATGAAACAGAGTGTGGGAGGAACTTTATTTTTCTCTTCCCCTTTGCAAAAATGCGGAGGTGCCGACTGCTCCTCTCCATCTGAGGTTCAAGAGGAGGTGTGGAGTTAGTAGAAGCCTTCAGAGAGGAGACAGTCCTTGGTGGCACAACAGCTGAAGACCGGCAGCCCAGGATAACACAGACTGGTAAGTTGTCACACACACCCTTCACCCATTTGATGGGTTGCTTCATAAAGCAGGTGGATAGAGATGGTGATGCATTAATGTAATGCAAGTCGGACTTCATTAGAAGGACACAAGGGTGGACTCTCCATAGATGTGGTGAGCTCTTATTCCTTGGAGTTTTTTTAATGCAGGTTTGATGACCCTCTGCAAGGGATTCTGAAGCTGTGATTCATAGAACTCTACAGTTCTATGATTCTCTGTTCAGGTTTGCAGTCACTCTGTTCCATCACCTCTCAAAAAAAAAACACCCCACCCAGTCAACATTCTGTAGCCTTTGAGCATCTTCAGTCCTGATTCAAGAGTTTGGGGAGTTAGGAAGATAGGAAGCTGCCTTATGCAGTCAGACCATGGGTCCAGCTGGCTCAGTGGCAGCAGCTCTCGAGGCTTTCATGCAGGGAATTTTCTGTTGGGGATTGAGCCTGGAACTTTCTGCATACAGGCTCTACACCACTTTGCCCCTTAGGATCTTGTCCCCTTCCTTGGTGGTCTAATTTTGAGGCCCCCGCATGCCTGCTGATAGCTCCCCTTATGGGTGAGGCTGTTTTGTCCATGTTTAAGAGCGTCACTCACCCACTGAACACCAGAACTAGAAGAAATGATCAGCACGGCCCCAGATTGATCAGTTCCTGTTTGCAGGCTTCCCAGAGGCATCTGGTTGGCCTCTGTGAGAGCAGTGTGCTGGACTAGGTGGGCTTTTGACCTGATCAAGCTTATTCTGTAAAACTGAGATTGCAGCACAGAGCCCAAGCAGCTTAGCTTGATGCAAAGTTGCAGCCCTCTTGATAACGTCTTAACATTCTTCTCTTTCTGCTTTAACAGTTTTGCTCTTCGCTGGGTCAGCTCTTCTCACAGGCAAAAGGCTTGCACCTCTTTAGCCCACCACAAAGACCTCCGTAACTCCAGCTGCCCGCTAAAGACCCAAGGCTCTGACTTTGAAACGCGTACCACCTTGGGAAATGTGAAGGCAAAGCGACCGCTGATCTCTTGGAAAAGAGGAGACACTTCCACAGCTTAAAAAAGAGAGAGATGGGTAACACAACTATCGTTGATGAGACCGTTGCCAATGCCAGTTTGGTAGAGTGCATCTTCCAAGCAGACTTTCAGTATTCCTTCTTCACGATTGTCTACAGTACGGTCTTTGTCCTGGGCCTCCTGGGGAATGGAGCTGCCCTGCACTTACTGACCTGCCAGGCGATCAGCTTGCCTCGCTCCTACGTCTACCTGGTCAACTTAGCCGTGGTGGACACCCTATTTGTCTGCATCCTGCCTTTCAAGATCCATTACCACCTCAACCGGAACAACTGGATCTTTGGGGACATTGCCTGCCGGCTGACAGGGAGCATGTACTTCCTCAACATCTACCTCAGCATCGCCTTCTTCACCTGCATCTGCCTTGACCGCTACGTGGCCGTTTTGCACCCTTTTGTGTACATCCGGATCAAGGGCGCCCACTACGGGCTGGTGGCTGCGGTCCTCTGGGTGACGGCAGTGAGCATCGCTGCCCCGCTGGTCCTCGGGGGGCCCCTCAACTTCAACCGGAGCAATGCGACCGTCTGCTTCGAGAGTTTTGGGCTGGAAGAGTGGACCGGGCGCATGATGCCCTACAACGTCTGCGCGCTGATATTTGGCTTTGTGGTCCCTTTTGGGGTCATCCTGATCAGCTACCCTCTGATCGCCCGGCGCATCTCTCGCATCCCCCGCAGCGCCCGCAAGAGGAAGGCCCTGGGCACCATCTACCTCATCCTCTTCATCTGTGCTACCTGCTTCCTCCCATACCACCTCACCCACCTGCTGCACTTCCTCATGCGGGCTGGGCTGATCCGGGACTGCCGCTTTGCCGTTGTCATATACAGGATGCGCCGCATCACTCTGGCCTCGGTCAGCTTCAACTGCTGCCTGAACCCCATCTTGTACTACTTCACCTCAGCCAGCAGGTGGTGCCGCTGGAGACTTCCCTTCAGGACCAGGGCCACAAAAGTCTACACCATCTGTGGTCGTCGAGGCAACGCTTGGGCACCCGCCAACCTACGCATTGCCAGACCAAGGCGGGGGGAAAGGAGGCAGCAGGTTCAGATGATATCGGTGAGAAACCCAAGGAACTTTAACTGAAACTGTAGAGGGCTTTGTGCAGGAGGGGTTAGCGTTATGTATCCTTAAGTATTTTGAGATAGGCTGCAGGGACCACATTTCCCAGTGGCCACCTAGATTTTTTCTTTCTGCCACCCACCCAAGACCCCTGAGAGAGATTATTAGTAGTGCCATGTTTCTGCAGGAGCGCATAATGTGATACCAGATGCAGAATACATGCCCCGTGATTTTATATTTTCAAAAAGGCACGTTTCTAGTCCTTTCGGCTGTGATGATATGCTTCCAAGTGGGTCAGCAATGTTGACTAAAATTGCAAAGGCCAGGCTGCTTTGGCTGCAGCTGAGTATGGGTCTTGCCTTGGAATGGGGATCCTGTGCCACCCCCGCCCTGGCTGTTTCTCAACTGCACCTCCCATCAGTCCTAGCAAGCCCTCACCAATGAAGCAGGGATGGGCAGGAGAGGTGTCGTTTGGCAATATCTGGAGGGCCAAAGTGCCCCCACACCCATCTTGCTCCTCTACCATGGCTTTGCAAAATGAAAAAGGAAGACACACTTTTTTACGCTTCCTTTGGATGGACAGGGCTTGGAGTTGGGTGTGTTTGCTTTTGAACATGGGCATATGTACCCACTTCTGTTTTTAATATAGATCAGACATTAAGCTGGTGAAAGCTGATCCATTAGGTTGAAATGAGGAACTGACACACACAGCTCAGTTTTCTCTCAGCCAGCCCCCACCTGCCTGCGATCATCTTCCTCCATAGTCTTGAATCCTTCTTGTGGGCTTCTCAGAAAAGGCAGCTAGTTGGCCACTGTGAGAACAGACTGCCAGGCTCTGATGGGCACTGGCCTGACTGGGCAGACTGCTATGGTGCCCCTGATCCTTTTTCCTTAAATTGGGAGATGCCTGCGACAGAAGACGCCGCCTTCTCTGCCCGTGAAGCAGGTGCTCTACCATCAAACGGCACTCCCTTCCCCATCACAAGGCAAGAACTCACAGAAATGAATCCGAAGGTGAGTAGCCTGGACGATGCTGTGTGATTCATTATCTGAGACCAGTATGGCATTCACATTGTGATACCGGTGTCAGACTTTTTGAGCTGCCAGTACATCAGGACTCCCCGGCTGCTGCCAGCTCACTTCCTTGTGCTGTCCTGGTGTTAGCTGGGGAGCCATTATGTATTGGCAACTCAAATTGCCTTCACATCTGGGCAGGATGCATCTTTCCTCCTGGAGCAATGACAGCCCTGGGAGGAAAGCAGCAGTCTGCAGGAGCCTTTGCATTGCGGCTTCCTTGAACTACTCAGCTTGGAGGAGAAGCCCCCCAGATGAGTGAGCACCAATGCTTCTCCTGCTTGCGCACTGGAGAGACATCCAGGTCGTCCCCCCCCCCAGCTGATCAGTTTAAGGAAGCCCCTGCTAGGACATGTATCTCGGCTGCTGCTTCCTCCCCTAAGGTGGGGAGGAGGAAATAGCTGAGATACATTCCAGACATTGTGGTATATCAGAATATCGTGGTCTTTAGCTGCTGATGTATCACGATGTTGAAAACCAGGTATCGCCCAGGTGAGATGACTTGGGTTGGGTGTGGAGCTAACAATCCTGGTAAACTGGCCTCCTTTAGAAAAAACACACAGTTTGCATTCATTGTGAAGGGACTACTACCTATTTTTGGATTTTTTAAAAAAGCCTACTACTTGGGAGTTGTTACTGCAGATGCCACCTGTGACAATAAAGGCCACTAATATTAAATACTAAAACTCCTTGCGTTTTAATTTGTTAAAAACACACACAGACTTAAGTATTTACATTGTTCTTTACATGTTCCAGGGTTTTAGCTCCTGGAGACTCATGCCGTGATTTGAGGCAGCGCCTTTTTCAGCAGGGAGGTCACGTAGCTACCCATTTCTTCATCCTGCAACCAAAATCCCTATTTTTTGGTTAGTAGCTAAGGCTGTACATTCACACCACGATACCACTTTCAGACTTTTTGAGCTGGCAAATACATCACAGCTCCCAGCACAATGCAACTCACTCCTGTCTGCTTGCAGGCAGATGGGAGTGAGGTGCCCTGTGTTGGCAATGGGTGGGGGAGCCGCAATGTATCGCCAGCTCAAATTGCCTTGAGAGGCAGGTGGTTTAAGGAGACCTGCTGCTCTGCTGTAGGGGCTGGGCGACAGGTTTTCAACATCATGATGTATCACCATGGTTGGCGATAAACCACAATGTTGAAACAAGCTGTATTGCCCCCTGCCAGAGTGAAACTGCTTTAGCTTTCACTTTTGCAGGCCAGGGCCAATGCAGCTGGTCTGAGCCTGCTGCTTAGCTGGGGGGCAAAAAGGCTCCTATCCCCCAGCTGAGCAAGCCCAAATGCTGGCAGGGGCCTTGAGGCTCCTTCTGCAGGCGTGAGGGATGGGTAAGCTACCTTGCTGGCTCCTCCTATCCCCCATGAACCAGGTGACGGCAGCCAGGCACACAGCCTTTTCCTTGTGGGGTGGAAGCAAGGAGTCCCCACGCGGCGGGATGCAGGCTCTTTTAAACTTCTCCGTTGAGAAGTTCTTCTCAATGGAGAAGAATGGAGCCTGCACCTCCCCAGCCGCGATCCCACTCCTGCTTGCGTACAAGGCAGGCTTGGTTAAAATTACTTGGCCGAGGCAAGGACAGTGGCATACTCCTCAGCCAAGCAGTTTAAAGAAGTGAGGGAGGAACATGCTGTATCACACTTTGCCGATGAAGCTTGTTTCTCTCTCTGCACCTATGAGGGCAGAGTGGGATGGTGGTTTCACTTGGCAGTATATCACTAGTGAAACTGCCATTGCTGTTGGTCCCTCATACTCAGTGATGTATCGCCTAGGCCTAATCTGCTGAGGGGCGTGCAGCTGCCCACACCTCAGTGGAGGAGTTTAACAGAGGGAGAAGCAAGCTGCCTTGTTCCTGGCCCCACGAGGTGCTGGGGTGAAACTGCCTCAGCCTGCTCAGCAAGAGCAGCAGCGGTTTCACCCCACACCTCACAGGGCTGGGGCTAATGCAGCTTGCTCCTTCCTCCGTTCCAACACTGCAGTGTATCGCCAGATTGCAGTGTTTGGCTGGTGATACATCGCAATGTTAGAAACCTGCCATCGCCCAGCCCTAGAAGCCCGCTTGCCTTAAATTAAAAATACTGCCCCGCTATAACTTCCTGCATTCCTCCAGCTGTGTTGCAGAACCATTTTGTTTAGATGGGCTTAAGGAAATTCCAGGAGGGTCTGTCAACACCTCTGGGGCTGGAAAGCTTCTGTTTACAAAGGCTGCAGCCTGCAGGGATTGTCAAAGGGGTGCTCTCGAGATGCTGTTTACTCCAACTCCCTTCATCCCTTTGGCCATTAGCCACACTTACTGGGGCTCAGCAACATCTGGAGGGTCTCTGGGTCTGCTATAGCCCCTTGCTAAGGTGGAAAGGGGCAAGGGACTCTGAAAGCCAGGAGTGTGATAACATGTGTAAAAAAGAAACCTCACCTGATATGTCCACGACACCAGCAGCAGTTTAGTTGCAGGATCTTCCGATTGCACTGTAACCTGGATCAGGATGGACTCGACCATTATGGAGGTGTCAGAGAGGTGTTGAACAGAATAGTCCTTCAGGAAACTGGGGGGGGGGGGGGACAACAACATGTTGAATATCACCACAAGCAGCTTCCTTTCCTCTCCTGGGGCAGCTGGCAGCTAGGAAAACAGATTCTAAAATGCATTTTGTGATTGGTCTAACAATTTTGGGGGCAAAATATTACTTAACCTTTCAAATAGCCTAGAATTATTTGGTAACCTCTTCTGTACAAACAATGATGGTTAGAATCTTAACTAGTTGATTTTTTAAAAAAATAAGCGTGTTAGAAACTAAGATCAAAGCAGCATGTCTGCACTAATCTACAACCTTGGTACATTGGACAGATTACAGTACTGAGTGCAGAATTTTGGGAATGTGAGTTTTCACCTTTCTGCCAAAGAAAGCAAGCTCCTAATCTGCAAGGCTGGGAAGATGTATACGAAACTCTGCTCAGCAGCAAACATAGACAAATAAGGCGCAATTTTTCTTTTCTTTCTTTGCTGGGGGCTGGTAATATTCAGTGCTTGCTCTCCTAACTAACAAAACCAAAATGCATGTTCCGATTACATAGTCCCTCGAGGATAAGAATTCCAACATTCCTAGCTGTGAGATCCGAATTCTCTGTTCCTAATCCAAGGACAGGACTAGAACAAATAATGAAAATGGCAAGGAAGCAAGATTTTGGCTCAGCAGTGAAGGAAAAACTGCCCAATGGACAGAGCTGCTCAGCAAAGGGAACAGGCTGCCTCAGGAGGCTGTTGGCTAAGCTATCCTCCACTAGGCACACTAAGCAGGAGGTCCTGAATGAGATACAGCCAATTCTGTGACTGCTCAGTCAACCATTTTTTATTCAAACTAGGGCTCCTCCCTATCTTGTGGCCCCACCTCCCACCTTTCCAAGGAAGCACAAAGCAGGCCTTGAGCCAACGCATTCCTTCAAGCCATTTTGCACACAGTCTGGTGTACCTACGTCTTCAGGTGGTTGTATAAACGCAGTCCTGTCTCATGCTCTTTGCGGGGGTCCTGGAAGTGGATGCGGCAGGTGAACCTCAGCTGGTGCTCTGCCAGGCCCAGCTCTTTGAGTGCTTGTTCGGGAGAGACCAGGCGGAAGCTCTGCCCAGAGAAGGAGGAAGGGAGAGAAGTAATGCACAGGACCTGCTTTTGGGCTTCCTCCTGAGAAATCTGGACAGCCAGGGAACAGCATGCTGAACTACCTGGGCTGTCAGTCTGATCCAGCAGGCTTGTCTTACTTTTTAGAGAGAGGCACAAGGCACAGATTTAACAATGTACTGCAGTTGGGGTGGTGGCAGTGAAGAATTCTACACAACAGGGAAACCTCCTGATCTCAGTGGCAGCACCAAAATAAAAATATTGAAGAGGGCAGGCACATTTTAGGCTTCTGAAACATCATTTCACATTAATGCTCCCATCCTAAACATATAATTGTGGAAGTAAGCACTACTGATTTTAATGCATCTTAAACCTTATTTCAACTAAGCCTCCTTAAGAGTGCAGTTTTAACTTTCCAGTTTACAATGTGGTAGTAACCTATATGTGAAAAGGGCCTTTCCTCCACGTAAACCATTGAGGGGTTCCAAGAATGGAGGGAGACTACTAGGCAGAGTTCTGGGTAGATGGGGGACCTTTCTGCCAAGCCCACCACAGAAGCCATTCTATCGGCCAGGAATCCTATTCACCCACCCAACCTGCCTCCACTTACATTGTCCTTGATGATCAGGGTCCCATGCATGAGCTTTGGCCTCTTGGAGTCTGGCAAGGGCCCTGGATATTGGAAACAAAGAGAAGAGAGGAAGGCAGTCAGCAACCATTCAATTTCTCCCCACCACCTCCAGATATTCCTTGTCGTGTACGTCACCAGGCCTTACAGTCATTCATTTATTTACAGGGACAGGAAAGGGACCACAGCCACCCATTCTGCAGCACCCCTCTGCAAACAGGAAACAAACACCACATCAAAAGCCTCTGCGTGTGTTACTCAGAGGTGCTAAATTACTGCACTCTTACCGCAGTGGTCCAATTTTAGCGTCACATTTTCCTTCCTAGGTTCTAATGTCAGAAGAACTGCTAGTCCCAGAAGATGTCACAGGGTGTTACTGCAATCAGCCAGCGATACCAGCTTAATTTACAGCTGGTAGCAAAAGAAGATGGTGCCATGGGGCTAGCTGGGCACTGCTAGTAGCATGGCTCCAAGTGCCTCTGTCTCCACTACCAAGGAGGGCCAGGCGCTTGCACTTTCTAATCCCACCACACAACCGAAGCCATTTCAATTAAAAAAATTATGTCAGTGTAGTTCAATAGTAAGGTTCTAGTCCTCATGGACTGTAGAGATGAGTTCTGAAAGAACACCAACTGCCTGTAGTCCTCTGGGTATCTCAAATGCAGCACCACCCAAAAGAGGAGAGAGAAAGGTTTGCCTGGGAAGGCTGGAGCAGAGGGGAATGGTCTCCTTCAACATACATGGAGGCGGCTTAAGCAATTTGGGCACTTCCACAGGGAACAGAAAAAAGAGAGACAGGTTGGTGTCAGAACTCAAGAAGAGGACCTGTGTGGCATTGTAGAAAGGAGTTGTATGCAGTGCAATATTATTTTTCATGCTTGCGCTCTGTCCGTTAGCTTCACATCTGATGACAGCATGGGACTTACCCAAGTAAAACTGAATTACACTAGGATTACTAGCAGGATAGGGCCCATCTGCTGAGGGGTGGGGAAACTTTGGCCCTACAGATGTTGCTGAACTACAACTCCCGGCTCCAGCAAGCCAGAAGAGGGAAGTTCTTCTCCCTCCCTCATAGCACTAGAACTCAGACATCCAACAAAGCGGAACATTGGAAAATTCAGGGCACACTAATGGACTTGGCATAGTTAAACTATGGAAGTCTCTTCAGCAGGAGGCAGTGATAACCACCAACTTCGATGGCTTCGAAAGAGGATTAGGGAAGTTCACAGAGGACAAGGCCACTGGTGGAACCAGCCACACTGGCTATGTTCTACCTCCATTGTCAGAGGCAATATGCCTTCAAGTATCAGTGGCTGGGAACTGCAGGAGGGGAGAGTGGTGTTGCCCACATGTCCAGCTTGCAAGCTTCCCATTGCGCATCTGGCTGGCCCCTGTGAGAACAGAATGCTGGACTAGGTGGGCCATTGGCCTGATCCAGCAGGGCTCTTAGTAGTTTAACAACACGTGGTAGGGCCAAAGGTCCCTACCCCAAGCCAGACACACATTGACTCAACACCGTACATGGAATAGAAATATCTGTCCCACAACATGGAAAGCCCAACATACGCAGGCTTGATAAATGGCTCTCTTGATCACCTGCATGGCTTTGCTTTCTTTGGCTTTGCCCTTTTGGTGGTGGCCCCAACCAGCTTCCAGCAGCCACATGAAAACATATCAGGCCTACAAACAGCAGTGCTTGTAGGTATCTCCCCAACCCAGTATCAGTACAGCAGGGATGAGAAACCTCTGGGTCAAGGGACCAAATGCAGCCCTCCAGGCCTCTCTTAACTGGCCTTTGGGCTCCTTCCAGGCCACACCCCTCACAAACCCACCTTTGCACCCTCTTGTTTTTGCCAGGATGGGGGATAAAGAAGGGCATTTGAGGGTGTATCTAAAAGAGGACGCTATGACGACTCTCATTTTAAATACCCCTACTATATGCAGGCTATAGAAGCTGTGATATATTGCTGAGGGAGGCAGGAGAAGAGGAAAGCAAGTCTTCAACCAGCAGTTATGTCTATGTCTCATCCAGAAAGTATAGCCAGAGACATTTTGGCAAATTTAAAAAATCCACCCGGACAGAAATTTTACCCTTGAAAAAGAGGACGTGTCCTGGAAAAAGAGGACACATGGCAACCCTAGCTAGCCTACTACGCAAAGGGAGGGTTCAAATCTGCTGCTAGGCCCACTTGTGTCTCTTACCCCACCCCTGCCCCAGAAGGACATGTGGTACTTGGGCTGAACCCTGCTGTACAGATTTGTAAATATGTTTAATAAATAGTATTTCTTTAAAAATATTCGAGATGAGTTGTGCACCCAGGACTTTACCTATGGTGAGCTCCCTCTTCAACAGCCCGAGTGAAACGTCCACAGGGATGTTGGGGTTGGTGTGAACCGTCACCGTCTCCCCATTGGCAGGCATGTGGCAGGTGACATCTGCAAGAAAACATAGCCAGTCAACTGCTGCGTGTTCACTTATTCCTAGAGAGGTAACCCAAGGTCACGCCCACGCCATGCATCTAAAGCACACCACTTCCCCGCTAAGGAATCCATAACAAAGAGCAATTCCTTGGATGGTTCTTTCTTTCTTTCGACAGAGAGGGAAAAGGATTTTCTGGAGCTGTTCAGAGAACACATGAGAACCTCGGGAGGTGAAGGAACAAGCATGGGGAAAGGCCCCAGGTCCCTCTGTGGGAAGGGTCACAAGACAGTGGGAAGGCTACGTACGGAATTCCTGCTCAATCTTTTGCTTCAGGAACTCCATCTTCTTCGCCTCCCCATGGACCAGGAGGACGTTCCGCGGCTCCGCTTGGCGGATGAGCTGCATGATGCCCTTGGCATCCGCATGGGCACTGAAGGACATGTACTCCACTTGCATCTTCACTTCCAGCTGGAGGCCAGAAAGACATGTACAGGGAATGAAGGCGGAAGCCTCAGAATGTATTCTTACTGCACGTCCCCTCAGATCCTCCCTCCCTCCCTTTCCTTTCAGTCAAGTAAAGTGGAGGGGCAGCTCCAATCTGCCACAGCGGAAGGTCCCTCCTGTGAAACATTTCCACTCACAATCTGCCTTCCTTCCATTTCCAGCTTCCGCTGACCGCCCAAGATTTTATGGCCGACAGTTCCTTGCACACAATATCCTGGCATGATCACCTGGGAGACAGAAACCAGAAGGAAATTGTGCTTGTTACAGGAGCGACAAAATGGATGTGGGGTTATTTTGGGGGGGGGGTACCTAAGTACAACCAGTGTGATGTAATGATTAGAGTGTCGAGCTATGACCTGGGAGACCAGGGTTCAAATCCCTGCTCAGCCATGAAGATCAAAGTGGTATATAAATGTAAAAAATAAAATAATAAACAGTATCTGTATGCTTCTTGAGAGGCAGATTCTCCAGTAACTTACTATGATTATTATTACAACTAGGAAAGTAGGAAGCTGCCTTATACGAAGTCCAACCTAAGGTTCATCTAGCTCAGTATTACCTACACTGATCAGCAGCAGCTCTCCAGGAGTTAATTATAAAAAGGAACACACCAGGACTTCTGTCCTTCCTAAAGGGCTACCAATAAAATTCATACGCAAATATATTTGAGTACGACACACCTGGTCTGTTCTTAGAATTGCTGAAATTTCCACCCTCAAATTCTCTCTTAGGAAGCTGTCATTCCAGAAAAATCACAAATTTCTGGTACTTAAAAAAAAAACAACCCAAACCAGAAGGATTGCTTTGGGGTGTGTCAAACTAAGCCCTACTGAAAGCAGATCGAATTAGTAGACCTAAGCGAGTCATATCCGCTAAGTAGACCTAAATGAGTCACGTCCACTAAGTTCAATTCTGCTCTCTGAGCAGGAGCAGAATTACCTGAAAAGCAGAAAAGTTTTGTTTCTTTTAAACATGAAGGAGTGTGCGAAAAATGGCATGCACACAACTATGCGCAGCCTAGTGTGCTACAGTCTCCTCCATCACCTTAGTGTTCTGCTGGTATGGACCTGCAGACACTTTATGTATGAGATTATTAGACATGCCTCTTCGGGTGTTGGTTGGAAGTGTACGCTTAGAAAAGCATCTTCACAAGCACACAGGTACTGCACAGGCACAAGTGTCCAGGCAGCCCTGGCCAACCTGGTGCCCTCCAGATGTTCTGGGCTGCAATTCTATAATGGAATGTGTTGGCTGGGGCTGGAGGGCACCAGGTTGGCAAAAGGATGCATTAGGGAACCAAGACTGATTGCATCACTTTCTTCAGTGAACATAGAGCATGTCCAGCTCTGGCTGCCATCACTCAAAGAAACTAAAGGATATTGCAGAGTTATTATAATGCCGGGGTATCAATGACTATCGGACTTTGAAAAGCTGGCACCACTGGGTCAAATGCATCAATGTTGAATTAAACAAAACAGTGTTAATTGGGCTTTGAATAAATGTGCAATTAACTGCACATTTTATTGTGCTACTACCTTTCCTAGTGGGTCGGGCACACCACTATTCTGAATAATGCTTTTTATAGGGCAGTGAGCACTGGGCATGAGTTTATGGAACCAAGGGGGTTGTGGCGCTCAAAAGCTTGGGAATCCAGACTTAAACCACGGCCATGACGAGGAGCAGCAGACCTGTATTCGTCAAGAGCATTTTCATACCATGTTCTTCTCGTTGCCGGCCCATTTCTTGAAGATCTGGAGGGACTGCCCAGCATGAAGCATTCCTGGTGTGGCAAACACAACCTTAGGAAGAGAAAAGGGAAACCGGGTTCTTATCTAATCCAAGATGGCATTTTCAGGAAGGGTCAAAATGGAACCTGAGTGACTTGGCCCTGACCCACCGTTACCTGCCCGGTTCCCTCCCTACAAGTGCATCTTCCAGCCATGCACTGCTGACCCTTTAAGTGGCTATCTGACCCTTTCCTGGCAGACCACTGGGGCAGGGAGAAAAAGCCGGGGCGAGAGAGAGGGGGAGGCCCATGTCATTGTTTATGAAATTGTACCGTGGTGGTGTAAGGCATAGGTGAGCAAGCTGTGGACCTCAGCAGAAGAAAGGAGGGGGTGGAAACAGAAAATGGCATGTCGGGGAGAGAGAGAGAGAGAGAACAGGCTATGTATCTGTGTGCGAGAGTGAGAGAGAAGGAGTGGCCAACCCACTATTTTCCTCTGATTCTTTCTACCACTGCCTGCAGCCTCTGAAAGCTTACTCCAAAATAATGCAGTTCTCTACAGAGAAAGGTTGACTGCCCTGTTGTAAGCAGCCTTGAAAGGTGTATTTGCACTAGAAGGCCAGGGTATAAATACTTAAATGATTAAATCGAGCCCATCCCCCGTCACACACGCCCCTCCCTCCACATGTACCATTGGCCCTGGGTTGTCAGCGAAGGCCCGGTCAAAGGCCTTGATGTGCTTGAACTCAAACATGTTCCTCTGGACAAACGTCTTCCGGATCTTCTGGTTGGTCCACGTGATGAAGAGCTTGTAATAGTGGTTGGCCTTCTCCGTCAGCCCCGTCGAGAAGTAGATGGGAGCCTTCAAGTTCATTCGTTCCCTTGGGAGGAAATCACAGTGGTGGAGGTGAAAAAAGATTCATTTAGCCACCCTCTATAAACAGCTCTCTGGCTTCTGAAGTCTTGGCCTGTAACTCTCATTCATTTTGAAGCATGTTTTCATCATGACAAGGGATAGTGATTCGAGGTTGGTTTGCTTTAAAAACAACAACTGAAAACTTGACATTCTCAGGAAGCTGAAAACAGCACTTGTGACCACACTGGGTTGCACATTATCGTAAGCTACAGTTTGATGATTTACCAGGAATGCACAGGCACTGCTGCTGTGCTCCTCTCCTGCTGATGAGCAGGAGCAAATAGCTATGAACCATGGCTTAGTGTTATTTCTGAACCAGAGATTGCAACTTGTTTCAGAGTGCAAATTGCTTTTTTTGATAAAAAACTCCAATCCCTGGTTTGGACGGAATGCAGAGCACCGTAGTTTTTTGCTCTTGCTCACTAGCACGGAGCTATTGCTGTGTTCACGTAAGTCATTCATAGAATTGCAGAGTTGGAAGGGATTCCCAGAGGTCATCCAGGCCAACCCCCTACAATGCAGGTGTCACAATTAAAAGAATCCCTGGCAGATGGCTGTCCAAGCTCTGCTTAAAAACCTCCAAGGAGTGAGAATCCATCACTATGGCTTACAGTGGAGAGGGGAGGGCATCAAGGCTGGGGGCTGAATGTGGCCCTCCAGGCCTCTCTTATCTGGCCCTTGGAACGCTCCACAGGCCATGCCCCCTCACCACAGAACACCCCCCCAACTAGCTCTGCTTAACACCTGGCTGGAATGTGCCCTTGAATTCTGATCATGCCCCCTGCTTGCCTGGATGGTGTGAGCTGGGCTTGAATGTGTGTAGAAACAAGCCTACAGTACGAAGTTAACATTTGTACTGGTTGCTCTGCCCACGTTTTGCCTCTGTCCCCACCCACCACTTGCATGTGGCCCCTGGAAAGCTGCACAGAAGGGAACGTGGACCTCGGGTTGAAAAGGGTTCCCTGCTCCTGGCTCACCAGGACGTGTAATTTGTACTGCTGCCAGGATCACAACTTGCTCACAAGCCCAGGAAAGGGCAGAAGGGAGCATAAAGATGACAATGAGCTATTGGGTGGGCGGGAGAGATTTCATTCTTCAACAAGCAAGGAGCCCCTCAGGCATCGACGCAGCAAGTCATTTTTTAAATGAGAGTGAAAGAGGCTTGTCTCCTTACCAGAAAGTCTCCAATAAAATGCAGAGCTCCTGAGCCCGTCCGAGAGCAAATACGGGGATAAGGACCTTTGGGAGAGGAAACAAAGGGTTCAGTTGGGAAATGGCAGCTGCAAACTATCCCCTGCTTGCCCAGGGAGATACACCTGGCAACAACCTTCTCTATTTTAGGGACCTGGCAAGGACATGGTCTTTTGGCCCTGAATTTGAAGGATGGCTCCTTTAATAGGGTGAGGCCTTTCAATCCTGCCTTGTAGCTGTGTTTTTAGACTTGGTTGTTCTTAAGTCGCTTTGGGTCACTCTGGCTAAACAAAGCAGCTAACGAATTACAAACAGGATACAGGTGGTAACAACTGGGAAATGTCTCCTTCAGGGGAAGTTTGCCTGCTATGACCGATCTGCTAACTGGAAAACTTCAGCCAGGGTGTCTCGGAGGAGCCTAGAAGCCAATAGGCAGGCTGATAGTCGTACCTTCCCGCCTCGTTCGATGGCTTCGTGGACCTTCTTCAGGAAGTCCCTCTCCCTGCAGCGCTTGGAGTCTCGAATGGTTGTGGCATAAGTGGACTCGGAAATGAGCAAGTCAGGGCGGCATTTGTCAATCCAGGCAGCTCTAAAGACAAAGCACAGGCCTTGCGTTCCAGCCGGGGTTCACCATCACGACAGAGCAACACAACAGGTGAAGAACTCAAATAAAATGCCTCCTCACCCCTTGTAAATCCTGCTCTGCTAATCCTGGTTGTTATTAGTCGTTTATACCACTTACTTGTCAGTGTGGTGTAGTGGTTAAGAGTGTTGGACTAGGACCTGGGAGAGCAGGGTTCAAATTCCCACTCAGTCATCAAGTTCTCTGGGCATGACCTAGAGCCAGTCACTGCCTCTCAGCCTACCTCACAGGGTTGTTGGGAGGATAAAATGGGGAGGGCCACAAATACCGTATGGAACATGGAAAGGTTACGTGGGAAGAGCTTCAAAATTCTTCTAAGGCCCTCCAATATTTTATGGTTGATTTTTTAAAAAAACCTTAAAAACTGCCAAGAAATTTAAAGCATTCAAATTTTGAATGCTGGAGGTCAAATCACAAACTGTACTACAGTTTTCCAAATTTTTTAGGTTCTGATCAAGTTGCCCAAGCCTCCTCCACTGGCCACTTGGACAAACAGAAATGAGTGAGTGTCATAAAATGTTATTTGAGAAAGAGCGAATCTTAGTGCCTTGGCGTTCTCCCACACTTACCCTAAATGCCTGTCTGGAGTCATGTTGTAGTCACCCTTATTTGAGAAAGAGAGGGGAAACATTTTCAGTGCATCACATTCAGCTGAAAAAGACAGTATATGTAGATTCAGCCAGGCACTTACAGTGTAAACGACGGACTCACAGCCGACTTTAATCTGGAACATGGCTGCCCCAAGCACATGCCCTGCGTAATACGCCTTGATCTCCAACTCGTCATCCACCTGCATAAAAAAAAGGGCAAGCGTTGTGGCACAACAGTAAAACGTCTGCTTTGCCTGCAAAAGATCCTGGGTTCAATCCACAGAATTTCCTGATAGGACTAGGAGACAATCCTGCCTGAAATCCTTGGAGAGTCGCTGCCAGTCAGTACAGGCAATGCTGAGCCAGGGGGAACAATGCATTCCTTCCTGTGTAAAATGACAAGCTGCTGTGGGTGCAGAATGCAGTGGCTAGACTGCTGATGGAGGAAGGTGGTTGACAGCAGGGGACACTTCTGCTAAGACATCAGCACTGGCTGCCCACAGGCGACAAAGATCTTGTAATGATATGCAAAGTCCTGTGCAATATGGGCCCAGGATATCTTAAGGACCCACCTGAGTTCTTATATCTTAGCTTGATCACTCAGAAGGCCATGGTTATAGTCGGCCCCCTTGCCTCCACCAGAACTCAGATGTTTAGTGTTACTGGTCCCATATTGCAGAATGCTCTTCCAACATAGATGCAGCAGGCACTCTCACTAGACTTCCAGGCTTCTCTCAAAGACCTTTTCATGCCGACAGGCCAACACAGCTGTTTAATTTTTCAGCAGCTCATTTTCATTTGGTATCATTTTTACGGGGGAGTCATTCTACATATCAAGTGGTCCAACTTTTTTACCTCATGCCCTCCAATTTTCTTAGTATTTTGTACACTTGTTGAATGGGCAAAACTAAGTTTAAATCTAAAATTTTAGCTTTCTATGTCATCCTGTTTTTGAGTTATGAGGGTTTGAAATTTCAGAAAACTGACAATTTTGGCCACACACAAACCTTAAAAGGTCAGCCCAGCCCAGCATCAAGATACGTCAAAACTAAAAACACCAATCCCTTCGGAACTTCATGGGCTTTAATATGTCACAAGTCACAAGATGGACTTACTTTAAATTTTAAATTTGTTACAAAATTTTAAATTTTAAAAAGTGATTAAAAATGATTAAAATTATTCAAAAATATATAAGATCTACCTGCAAAATTTCATCTTGGGATCTCAATGAGATCACATTAAAAAAATTATTTTGTACATACGTGCCTGCCTTATTGGGTTCTATTTAGGATAAAGGGGTCTTCTTGGGGTAAAATATAACGGAATAAACAAGACTTCAAACAAATTATTATTATTATTATTATTTCTACCCCATCCATCTGGCTGGGTTTCCCCAGCAACTCTGGGCGGCTTCCAACAAAAGATTAAAAATACATTAAAGCATCAGTCATTAAAAACTTCCCTTCTCATGTTCATGAGATGAAGTACTAACAATGAGTCTTTCAAAGTGTTAATTCTATAATGCAACAGCAAGCAATCTCTCTACTTTGGAACACGTTTTTAAAAGAAAAGCCTGACTAGCTTTCCAGATACCTTTTAATTGCACAACTTTCTAACGAAATGCCTTAAGTAACTGAAGCTGGGGGCCCAGGAAAGGACATTCTCTGTGGTGGCCCCCAGGTTGTAGAACTCCCTCCCCGCAGAGGTGTGCCTGGCACCTTCATTGCAAATGCTGATGGTGCCCCTTTACCCGACAACCTATTTTTAGGACCCACCTTACTTCAGCGACTCTAAGTTGTTTTAAACTACTTTTAATATTGTGGTTTAATTGTTGTGCCCACTACTGAGACCTTAGAGTGAAGGGCAGGTAATTAATAAGAATAATAAGGATTAATAATACAATTATAATAATCAGGCATGAGTCCCCATCTCCCAAGGCTGGCTCCCCCTACCTGCACTGTCTGATGAAGATGGACAGCCACCACTTTCTTCATGCAATCTTTGATCATCTGGGAGGTGAAGAAGTTGGTCTCCCCTTTCTTGTCCACGGTGATTTTCCGGAAGTCCTCAAGGAGGATGGGGCAGATGGCCTTTGTTGGGTGGGTCATGTAAATGGGCCCATCATAGCCAACCATCTCGCTGAAGTACGGAAGGGCCCCACAGTGGTCCAAATGGAAGTGGCTGCAAAGAGACAGGGCAAAATTCAAGGTGGCTTTTGATCCCTGCTAAGCGAGAATGGGCCTCAACAGCTATTTGAAGTATTTGCAAAACCTTTTTTAAAAAAACCTGAACTTCATATACAGTGGTACCTCGGGTTAAGAACTTAATTTGTTCTGGAGGTCCATTCTTAACCTGAAACTGTTCTTAACCTGAAGCACCACTTTAGCTAATGGGGCCTCCCGCTACTGCCGCACCACCAGCGCGATTTCAGTTCTTGTCCTGAAGCAAAGTTCTTAACCCAAGGTACTATTTCTGGGTTAGCGGCGTCTGTAACCTGAAACGTCTGTAACCCGAGGTACCACTGTACAACTACTTGTATGTGTCTTAAAAGTTACATTTAACTTACTACATTATTAGGTGCCTAATTTACCCGTTGACATGAAACCCCCTCCCCCCAAAAATGCCTAAAACTAACCAGGACCTATTCCACTTCCAGCAACTCCTTAAGATTGTAAATGCTTATTTTGCATTCATTCATATATATATATATATATATATATGCTTTTAATTTTAGCTTTTTCAAATTAACAACCTTTACAAACCATGGAGAGTTGGTTCAAAACCCTTGCTCAGGATTCCCTTCACTGAAACTTCAAATTGTGCAGCTTGATAGGATATATACTCTTAACTCATTGGTAACAGGTGAATCATGCTGCCCTGAAACAGCTTTGTGTGTTGCAGCCCAAAGCAAGTTAACAGTGTACATGTCACTAGATAAGACAAAGGTGGTACCCACCTGATGATGACACAGTCCAGGAAGTCAGTCAGCCTTCCATTCTGAGTGATGTAGGAGAAGTCAGGAAATCGCCTCTGCAAAACACAAAGAGACTTGGTGTGCCATAATGGTGGGGCTTACATTAGCTGGCATGCCCAGGAAGTGCCCATGCGTGCACAGAGAACCCGAAGATTGCTTCTTGCCTCAGAACCCACCCAGACTTCAAGATCAATTTTGGAGACCCTCCTTGAAGGTTCCAAGATCATTCGTTCATTCTTAGCGGCCAATAAACTCTAAGATCATTTATATTCCTCCACTGCAGGATTTATCACTATTATTTATTAATTTCTATACCACCCTTCATCTGAAGACCACAGGGCAATTTGCAATATAAAAACACAGAAACGTACAGTTATAAAAGCAAACAGAAGGAGGTTGCACTACATGACCCTCAGGGTCCCTTCCAATTCTCTGATTCTATATTGGTGAGCAGAAGAGGCAGGGCTTTTTCAGCGGTGGCTCCCAAAGTGTGTTAACTCCCTTCCTAGGGATATAGAGTTGGCCATACTCAGTTCTGGCTTTCAAAAACACACTTTAGAAGCCATTTTATTCCAAACTGCTTTCAGCTGAGATGGTTTCTTGTTGATGTTTTCCAGCTGTGGCCTTGGGCTGCTAGGGGATGATGTAATTCACTATCTGACTTCCTTCCTCTTCCCTCTTCTTTTCTATTGTCGATAGCAGGTTGTGAGCTTACAGGCATGGACTGCTTTGTGCTTTAATTGTGTGTCTGCTTTAAATCACTTAGAAGTATTTTGCTCTGGTAAGAATCATGGAAGTTTTGTGAAATAAATGAATCATCTCTGTACAGCACCTACAACATTTTATATCGCCTTTACCTGATCCTAAAAACAAACAAACCAAACCAAACAAACCAGGGGACAGGGATTCAAATCTGCAACCTTCTGCAGGCACAACAAGTGTTCTTCCATGTTACATTCAGCAAAGTTCCAGTTCCCACTGTTCGTTTTTGCCCAATAAGGTCTGGGGCTGCAAGGGAGAATTCTTTGCTTGCATGCGCCACCCCTTCCAAGTTAAGGGGGGGGTCTCCCTGAAGTCACCAAGTGGAGTGTACAGACCACAACCCAACAGTAATCTCCAGGGAGCTATCCTACTTTGACTACAGAGTTTGGAAAGGAAAGCAATTCTTCTTGTGAAACAGTTGCTGCTCACACCTCTCTCTATAGCAGGGCTAAGAGCCTTTTTCAGTCCACGGACCCCATTCCCTTCTGGGCAACCTTGCAAGGGCTACATGCCAGGGTGGGCGGGTGCCAGATGCAAAAGGCAGCAACAACCTATATTATTTGGCTGTGAGTTCTGGAATACCTGCTCCCTGTCCTGCAGGCTTTTTTCCACTTGGCATGGGACAGTGGGGTCCTGGTTGACTCCAGTTTAGGAAGTTTTGTGGGGGGAGTGTTGCTGCTGGGTGGTGTTGAGTATTTTTTGTATCTTCATTTTAGATCTTTGTGATTTATGTGGAAATTGTTGACTTTGGTTGTGTATTTTTTAATGTTTTATTTATTATTTAGAATTACTTTGGTTCTGTTGTAGTTATGTATTTTTTCCCATGTTGTAAGGGACCTGGAGCATGGTTTGAATGGTGGAAAGGTGGCATGAAAATAAAATGATGCATGTTTTTCCTTGCTTCCATAGGCTACTTTCTGCACACACTGACATGACCCCCTCTATCTAACATCCAGGCAAGCAAGAGTTCAAGGGCAGGTTCTACCCATGGAAAAACACTCAAGTAGAGTGTGAAGCAGGACCAGTGAGGCCTGGAGGGCAACATCTGGCCGCTCCTGGGTCTGCTGCTCACCACCCCTGCTCTACAACCTTCCCACACTCCAAGCTAAACCCTCCATGTACACTTTGGGGCAATGCCAAGTCAAATCTGAAACTGCCACCTAGGCCAAGGCCTGCCCATCACACTTACATCGTCATTATAGCCCATGTGCATCCCACAATCCAACATGACATTTTTCCCTGCAATGGACACCAGGATGCAGCTCCGGCCCACATCTTGGCCAGCTCCTGAAAAGGCAAAACAGAAAAATATGTGAGTTGAATGGCCTTCAGTCTTAACAGAGGTGCTGCATTTCTGCTGATGCACCTGCAAGGTCACATAGCACATCTTTGGTGGTCATGTCCACCTATGCAGGACTTCTGGGCTCAAATCCACCAAGAACTTCGTTCAAATAAGTCTGAATCTTGAAGCCATTGTTTTGGGTCCTGGCCTCCACAGCAGGAAAAACAAGCTTGCTACAGCCTCTGTGTGACAGCCCTTGAGATATCTGAAGATGGTTATATCTTCCCAGTCTCCTCTTTACCAGGCTAAACATACCCAATGCCCTCATCTGCACACATTACAGCTTGTGAATATCCTTCTTAAATTGTGGTGCCCAGAACTGGACACAATACTTCAGGTGTGGGCTGACCAAGGCACAATAGAGTGGTACTATTACTTCCTTTGATCAGGACCTGGCATAGGCAAACTCGGCCCTCCAGATGTTTTGGGACTACAACTCCCACCATCCCTGACCACTGGTCCTGTTAGCTAGGGATGATAGGAGTTGTAGTCCCAAAGCATCTGGAGGGCCGAGTTTGCCTATGCCTGATCAGGACACTACACGTCTGCTGAGGCAGCCTAGAGTAGCACTAGCTTTTATGCTGCTGCACCACACTGTTGACTCATGTTAAGCTTATGGTCTACTACGACCCCTGGATCCTTTTCGTATTTGTTGATTGCCACTCAGCAATCTGTAGTTCAGAAATGGAACTCTTTAGAAAATTTACACTTATGTGATGAATAGTGGAGGGACCCACATTACCCATGCCTGACCTATACCACCTAGAATCACTGTCAGTACACCTACCATTCCTAAAAATGGAGCTCAACTTGGGCAGACTGAGGACCCTAAACTCCAATAATGCACCCCTCCATTTTTTGGCATAAGTGCCAACATTTATGTTACTCACCCAAGGGAGTGACTTTTATTTCAGGCATCTTTAAACAGCTTGGGTTAAACCTCCAAAGTCCAGCTGCAATGGGAGCCGTTTCAGAGATCCCATAAGTGTTCCCCAATGGTGTCACAGCTTCAGAATCTTATGCAGAAGATTAATTCAAGACCTCCTGAAGGATAACAAATAAATTTGTATGGTGGCAGTGCTGCTGCTGTAACTCACCTCAGACCAAGCCATTACCCGGCATTGGGTCCTGGCCTACCGGCTAAAGACCAACGCTCTATGCCAGGGCTTTGCCAGCCTGGCTCCCTCCAGATTACAGAACCATAGAATCGTAGCATTGGAAAGGGTCACGAGGGTCATCTAGTCCAGCCCCATCTTTCTCCCAACATGGGACTTGAGCCCATGACCCTCGGTTTAAGAGTTATGCCTTACTAACTGAGATACCAACCCTCCGTTCAAAATCATGCCCTTCTGTACACTTCGGGCTCCCATTAGCCCCACACAAGGTTTCAGCCAGGAGATTCTTCCTGGAGGTGCTGGGGATTTCATTTATCTTTATACGTTTATTAAATCTGCATACCATCCTTCGCTCAAAGATCTCTGGACAGTTCACAGCATAAAAGCTGAACTTGGGACCTTCCGCATGGAAAGCAGTGCCCTTTTCAACTTTGGGGGCATGCATGGGCACAGCACTCCGAAAACACTGGAAGGCTTTTGTTAAGCACCATAAATCGTAACCAATGCCCGATTTACATATAAGCTAAACAAGCTATAGTTTAGGGCCCCACTCTCTTTGGGGCCCCCCAAAAATTTAAAGGGAAACAACAACTGGATGTACATTTCCAAAAAAAATACATATTTTGTTATGTGCAAATGGCTTTAGATACCTATTAGGTCCATAAATTACCATACAGCATATATCCAACACAAAAAACCAGTGACAATTTGTTGCTGACAAAGGACAGCTGGACATATAAAGGGCCGCATTACCTTCAGTAGCTTAGGGACTCATCAAACCTAAATCCGGCCCTGACCGTAACAAGCCACCTTTGGGAATTATTTACAATTGTACCACGCTTGAGCTTCCACTTCTTCTTTTTAATAAAGCACCTTTTCCGCCTACACAACGCCGCACATGCCTAGTTCTTTGTTCTACCCCTACTTGCTCATTCACACGTGCACCCGCTTTCCTTCGAGGAGCTCCAGGTGGCCTCCATGGGCCCCCCCAGCTTCTCCTCAAAACAACCTCGCAGGGGAGGCGAGGCGGAGGGCGAGCGACCCGCCTCCTCTCCTCACGCAGGAAACGCGCTTCTTCCGCGTTTCTGCACCCCCCCGGAACACCCCGACCCCTGTTTCCTTGTCTCCATGGCAACAGGAGTCGTCACCCCACCCTCCACCCCCGCTTGCCGCCACTTTCTTTGCAAACTCACCTGGCCGGTCGCGCCTACAAACGCCGAACGCAGCCCTGGGTCGAGGGGCGCATGCGCCCGGCGGTCGCACTCAGCTGCCTACAACCTGCGCCAAACTGGCATATAGACTTTTTTTTATCAAAAAGTGCAGAGTGACGCACTTAACAGTCAACTTCCGAGGTAGAAAGTACATAGTCTCATAGAGTTGGACGTGAATGTACCCCCTCAGAAGAGCCCTTAACCTCATTTACAGGCTAGCGCATGAAACGTTAGGTCAGAAGTTTTGGGTCTGTGTTAAAGTTCACAGACGAGCGCCGAGAGCCTGCGACTCCATCCTTTTTTTTTTTTTTATCTCTACGGAACGCATGGGCTTGGAACTGGCGCGCATGCGCCTTGGCTGGACCACGCGGGAAGTATACCTCCGTCCCTGCGCGCCTGAATGTTACGGAAGCGTAGGTTCCAGAACTAGCTTCCGCGCTCCTATTGGCTGGCGCGGCTTGGGAACCCTCGCCTCTGCGGAACCTAGGGATGGCAGGCGATTGGTCGAGGAGAGGAGGTAGGCGGAGACAGGTGAGCAGGAGGCGGGCTTTCATTGGCTGCGCTGAAGTTGGAAAGAAGGAAGCGGTCGCTAAGGTAAGTCAGTCTGGTTGCTGGGGAGGGGGAGAAGAGACCCCCCCTAAGGGAGAGGCCCTTCCTCTTCCCATGGAGGGCTGATATGGGGCAGAGGCTTGGAAAAAGGAGGTCGATGGGGCAGAAGAAAGAGGAACCCAGCGCACCTGCGGCTCCCAGCCCTGTACACCTGAGATTTTATTATTTTTATTGTTTTATAGATCAGTTAAATGTCAAATTACTTCTATTGCCGGGGTTGTATCCCAAGTAACTTACACTTAAGAGTAGACCCATTCAGTTGCGTCCACTGCTTGTCCTACTCAAGAGCAGGCCCACTGCAGTTAATGAATGCAAGGACATCCACCCATTGAAATGAATGAATCTTACCTTAGCCAAGTCCATTTATGGGTCTACTCTGGGTAGGGCTAGCATTGGATACATATGTGTGTGTGTGTGTGTGTGTGTATCATTTGATATTTTTTTTTAAAAAAGTTTTTACAACAAAACTATTTTATATATCTTCTAGTTGCTGATGTTTCCGTTGTGAAATCACTTCAAGGAAGTGATCTGTAAATTAAATATATGGTTTTTAAAAAATGGACTTCGAGGCTGCCTTTCAAAACAGGAACATCCTGTCAAGGCAGCGTACGAAGTATTTAAACATATTAAGGTGCGTGTCGAGGGACGATTCATTCTCCTAAAATTGTGGGACAGAGTTGTTAAAACTGTTATCGGTCCAAACCAGGAATCCCATCCTAAAAATTAAAACCTAAGCACAACTGTAAAAACAGACGGGCAATTTTAAAAAATAAAAAAATAGTAGTAGTATTGGGTTGTATCCAATTATACTCAACTATATGCACTGAAACTGATGTACCTAAGTTATGTCAACTTCAAAGGATCTACTCAACTGGTACCTAGAGCAGTTGGGGAATAGGAGGGAAAGTTTTTATTTTTTTTTTAAAAAGTATCAAAACCCAGACAGAGAAGGAGGTTGCATAGTTTTGTTTTTTAGTTTTGTTTGCTTACCAAGCAATACTGCTCGCATCTGTTCAGAAGTAAGCCCCATTAAGGTCAATGGGAGTAACACCCAGATTAGGATTTTTTCAGTGAGTTGTATCCAACCTTAGTCCTGTTTAGAATAGAGCCACTGAAATGAATAGTGAAAGTTGGGTCCATTATTGTCTTATTTTTCTTATTGATAATTTTATTGTTTTATCTTTTTTGTAAATCATTTTGAGGGTTTTTGATTTTGTTTTTTTAGACAATCAAACAGTGTTAAAACCTCATAAAATAAATTAATAAGTAATTTCAGGGAGACTACCGTGAGTCAACCCAATATTTCTACACTGACTTTCAGGGCAAGCCTACCCAAGACAGTTCACGCTCATAATTAAAACAACAGCTACTTCAGTATACCTACAACCACAGCTTTCCATTTACAGGCAGTCTGATACGTGCTACTGGCTGGCTAATGCCAGGGGGGAAAAAATAAAACGGAGACCGCAACAGGTTAAACATGTCAGGCACCTTGTAAAACCAGGTCAAAACAACACTTACCAAGGCATGTTTAAAAGCCTGTAATGAAAGGAGTCAAACGTGTATCGCTTGAGGGGCCCACAAACCGGGGCCCTCCCAGTGAAACACGTTCCGCCCCTCCATCCCACAAACCCGATTGATCTTGCTTATTATTTGCATACTACTTGATACTACTGGCCTGATCCAGCAGGGCTCTTCTTGCGTAACGATCTGGCCAGGGATAAGGCAGCTCCCGATGTTCCTGGCCTCATTTATGGTTTATCCACCAAGCAGCTGTTGACTCTTGCTGTCTGTTTCAGAGCTTCGCCATGGCCTACGGGGATGATGGACACAACCTGAGGGAAGTGCTGGCCACTTTCAAGTCCTGTCTTGACGAGAAGTCGGAAATCCTAATGGACCCTTACTTAGCAGGCTGGAAAGGGCTTGTCAGGTAAGGCTGTCCACCTAGTTAGGGAACCAAGCTTAGATCTGGCTCCACATCGGGAGTTGGGAACCTGTGCCTGCTCAGATGCCTAAAGCGCCTCTGCCAGTCAGTGTAGACCACACTGACCTACATGGGCCAACACGATGACTTATAAGGCACTTCCCTATTTTCCTTTGTTACTGACCAAGGCAAAAAATGGGGTCCCTGGCCCCGCTCCTGCCACCTCTCTGCAAGTGTCCTCGTGGCATGGCATTCAACGTTCCCTCTTCCACCCACAAGGAACAGGAAAAGCGAGTGGGAGACCATCAGCAGATAGTCCTTGTCCCAGAAGAGTTGCAGGGAAGGCTGGTTGCTTGTCACAAGCGAAACTGTTGAAGCCTGCCCTCTGACTGTAAACTGTTTCTTGTTGAGACCGGCCCGCATGGATCTAGGTGGAAACTTCTGTCATTCATTCTGTTGGGTTGCGCCTCTAAACCAAGGGTGGGGACCTTTTTTCAACTCCACGGCCGCATCTCTGCAGTGGGCAGGGCCAGAGGCAACATCGAGTGGAGCTTCTAATGCATATTTTGCCTTTCGGCAGCAGGCTAGTCTATACACGCCCTCTCTATCCTCCTTCCATGCGTGCAAGAGCGTTAGCAGTGCTCAAGGGACACATTCCAGCTGGTTTATGAAGAGTAGGGCCAGTGAGGGGGTGTGGGCTGGGGAGAGAGCCAGACAGAGAGGCCAGGAGGGCTGCCTTCAAGGTTTTCCACCTTGAAGGCTCCTTGTAACCACAGGGTTCTGTTTTGCAAAGCAGGTTTCTGAACACCATGGGCACGATCTTCACCTTCGTTTCCAAAGACGCGGTAGCCAAAATCCAAATCATGGAGGAATTCCGAAGCGGCCCCCATAAGGAGAGCTACAGAACCCTTCAATCCATGGTGAGCTACGAGATGGCCAACAACCTGGTAGACATGAAGAAGAACACCGAACGCCCCGTATCAGGCTGCCGGACAATCCTGCGCCTCCACCGGGCCCTTCTATGGCTGCAGCTCTTCCTGGAGGGCCTGCGGACCGGTGGCACAGACTGCAGGACGTCGGTGGTCTGCACAGATTCATACAATGCCTCTCTGGCCAATTACCACCCTTGGATTATCCGCAAGGCGACCACCATTGCCTTCTGCACTCTGCCCAACCGGGAAGCTTTCTTTGAGAACATGAAGGTGGGCAGCAACGAGGAGGCAGTGGAGATGCTGGGAGAAGCTTTGCCCCACATCAAGAAGCTCTACGATACCACACAGGAACTTTACAGCCGTCACAAACTCCTGGACCTCCCGTAGCAGAGCGGATCCCCACAATCAAGTGGTTCTCTGAATGCCACAGACGAAAAAGCAAGCATCGATCGTACATCTCATGCTTATCCATTTCCAGGCCTGCTTGGCGCCAAGATCTAGCTCTCTGCTTCTCAGCTCTCTCCTATAAATCAGGTTTCTTATTGCTGGAATCATTTGAGCCTTCAAACCATCCCTATTCTGGGTTTAATCAGCCAGATATCCGGAGAAACAGAACTGGCCCCAGTTCCTCTTTGACTGCGGTGGGGAGCCTACAGCCTTTCAGATGTTCTTGGGCTCCAACTCCCAACCACTGGGCTGGGGCTCATGGGAGTCGGAGTCCAAGAACCTGCCTGAACTACAACTCCCATCATCCCTGATGGCTGGCCATGCTGGCTGTGGCTGATGGGATTTGGAGTCCCCCCCCCCAAAAAAAACCCCCTGATCTAAGAAGAGGCATTCCCCACTCTCGGGAGTCAATGAATGCCTCTTCCAAATAGAGACCATCCTCCATCTCTCCTTTGCAGTAGGGAATGCTGCTCCTACAGTCGGGGTGAGGAACCTGTCAGCCTTCCAGATGTAGCTGGACTCCAGCTCCCATCATGCCTGACCATTTGGCTGTGCTAGCTGGGGGGCTGGGGGGAGCCCAGCAACATCTGGAGGGCCGAAGGCTTGCAGCCATTTCATCACATAGTTTTTAAGGCTACAGTCTTCCCCGATGTGTACGGGAGGTAAAACTGCATAAGCAATGAAAGTACTTAATCACAGGGGGACGGATGAGGGCCTGGAAGCAAGGGTCTCCCCAGCCTCTTGGCTCGCTTGTGCTGTCTGCCAATCAACCCTGGTTTTGTTTAATCAAGGTGCAACTGTATCCCCTCCACCCTTCAGATCGAATTAAGCTTTAAAGGGGAAAGGGGGACTTTTACAGTGGACTGGTGTATATACCTGTTTCAATGACCATGTGACAAGGGGAAGACTTTAGGGGCAAGATTGCTCAGGATTGCCATGATACATATGCCTGAAGGGAGAATCCCACCGGGGTTTTATTGAGCCCTCCCTTCCACACACAGGCGCAGGTGATGCGCCCACAAACCTGAAGCCCTTCAGGGCATCACATGCAGATCTCTACTAGCCTGTGACTCTCTCTACCCAGACTCCTCCCACTCTTGAGCATTAACAGCCTGTGGGGTTTGGGATGGAGGCAATGGGTGCAAAAACAGGGTCCTTTCATCAGTCACCAGCCAGGCATGTTGCTGTGCATTTAGTATACCCAGCTGAGGGGCAGCACTGTGTGGGTATGCAGGGACAAATAAGAATTCAAAGTGGGGAGGGAGCAGAATCTCCTTCCATACACACAGGGGAAGGCAAAGATACTGCACACTGCTACAATCCGGAAATCAACAATCTTTAGCATGCTGGAAGTGGGAACAATCTCCCTAGTAAGGGTAGGGGACCTGTGGACCCCCCCAAATGTCAGTGTCTTGTGCAAGCCACATAGAAGTTTTGTTTTGTTTTGAGTGGTATATACACAACTTCTAAATAAGTGAATGAAACATATCTGGAGAACCACTGGATCCCCACCCCTGACGAAACCAAACTCCTGAACTATCTTCACACCTCTTCTTTCCCTGTCATTCTCTCTCATGACAAGACTGTTCACTTAGAAAAGCTTTTTGTTTTTTTTAAAGTCACTGTGAGTTTCGAACTTGCATAAGGCTGTTGACCACGCCTTTGGCTTGAAGACAATCATACCTGTGTTTTAAACGTGGCGTTATTATTTTGGGGCCGTGATACGCTGTTATGTTAAGATTCCTTTCATGTTACAAATCAATCATATCTGTGTTTTTAAAGTGGTATTATTATTATTTCTGGATCACGATATGCTGTTATGTTAAGATTCCTTTCTGGATACAAATGAGTCATGTATCTATGGTGCTCTCATGTTTCCTGCCTCGTATGATTTCTAAACTATCAATGCCTTTGTGGTGGTGGGGAGATGTGGGGGCACAATGAAAGTATTTGCACTTATGGCACTGTTTACTCCATGCATGCACTGTGATTTGTCTATATAGATATGTATTTACCTCTTATATTGCTTGGGTTCAAATAATCATCTGTCCTGTGTATACATGGTGGTGTCCTCAATTTCAGTCCTGATGGCCGCATAGGAATTTTTCACGGTTCTGCCATGAACAAGGTGCTCGAATAATAATATTAATAATAATAATTTATTATTTATACCCCGCCCATCTGGCTGAGTCTCCCCAGCCACTCTGGGCGGCTTCCAATCAAGTGTTAAAAACAATACAGCATCAAATGTTAAAAACTTCCCTAAACAGGGCTGCCTTCAAATGTCTTTTAAAGATAGGATAGCTGCTTATTTCCTTCACATCTGAAGGGAGGCCGTTTCACAGGGCAGGCACCACTACCGAGAAGGCCCTCTGTCTGGTTCTCTGTAACCTCACTTCTCGCAATGAGGGAACCACCAGAAGGCCCTCAGCGCTGGATCTCAGTGTCCGGGCTGAACGATGGGGGTGGAGACACTTCTTCAGGTATACAGGAGCAAGGCCATTTAGGGCTTTAAAAGTCAGCAGCAACACTTTGAATTGTGCTCGGAAACGTACTGGGAGCCAATGCAGATCTCTTATGCAGCAGAAGGCCCTTAATGAGACCCAAAAGCCTCCCCCTAAATCATAACCTCCCCGCACTGCATTAGCAAACAGTTGCTAATGGCAGCAGCACCATTAGGACCTTAATTCATGGCCCCACAGCCGGGGGGGGGGGGAGCAGCGGGAGAACACAAACAACAACCACAGACTTTCAGATGGTGGAGGAATGACAGCATGGCAGGAAACAAACACAGCGTTATCACCTGACACGGGTATATCAAAGCTGATGCCTGTTGCCGTGACATGAGAGGGGCCATAGGTCAGCGACAGAGCATCTGGCTTGCATGTGCAAAGTCCCAGTTCAATCCCTGGCATCTCCAGGTGGGGCTGGGAAGGACCCTCAGTCTGAAGCCCTGGAGAGCCACTGCCGGTCAGTGTAGACAGTACTGAGCCAGGTGAACCTGGGGTCTGACTCCATATAAAGGCAGTTTCCTAAAGTGGGAGGGAAGGAGCAGAAAACCTTCGCACAACACCTTGCTCCCTCCCAGGAAAGGGTTGGGGAACCTTTGGGAGCCCAAGGGCCACATTCCCTTCTGAGCCAGGGGCAAAAGAATTAGGATAGTTTCTGCACGCACACCTATTATTATCCTCCATCCAGGCACACCAGAGGCCAAGAATGCATTCCAGCTAGGCAAATACACTTGTGGAGGATGTGAAGCAGGGCCACTGAAGGATGTGGCCTTGGGAGAGATCCAAGGGCCAGGTAGAGAGGCCTGGAGGGCCGGATTCAGCCTCCAGGCTTGAGGTTCCCCACCCCGCAGTGGTAAACCATAACTAATGGTTTGTTGCAAACACAGAGCTAGCTCCCTGCGAGCGAGCAAAAGCAACAAACCACAAGCCTTGGTATAGTGTTGCCTCTGAACCAGGGACTGTGGTTTATTTTACTCCCTTAGTCCTGTGGTGCAGCGCAGACCAGGCCCTGAGGCACAGGCAGAGGAAGGGTTGGCATGTCAACAGCTGGGGGAGAAAGCATGGGGTTCTCTATGGGTGGCATCGAGGCCCACCCCCAAACCTGGGACCAGTACCCAACCTTTCCCAACAGCGGTTCTGAAAGTTGTTTGATCCAATGTAGGAATGCAAATATCCAGAGGGTGGGGTCAGGTGGGATTCTATGAGGAATTATAAAATATGCATCAAGCCATTGTGGCCACGATGAATGCATTGTGTTGACTGGGTTTGATAACATTGACAATAATTTCTGATCAAACCCCACAAGCCTCTGCATCTCTGGCCATTTCCTCTACTGTTTCATTTCTCTTTCTTGACCAGTCACATACACCGCCAGTTGCTTCGCCAGGCAGGGATCCTGGGTCATCAAAGACAGTGGGCAGTTTCGTTGATGTAGCTTTTCTGATAGGTTAATCCCAGGCTGTTAATCTTAGGGCCAGCAAACAGGTTTCACATGAAGGTGATAATGATCGCTATCTTCCTGGCCATCCTTCTTATCATGTATATTGCTTGTTTATCACCTCCCGGGGTTGCCAAATGCACTCCTTTGTAGTTCTGTTTTATTTACCCCATACTTAATTAGTTTTGGTAGTTTAACTTTGTCCCCACGTGGGGTTTGTTGAAATGCTCAGAAGAAATCTGATTGGTTCTTACGAACACTCTGTAAAAGTTCTTTTGTGAATAAAACGACCTGGGCCGAGGGGTGGAGAGGGAGGCACAGATTATTATACGCACCCTTCCCAGAGTCTTGCTGGTTCAAGCCTCTGTGTGTATTCTTATTAATCAGAGTTCAATCCTTCCTTTGCTTTGAGAACGCCTCAATCCAAAAGCAAGGAAAGCCCAGCACCTGCTTGCAAAAAATCAGGAACCTCTCAAGACCACCCTGTTTGAATAAATCCCTCGTGGCAGGGAAGGCCAGATTGCAGAGGGGCCCAACTCAACAGAATGCCGCAGAAGATTTGGTTAGCACGGGTGGCTAACTATGGCTTCTTCCACACCTACACTGCTCATGCAGTGTGTACTTTGCTAAACAAATTCTCTCAGGATGCTTCCCACCTGCTGTAAATTTTATTGAACAAAACATTTGGCTTTCTAAGGGGCTCCTCTGCCTCGTTCGAAGTTAGGCTGTCCACACGCAGACCAGTCTCAGAAACAGCCGAGAGACATGTCTGTTTTCTTCCTGCTCAGCCTCGGTCTGGATTGGGCCCAGGCCCAGAGCTATCACTGCATGTCTTCCCAGTTTAGAAGACCCGGAGACTACATACTGGGCGGCTTGTTCCCTTTCACGGTGCTCACCTCCAACCTGACGGAACGGACCCTGCCTGACATTTACAACTGTGACAGGTAAGGCAGCAAAAATGGCAAGGACATAGCGATGGTTGGGGAGGTGGCGATGCAGAAACCCCTGCCTTGTGTGTGGCTGGACTTAACTGAATGAAGAGTTACTTCCATTGCTCCACTCCCTTTTGCCTCTGGCCACCCCCAGCCCGTGGCAAGTGGCCCCTACACACCATCAGGGCTCAAAGAATGTCAGATTAATTGTCAACGGGAAACTATGGAGTAGATTTGAATGCTGTCCCCAATTAACTAGGCAGCTTTTTAAAGTAAAATGATTCAAAATGCAAGTGTCAACAAGACCTTCCTGAAGACTTTTCCTTTTTTTCAATGAGCCTTTTAAGTTGATTTCTTTCCCTGTATCAGAATCATTTTTAAGATGGTCTTCAATGTCATAATAAAAGCAAAGATTGGGAATGAGAGTCGCTTTCCTAAGCTGGGAATTTCCCTTCTCACACGTTTATACATTTAGGGTTTTGCTGTTCTCTGAAACGTTATTTGCATGTCTTTTAAGGGTCTTGTAAGCTGCCTGGGGGGGGCAGGGGGCCCTGAAAGGTTAAAAACAAAAACAAAAGTTGGCAAGGTCATTCGCATCATGGATTGTAATGCAGCACAAATTTTACAGCAGCAACAGTTCAGTCTAGGAACCAAGAGCGGAATAGATTCCTGCATTGAAGGAGGTTGGACTAAACAGGTCCCTGCCAACTCTACTGCTCTATGATGATGATAATAATAATAATAATAATAATAATAATAATAATATTTTATTTATATCCAGCCCTCCCCAGCCAAAGCCAGGCTCAGAGCGGCTAACAACAATAAAAGTAACACAATTTACATAAAATCCCAATCAATTAAAATGCATTCTAAAATCAACTCATTCTAAAATCAATTCAAAATCAAATTAATGGCAACCATTGGGCTAGAGTTCTGTGAGGGTTACAGAAGGAGGGGGTCAGACTGTGCCTTGGCCAAAGGCCTGGTGGAACAGCTCTGTCTTGCAGGCCCTGCAGAAAGATGTAAAGTCCCGCAGGGCCCTAGTCTCTTGTGACAGAGCGTTCCACCAGATCGGGGCCATGGCCGAAAAAGCCCTGGCTCTGGTTGAGGCCAGCCTAACCTCCCTGTGGCCCGGGATCTGCAAGATGTTTTTATTTGAAGACCGTAAGGTCCTCCATGGGACATACCAGGAGAGGTGGTCCCGTAGGTACGAGGGTCCTATGCCGTATAAGGTTTTAAAGGTTAAAATCAGCACCTTGAACCTGATCCTGTACTCAACCAGGAGCCAGTGCAGCTGGTATAGCACTGGGTGAATGAGATCCCACGGCGAATACCCCGTAAGGAGTTTCGCCGCGGCATTCTGCACCCGCTGGAGTTTCTGGGTCAGTCTCAAGGGCAACCCCATGTAGAGTGAGTTACAATAATCAAGTCTGGAGGTGACTGTTGCGTGGATCACAGTGGCTAGGTCAGGGCAAGAGAGGTAAGGCGCCAACTGCTTAGCTTGGGGGGGATGAAAAAATGCCGCCCTTGTTATAGCTGCGATCTGCACCTCCATGGAAAGGGAGGTGTCAAAGATTACACCCAAACTCTTAACGGATGGTGCTGGCACTAATTGTGCCCCCACAAGAGATGGGAGTTGCCCCCCCCAATCCCATATCGTCCCGACCCAGGCAAAGGACCTCTGTCTTCGAAGGATTTAACTTCAACCGGCTCCCATGTAACCATCCAGCCTATGTAATACAGGACAGGAAGAAAAGGAGCAGCAATTCAGTTATGCTTAAGAGCTCTGACCAGCCTCAAACAGACTGATTAAAAGTGGATGTAAACCAAAAAGCCTTCAGAGACAGTCAGTGTGCTGCAGAGATTAGAGTGCTGGACTAGGACGTGGGAGTCGAGAGTTCAAGTCCCAGCTCAGGCATGAAACTCGCTGGGTGTGTCCCTGGAGCAGTTGCTGCCTCTTGGCCTGACCTGCTTCCCTGGGTTGGTGTGAGGATTAATTGGGAAAGGGAGAGGTGAACCATGGACTCCGCCTTGAGCTCTTTAGAAAGAAAGGTGAGGTATCAATTCAGTAAATAAATATACAGTGCCCATTTAAAAACAATCAACCCCTTCCGCCTACCCATATCCGTGCCCCCAACCCACATTGTTAAATAAATAAATATTTTTTATTATTATTTATACCCCGCCGTTCCCGGTTCAGAAAACCGGGCTCAGGGCGGCTAACAACAAATTTAAAACAATTGACGCAAGAAAAAAAACAGCATAAAATACAGTATAAAACGTGAATAATAATAAATTCAGAATTCAAAAATCAATTTAGGGGGGAAATCCATCCAATAAACATTAGGTGATCACCAGGGCTAGCTGGCTAAATTAGTCCTATTTGGGCCAGCGGGGAGACCAGGGGAGAATTAGCTGTGGGATCCCAGAGCGGGTAATCTTCATAAAAAGGGGAGGGGGAGGGAAGGAAGGGGGATAAAAGATCAGGCTAAGTTCAAATTGAAAGCCAGGCGGAATAGTTCTGTCTTACAGGCCCTGCAGAAGGAAGTTAAATCCTGCAGGGCCCTGGTCTCATGGGACAGAGAATTCTACCAGGTCGGAGCCATCACTGAGAAGGCCCTGGATGGGTCCCTAGTCACTCTGGAGAGAGGCATTTTAGGGGGTCACAGGTAGTGGCGGGAGGATAGAATCTTAGAGTTGGAAGGGAACCCAAGGCTCATCTAGTCCAACCCCCGGCAGTGCAGGAATCTCAGCTAAAGCATCCCTAGACAGATGGCCACCCGTCCTCTGCTTGAAAACCTCCAGGGGAGGAGAGTCCACAACCTCCTGAGAGAGACTCTTCCACTGCCGAACGGGGAAAAGAGGGGACCGGTAACTTGCCATCCATCAGTTATCTCAAGCTAACATCCCTATTCGCCTCCTCGGCCAAAAGCAGAAGGGCACAAATTGTGCAGGGGCAGGGCCACCTCTGAAGCTCCCGGGCATGTCTTTGTGCACCTTCCTGCAATCAGGAGCCCACTCAGGGGAGCTTCTAAAGGCAAGCCAGTGTGCTCCTGATCTGGGTTCCAGCCAGCCACCTAGGCTGTCTTCCAGGACGCTCTGTTCCACGCACTTCCCCCAGTTTTATTAAACCCTCGACAGTTTGACAGTGTTCCCTGCTCACTTGGTTGTTGCACATGTGTTGGGGGAGTGGGGATGGTGCCTCCTTAGGGGTCTCCCCCTCTCCAATGAGCACTTCTGCAAACTTTGGGGTTTACCCCAAAGCCTCTTACACCTCGTTGCTTGGGGGTGGTGCAGATTTGGCAATGTGAGAGATTGGCACTCAACCCTGCATGTTGCCAATAGAGGGAGAGAGACCGCCATCTCCCCTGTTCTGTCCTCTGTCCCCCAGGCTTTATGCTGCCGGTCTGGTCTGGGCCCTTGGGATGAAGATTGCCATTGAGGAGATCAACAACTCCACCACGCTGCTGCCAGGGATCCGCCTTGGCTATGATATCTACGACACCTGCATGGAACCGGTGGTCACCCTCCAGCCCAGCCTGCTCTTCCTGTCCAGAGCAGGCACAAACAGCATTGGGATCCTTTGCAACTACACGGACTACCAGACCCGGGTGACGGCTGTCATCGGGCCTCACAACTCACTGCTCTCTTCGGTGACAGCCAAGCTGTTCGGCTTCTTCCTGATCCCGCAGGTAGAAAAACTGTAAGATCAAATGACACCCTCGTGAGAATAATAATACCGTATTTTTTGCTCTATAAGACTCACTTTTTCCCTCCTAAAAAGTAATGGGAAATGTGTGTGCATCTTATGGAATGAATGCAAGCTGCGCAGCTATCCCAGAAGCCAGAACAGCAAGAGGGATTGCTGCTTTCACTGCACAGCGATCCCTCTTGCTGTTCTGACTTCTGAGATTCAGAATATTTTTTTTCTTGTTTTCCTCCTCCAAAAACTAGGTGCGTCTTACGGTCTGGTGCATCTTATAGAGCGAAAAATACAGTAATAATAATTTATTATTTATACCCCGCCCATCTGGCTGAGTTTCCCCAGCCACTCTGGGCGGCTTCCAATCAAGTGTTAAAAACAATACAGCATTAAATATTAAAAACTTCCCTAAACAGGGCTGCCTTCAGATGTCTTTTAAAGATAGGATAGCTGCTTATTTCCTTCACATCTGAAGGGAGGGCATTCCACAGGGCAGGTGCCACTACCGAGAAGGCGCCAGTGAGGCCCACCACAAAATGTTGCAGCGTAAAATGCACCTATTCCGTGTTTTAGGGTTGTCTCCAAATAAGCCCTACTCATTCATTCAATAGGTTTCTTGTTCTAGCTAAAGGACATGACCATTAGGTCAAAGAAGCGTTTCTCAAACTTGGGTGCCCAGCTGTTGTTGGACTACAACTCCCATAATCCCTAGCTAGCAGGACCATTGGTCAGGGATGATGGGCATTATAGTCCAACCCAAATTTGAGAAACACTGCATTAAAGTTCACCCAGATACCAACGTAGCAATAATATAGCGAACATCAGTAATAGAAAACAATAAAAATCAGAAGTACCATCAGCTATCCCAACTTCAGATTAAACCTCAGAGTCCCCAGAACAATTTACAGCAATGTTCTCTAGCTCTCTGTGTCCAATCTTTCCTGCAGCCAGTGCAAAAAGAGCCACTTTACGTGTCACAAAGTTTTTAAGGTAAAGGGACCCCTGACCATTAGGTCCAGTCATGACCGACTCTGGGGTTGCAGCACTCATCTTGCTTTAGTGGCCGAGGGAGCCTGCGTACAGCTTCCGGGTCATGTGGCCAGTATGACTAAGCCGCTTCTGGCGAACCAGAGCAGCACACAGAAACGCCGTTTACCTTCCCGCCGGAGTGGTACCTATTTATCTACTTGCACTTTGACGTGCTTTCGAACTGCTAGATTGGCAGGAGCTGGGACCGAGCAACGGGAGCTCACACTGTCATGGGGATTCAAACCGCCGACCTTCTGATCGGCAAGTCCTAGGCTCTGTGGTTTAACCCAAGCACCACCCGCGTCCCTTACCAACTTAACAAAACTTAACTAAACAAAGTTAACTAAACTTAACAAAGTTGTTAGTGGCCTGCAAAACAAACTGCACTGTTTCATCCATGGTATTCCCACTTCCATACATCGACAAAGGTTTCAAAATCTTGGATCCAGGTAGACCCATTAGAATTAATGGACCTAAGTTAGCCATGTGCATTAATTGCAGTGGGTCTAACTTTGAGTAGGTCTGGCATCGGCACAAACTCCCAGGCTGAACTTTTATACCCACTTATCTTGGAATTGGGCTGGGAGGGAAATGCGATCCAGCTCATGGGGAATTCGCAGTTTTCAAAACAATGCTCAGAATGAAACACAGCCACCTTTTGCAATACACACTTGGAACAAATGTTGCAATCAAGTTCTCCAGTCAAGCCATAAGTGCATAAGTGCATGTGCTAGGATCAAGTGTACATAAGAATGCATAAATTAGTGAAAATAGCATTCTGTTAGGGGAACGGGCTTTGCAAAAATTTGTGTACGAGGCAAAACTGCATCCAAAGATACCTTCGTTCCGAAAAATGCAAACTAAAATGCTTATGAATTTTCATGAGGATTTGTAAAAAAAATCAGATGGATGTGGAAATGTGGAAAACTGAAATTAAGCTTGGGTGTGGGGAAGAGAAACGGAAAGAAATTGAAATTAACATGATTCACTTGTTCCTATCTTGGGGTGAGACATTGTGAACTCAGTAGGTTCTTTTGGCAGTCAACTCAATTGTGCCTCCCCCCTCCTTCCTTCCTTCCTTTGGGAGTCCCACAACATTGGGGGGGGGGGACAGGTTCCTAACCCTGGGCCCACACAAATCCAAACCAGCAAGAGTGCTAACGCCTTGTCAGGGGCCCTATTTATTCATACATCTGCTTAGCCCTCTCCTTCATATGGTTTCAGCAGGCTGTAGAAGGCATAGGGGCCTTTATTTTTGTTGGAATGGCCAGCTGGTGCAACTGGATTAGAACCCCAGGCCCTCCAGACATTTTGGACTGCAACTCCCATGATGTAATGATTTTATTGATAAAAAGAGTAATAAGAAGCTTTGCCACTATTCTGTGTACAAAAGCACATGGTTTCAGTTATGCACTTTCTAAGACATTACTTAGACATGGACTTTGGTCCATATAAACACTCTATCCTTCTAAATATACCCAAGCTAAATCCTCCCTCGCCATTTATCCCAAAACAATAACAACATTGATCCTACTTTATCTCACTAAGCCTGACACAAACCTTCCAAACACTCCCACCCCAACTGATGGGAACTGCAGCCCCAAATATATTGAGGGCACCAACTTAGCTGAGTCCAGATTACATGACGGGAAATGCGTTAATGTGTTGTACCCAACCAACTTCTGCTTTAGAGCAGACCCACTGGAATTAATGGATCTCAGTTTGTCATGTCCATTAACTTCAGTGGGTCTCCTCCATGTAGTATGATTGGACACAGCTCATTACTAGGGTATTGCTTGACATTCAATGTGGTTTTTAATTGCTGTAAGCCAGTGATGGCCAAACTTGGCCCTCCAGCTGTTTTGGGACTACAACTCCCATCATCCCTATCTAACAGGACCAGTGGTCAGGGATGACGGGAATTGTAGTCCCAAAACTTGGAGGTCCAAGTTTGGCCATCACTGCTGTAAGCAGTCATGGGGAGTTGGTCTCTTTGGAATGGCAGCCTGCAAAGTCACCAAATAAATTAAACATTGGTACAATTGTGGCCTTCAGATCAGTTATGGAGCCACCATGGAGCCCCTGAACAACGAGGAGCTGTATCCCTCTTTCTTGCGGACTGTGCCCAGCGACAAGAGACAGCTGGAAGCCATGGTCCAGCTCCTGCAGGCTTTCAAGTGGAATTGGATCGCGGTCATTGGCAGCAACGATGAATATGGCCGTGGAGGCCTCAGCCTTTTGTCGTCCATGGTGGCCAGCAAACAGATCTGCATCGCCTTCGAGGGGCTGATCCCAGCCGAACTGTCCAACCCGAGCCCCCAAGTGAAGATGAGGCAGACAATCCAGTCGATCAACGAGTCCAAAGTCAACGTCATTGTCCTCTTCGCCAGCGACCGGCCTGTCCGGGCTTTCTTCAAGCTGTGCTTGGAGCTGAAGCTGAGCCAGAAGGTGTGGTTGGCCACCGAAGCCTGGGTGATGTCAGACGTGGTCACCTCTGTGGACAAGATCCAAGCCATTGGGACAGTCATCGGCTTCGTCATAAAGGGGGGGACAGTCCCTGGCTTCGAGGAGTACGTCTACAGACTTTTAGAGCTGACCCAAGAGGACGGCTTCTGCAACACATCCCAGGAGGAAGTGAGCAAGATGGACTCCGATGTCCTGGGACCGCAATGCTGGCAATGCAACTACATCTCTCGCCGAAACATTACCGCGGTGCTCAAGCACCGGCAGACGTACGCTGTCTACACCGCAGTGTACAGTGTGGCTCACGCACTCCACAACTTGTTGTGCTCCCAGAGAGGGACGTGTCATAAGGGTAACATCAAATCTTGGGAGGTAGGCAAGAGGCAGTCAGCTGCCCATCGACTGATAATACAATGAGGCCTGGTGACCTGTTTTCGCCTGCGTGGTTTGAAATTGTTATTATTTATTATACTTTTTAGCAACACAAAACAACTTAACAACAATAACTAGCACATGCATTAACACCAGCTTATAACCAAACAATCTCAAACACATTCATATTTTCAAAAGCCAGTATTAAAACATCCCACCCTCTAAAGGAGGCCACAGATCGTTAAAAGTCAAAGGCCTGGAAGAAAACACATGTTTTTGCCTGGTGCCTAAAGATAGGAGATGATGGTGGCAGGCAAGCCTCCCTGGGGGGAGCATTCCACAAGCGGGGAGCCACCACTGAAAAGGCCTATTTTCATGCTGTCACCCTTCAGACCTCCTGTGCACATGGGGGCACATGGAGAAGGGCGTCATACGGTGATCACAGAGTCAGATTGGTTCATATGGGGAGATGCGGTCCTTGAGGTATTGAAGTCCTGAGCCTTTCAAGACTTTATAGGTCAAAACCAGCACCTTGAATTGGCAGCCGGAAACTGTTGGCAGCCGGTGTAGTTGGGCCATGATTGGCGTTATATGCTCAAACTGTCTTGCTCCGGTGAGCAACCTGGCTGCCAAATTCTGCACCGGCTGCTGTCCATTACAGTGGTACCTTGGGTTAAGAACTTAATTCGTTCTGGAGGTTTGTTCTTAACCTGAAACTGTTCTTAACTTGAAGCACCACTTTAGCTAATGGGGCCTCCTGCTGCTGCCGCGCCACCGGAGCACAATTTCTGTTCTCATCCTGAAGCAAAGTTCTTAACCCGAGGTAATATTTCTGGGTTAGCAGAGTCTGTAACCTGAAGCGTCTGTAACCCGAGGTACCACCGTACATGACTTGGCCAAAACAACCTTTGGACCAAACAGGGAATGGGTTTGCTTAATTAGGCCCAAAGGCCAGAGGTCCCCCAACCTGCACTAAAATCATCCTGGCAATGGGATAATGCCCTCAAGCACACCTGAGAACAGCAGGGCAGTTTAAGAGCCACAGGGCAGGCTGAGTGGCACATACAGCTTTGTCCTGCCACGCTTTGCCACCTGATATGGCTACCCTGCTCTGGCTAACAGTAGGGCCAGCCTTGCAGAGAAGTGGTTAGTGCAGGCAAGGGGACATGGGATTAGGGGTCCAAGGGTGGGGGGACATGGGAGTTAGCACAGGACCCACCCACAACCACCTTTTCCTTCCATCCAGCTGCTGGACAAACTGAAAGACGTCCATTTCAACATCTCCAACCAGCTGCACCATTTCGAAGACTACGGCAGCATCAACCTCGGCTATGAGGTCATTGGCTGGAGGTGGCAGGACAGTGGGATTGAGCTCATCACCCTCGGGAACTTCAACACAAAACTGAAGATCAATACATCCTTGGTCCAGTTTCACACAGAGGATGGAAAGGTAAAGAGAGAGGGGGAGGAATGCAACAAAGGAGTACAGTAAAGTGAGTGATCTCTTTGCTTGCTTCCCACCCACAAATGTCCCCACACTAATTATCTGCCTGACCTCTTCTGTTGGTTTCTCAGAGTTATATCCTGCCATTCCTCCAAGGCAACAAGCTAGATATGCTAAGGCAGTGTGCTCAACATGTATTTAGAACACGATCCCCACTCCCCCAATAATTCTGGAAATGGTAGCTTACCCCTCAGCACCCATAACAAACTCAGCTACAATTCTCAGCACCCATAACTAATGACAGTTCCCAGGATTCTTATTTGGGGTGTGTGTGTGATTTAAATTTGTGGTGTGCATGCAGGCCAGATACAATTAATTTGTCCAGACGCAGGAACACAGGAAGCTGTCCTATACTGAGCCAGAAAAGTTCAGTATTTGTCTGCACTGACTGGCAGTGACAGACCTTAAGGTCTTAAGGTTGTGGGTTCGAACCCCACAGTGGATGAAAGATTCATGTGTTGTGGAGAGTTGGACCAGATGATTCTTGGGATCCCGTCCAACTCTGTGATTCTTTGATCCAGGATTTCAGACCCGAGTTGTTCTGAACCTGTGGCCTTTTTGTATGCAAAGCAGATGCTCTACTACTGAGCTACGACCTTTCCCCCAGGAAGGGGGAGCAGGAAGATGGAGGGGAGAAGGAACAGTATAAGGAGCTTGCAGAGAACAAGGGCGAAAGATGAGCAAAGGGAACAGCAAGAGAGAAGGAAAAGAAGATAGCTTTGCAGGAGGTAGACATTTCATTGGTCGCTCTCCCTTTTGCTTAGGCTCCCATCTCTGAGTGCCTTACGACATGTCAGGCTGGGCAGATCCGTCGGATGAAAGGGTTCCACCTCTGCTGCTACGACTGCATTGACTGTGAGATGGGCACTTATTGCAGTTCTCCAGGTGAGAAGGTTTGGGGCCTTGGGGTGACTTCCCTGCATCACATTCAGAGGTCATAGAGAATTCTGACAGATATATAAGCAGCAATTGCTGGTGTTCATTTATCCATCCCGTATCCAGAACAGAAATCAATCCAGCAGATTCTATTGGTATTTGCTTGTTGTTTTCGGTCTGCAAACGGTACGTAATTGGCAATGCCTCCTTTGCATTGAAATGAATGACATGGAACAACATAATTCATTATGTAATCAATTATGACATCCATTGGTTAAATAAAATTCTGCCACAGCAGACAGGGATATGAGACACAATCATTTGTGTTGCAAGCAGAACTGCAGCAGAACAGAAACAGCCTTGCATGTGATGTAAATGGGTTGGAAGAGAAATTGATTCCTTCTTTACATCCCTAGCTACAGTCACTGTATACAGGGACAGCAGCTCTTGGTGAGAGGAGATGAGGGTGGACAGTTCAGTTTATTCCTGATCTGTGTCAGTTCCACGTTTGTTCATTCCTGAGTCGGCTCCACCCCACTTCTGCATTAATCTGCTCAAGTTTTTGATAAAAAATAAGGTTGTATTACTTATCTTTCTCACAAAAACCACTGCTACTGGTCAAAATAGGTGCTTTTCATGAAGCCAAAAAATTGAGTCCAGTTAAAATTTCACTCCCCACCTGGATAAAATGGTTTCACCACCATAGGAAGCTGCCACGTACAGAGCCGGACCATTGGCTCCATCTGATGCTGTACTATCTACACTGACTGGCAGCAGCTGCCCAGGGTTTTAGACAAGGGACCTTTCCCAGGGCTATGTGGAGATGCCAAGGCTTGAACCTGGGACCTTCTGCATGCAAAGCCGGTGCTCTACCACTGAGTTACAACCCTCCTCTTAAAATTTAGATACAGAGAAAGCTGTATGATACAGCGTCAGACCATTGGCTCTTTTAGCTCAGTCTACCCTGACTGGAGTGGGACGCGGGTGGTGCTGTGGGTTAAACCACAGAGCCTAGGAATTGCTGATCAGAAGGTTGGCAATTCAAATCCCCGCAATAGGGTGAGCTCCTGTTGCTCGGTCCCTGCTCCTGCTAACCTAGCAGTTGGAAAGTACGTCAAAGTGCAAGTAGATAAATAGGTACCGCTCTGGTGGGAAGGTAAACAGCATTTCTGTGCGCTGCTCTGGTTCGCCAGAAGCGGCTTAGTCATGCTGGCCACATGACCCGGAAGCTGTACGCCGGCTCCCTCGGCCACTAAAGCAAGATGAGCGCCACAACTTCAGAGCTGGCCATGACTGGACCTAATGGTCAAGGGTCCCTTTACCTTTACTCTGACTGGATCAGCGCTCCAGGGTTTCAAGCAGGAGTCTCAGCCGGTTCTACCTAGAGAGAATGCAAATGCAACCTGGGAGCTGTTGCATTAAAGCCAGATGCTCTGGCCCTTCCCCAGGAGGACACCCCCTTGCTTGCAAAATGTACAGCTGCCTCCCTGCTCTTTTACAGAGGACACAACCTGCACCGCCTGCCCCACAGAACAGTGGTCCCCTGGACGCAGCACACGGTGTTACGACCGCAGCGAAAAGTATCTGTTCTGGTCCGAGCCTCTGGCCATCATCTTGGTAGCCTTGCTGATATTCGCGGTGACTCTCACCTGCCTCTCGGGGTCCCTGTTTCTGAGGAACCTCCACACCCCCGTGGTGCAGGCCGCCGGGGGAGCCATGTGCCTCGTGGGTCTCCTCTGCCTGGCCCTGATGTGCCTCAGCTGCGGCCTCTACATCGGCAAGCCCAGCCCGACCGTCTGCCTGATGCAACAGCCCTCCTTCGCCTTGTGCCTCAACCCTTGCTTCTCCACCATCATGGCCAAGGCCCTCCAGATCATGCTGGTGAACGACTTTGCAAGCAGCCGCCGCGGTTTCCTGCACAACCTGATCCAGAGGCGGCCATGGGCCATCGTGGCCTTGTGCTTTCTGGGTGAAAGCGCCCTCTGCCTTGGGTACATCTATGTCAACCCGTCCACTCCGGGCAAGAACTACAAGCTCTTGCCCACCCAAGTCCTCATCCAGTGCAGGATAAAGTCCTGGGCTGCCTTCGCCATCATGCACGGGAACAACAGCCTCCTGGCCTTCACCTCGTTCCTCTGCACCTTCATGGTGCAGACGTCTCCCAAGAAGTACAACATCGCCCGCAGCATCACCTTCGCCATGCTCGCTTACTTCATCGCCTTGATCTTCTTCATCCCCACCTACGCCACCGTGGGGCTAGAGTACCAGCCCGCCGTGCAGGTGAGTGCCATGCTCATGTGTGCTACAGGGCTGCTCGCGGCTTATTACCTCCCCAAGTGCTACATCCTGCGTTTCAAGCCGGACTGGAACACGGTGGACTATTTCCAAGATTACGCCAAAGAGGCGACGCAGGAAAGCGACCCCAAAAATTAGGGGTCGTAGCCGATGCTAGTCCTACCCACACAGGAAACCCGCTGAAGTTAAGGGGCATGGCTACCTTAGGCCTGGTCGGTTCAACAGGTCTACTTTGAGGAGGACTTGGTCAGAGACAACCCAAGCAGAAGTCTCTGAAGCAGGAAGGGGAGCCTCTCCTTTGATGGGGTTAACAGTGCGACTTGTATCGCTGCCCTAGTATAGAAGCTTTTATTGATGCGTGTTTTTATTTCATTGGGTTGGACGTAGATACAGATTTGTCTTGATGGGATAGACTTGTTAGAGAGGCCTTGCATTCTAGTCCTCCTGCTCAGGGTTGGCAAGCCAGAGTTAGAGATGGGAAAAGCATCCACAAACGACAAAAATGTCTCCTCTCCACTTTCTTCTTAGCCTTAGGGGATCATTGCAGAACACTCATGCAATGTTGGACTGGAACCTATATATGTCTCACAGAGATGGCTTACTCACAGCTGTCTCCAACCCTGTCCTATTCTGCTCAGCAAATGGGAAGCTGCCTTAGCATCTATGCATGGCATTTTGTTAGATTTGAAACAAGACTGCTTCAAAGCCAATGAAAACTATGTTTAAGGTATACCTTTAAACTAGCGCCTTTACAGAAAGGAGTTGCCTGCTTCAGATAGATGCTGGCAATGAAATCTTCTTTCGAAGTATATAATTTGGGCCTTGCTTAGTGGTGTCTTATGTCTAGTTAGAAATTGTTGTCCATGTTGCAGGAAAAAGCCTCTTGAATTATATCCCTGTAACGTGGAGACTAATGGATTGACAACAGAGGTGGAGATCTCATGGTGGCCAACAGATTAAGGGTTGACTTACTCAGAGGGGACCCACTAAAATCAATGGGCACGGCAAACCTAGGTGCATTAATTTCAATGGGTCTACGCTGAGTAGGACATCATTGGAGGTTGTTTTTTTTTTAAGACTGCAAGGACAACCATTCCTGCATCCACTGCTCTGTGCTGAGGTCTCCCTGCACACAGCTTACATTCGTCAAATCTAGTTTAAGATGTTTATTTGGAGATGTGTACTGTCTTATTGATTTATACATTTAAACTGGGCTTGATGGAATAGTCTTTCTGTTAATGTTTGCTGGTAGTGTTTTTTACCTCTTTCTGTTACATTTGCAAATAAAAAACATATTTTAAAAAGAAGTTGTCTTTATACCTAATCAGGGATGTGTCAAGTAGCTACACACCCCATCACTGCACATGCTGCCTTGACACAGTTAGCTACACTGGTTAGTGAGCTCTGATCCACAAGTATTACATGTACCTGTATGGATATTCTATCTAAAACTATTTGCTGACGAAGATTCATCTTCGAAACTGTTGATTCAATCCGGATATACTGTCTTGGACATCATCCACTGAAAGGCGTCATGGTGTTCCCCGCCAGCAATTCATTTCGTTGGCTACTTCTTGGTTATGGACTGATATATATATATATATATATATATATATATATATATATATATATATTTTGAAGTTGAGGAGTTGTAAATTTTGGATGACATTCTACTACTATAATAACACAGCTACTATATTCATTAGTCACGTGTTGCAGCTATATTTTAGCAGGATGACACCCCCCCCCCTGGCATCTGCTCATGTGGGATGGGAGCCTTTGCATCTACAGTTGTATGTGTGAAATAGTGTGCATCTGGTGGCTCAGTTCATACGTCATACAAGGCTACTAAAGGGTGAGACTAGTCAACAGGTGTGACATTGGAGGTGTGGCCATTATGCATTGGGACACACGGATGGGAACCTCTGCATAGGGGTGCAAAAGAGTTAACATTCCCATTCATCAGTGCCAGGGGCTGGACTAAGGAGGCTGACCCTTCCCAAGAAGAGGACAGTATAGATTTAGATCAATGGTTTGCAGAAGGGCATAGTTCAGAGGGCAGAAGCTGGGAAATATTGGAAGAGGAACAGAAGGAAGAATAAGAAGAAGCACCGGGGAGAGACAGCTGACAGACTCAGTGTCCTTGGAAAGCATTCCTGACCCCCCTTCTCCCACAACTAGATGGGCATTGAGAGTAGAAGAACAGAGAGCTCAGTGGCAAAAGGCTCAGATTAGCCAATGCAGGACTGGCGTAGATTGGGGAAGGACTTTACTTGGAGCAACGCCATCATTGCATAGAGACTACCTCCCTTTGTCTCACTCTGTGAATACTGAATAAATTACGTAGTAAGGACTTTTCGTGTTATCTGCTTTTTGGGGGGCTGCCACCGGGGGAGGGATAGTCATCCCTAAGCCTTGACCATCAGTGATGTTCATTTGGGCCTCTCTTGTGCCAGACCTATCATGCAAGATTGTTGGAAACATAAAACAGAATAACTCTATACACACTATCTTGGGTGCTCTGAGTGAGCCAGTGGTGTAACAGTTTGAGTGTCAGATCAGTACCTGGGGGATCAGGGTTCAAATCTTCATTTGGCCAGCTAGTCGCTGTCTCTAAGCCTAACCTATCTCACAGGGCTGCTGTGAGAATAAAGTGGAAGACAGGGAGAGCCTTGGAGGAGAGGCAGGATTACATATGTAGTAACTAAAACACATTTTAATAAAATAAGGGGGATGAAATGTTGAAAGAAGATATGGAAAAAAGCAATTATATTTTAAAATATGTATTTTGAGGAGGAAGAATCCTAGACATCCTACCCATTATGTTGCCCACATTTGCCACAAACCAGATGAAACCAGATATGTTTACGGCTTAAAGGCAGCACAAGGGGGCTATTTTCTCACAGAGATTTGAATGCACTGGTTGAATCTCTTTGCAAAGAACATGAAAATGAGATGGGATGGTGAAAATGATGCGAGAAAAGCCTCAGGACACCCTCCCCACCATGCAAATAGTTTTGTTTCCAAGTTAAAGCCAATTCAGGCTCAAAGCCTCAATGGATATGCAAAAAAGAGATCAGGAAAGGGGACCAGCAATATCACTGCAAATGACAAATGTCATGACAAATTACAGAGTGTTAAGACCACTGAAGACCAACTAAAACACCCCACAGTAGAAGCAAACATCAAGTTTTAACAAGGTATCTTTAAAAGAACAAAATACCAAACCTATTACCTCCAAGCTGGGGTTAGGGGGCTTGCTTGTTTTATACAGATGTTATTATTTTATTATTACATTTATTACCTGTCCTTACCAGCAGATCCCAGGGTGGGTTACAACTATTTAAAACTCAGAATTGAAAACGGTTAAAACATATTTCAGGACTCGGGAATAGGATGGGTCCTGAAAACACAACATCTCAGGTGTCAAAGAGGCCAGAGTAAAAATATCATGGATGCAGTAACAGTGCATTAGTGGTAAATTTATACGGAACTGTCTACACATCTTTCCACTTTATTAGTTGTTCTGCGATGCTTCCCCAATGCTGCCATATTACGGGCATCTGGAGGGGCAACTCTTGTACCATAGTGCAACTTACGTGAAGTGAGTCCTGATATACACATTTGGGCTTGTGCTCTGCCTAATCCATGCATTACTGCTATTTCCCAAAATACAATTCATTTTAATGTTATTTTGGCTTATGAAATGCACATTTTTAAACATACTTTTCATACATAATGTGCACACATTCGGAGAAGTGCTAATTTTGATAGACAGCTGTGTTTGGGCTCGGGCACCGTTTCAAAAAGTGTGAATGAAGTAGATGGGCATCAAAACACAAAAGCAAATTTATCTTCCCCCTCCCAAGTCCCTACCCAGCAACACCCAGCCACTGCACAGCTTACTGGGACTGGGCAGGTGCAGGATTAACTGACCACAGGTTACCAACAGTTCAGCACTGTAGCATTCGTGCTTGCGTGTTTGCATGGCGAGGGCAGATAATATTGTTTCGCTAGCTGGATTTGGCCCATGGGCTGCCAGATGGCCACCCACTGTTTCCAGAACATCATGCAAATGATTCATTTTGCTTATGATTTGATTTAATGGCCTCCACCTGCCCTTTCACGGGGCAGAGTTGCCCAGGTACCATTTGTCATTGCGTTCCACCAACTACTATTCAAATGCAACATAATCCCAGGCTTTAAAGCCTTTGCCTAGTGGCCATTGCCTCTAAGATCGCCACCCTAGTCAAGCAGGCGAACAGGATCAAACACAAATGGCCAGAGACAGAAGGGCAGAATGCAGCTTCATGGGCTGAAAATGAGAGCGACCACAGGTATGGATATGAAGCAGAGCAAATAAAGGAAGGTAAGTCTAGTCCTCCTTTCTTATGAACTGACTCCATAGGTAAAGGGACCCCTGACCATTAGGTCCAGTCGTGGCCGACTCTGGGGTTGCGGTGCTCATCTTGCTTTATTGGCTGAGGGAGCCAGCGTACAGCTTCCGGGCCATGTGGCCAGCATGACTAAGCCGCTTCTGGCGAACCAGAGCAGCGCACGGAAACGCCGTTCACCTTCCCACCAGAGTGGTACCTATTTATCTACTTGCACTTTGACATGCTTTTGAACTGCTAGGTTGGCAGGAGCAGGGACTGAGCAACGGGAGCTCACCCTGTCGCAGGGATTCGAACCGCTGACCGGGAAGTCCTAGGCTCTGTGGTTTAACCCACAGCGCCACCCGGGTCCGAACTGACTCCATAGCCACTTTCAAATAGCTAAAGGGCTGTCACGTGAAAGATGGAAGCACGCTTGTTCTTTCCTGCTCTGGAGGCCCCAAATCAATGGCTTCGAGTTACAAGAAAGGAGATTCTGACTAAACACCAGGAAGAACTTTCTGACAGTATGAGCTGTTTGACAATGGAACAGACCTCCCACGAGAGGTGATGGACTCCTCTTCCTCAGAGGTTTGTAAGCTGAGGTTGGGTGGCCACCAGTCATGTATGATCTAGTTGAGATTCCTGCATTGCAGGGGGGTTGCACTGGGTGACCCCCAAGGTCCTTTCCAACTCTACAGTTCTACGAGAAGAACTACAACAAAACATTTTCTTAATACGAAGTGCACTAACCCTCTCTTTTGCAAGGAAAGCTTGTTTGCTTTATCACGTTTATTTGCATTAAATTGCTCCATTGTCTCTGCTGTGACAGGCCAGTCCCATCAGGCCTCCTGTCCCTCAACCTGGGGGCAAACCATTCCACCAGGCTGCCTCAGTGGGAGAGTCAGGAAGCAGAAAGCTCATTCCATCAAGCACTTCCAGCCCCTGAACTGTGCAGACTGGTCATTATAAGAACAATGGCCCGAGTTCGATTCCCCCCTCTTTCTTCCATGTCTTTCCCCTCCTTGTGCCATGTTTTTTTTTAGATTGTAAGTCTGCAGGCAGGGATGGTCTTGTTTTCATTGATTGTATATAAGTCACGCTTAGCAGGGCAAAAATGTTCTGAATAACAACAATAGTTACCCACCATTCACCCGAAGGTCCTACAAATTTAAAATAGAACATTAAACACAGTTTAAAACAGCTTACAATCACAGAAGGGGGGGATCTGAAAAATATACATCTCAAAGGCCAGAGTAAAAAGCATTGAAGCCGGATCTTTAGCTCAGGAGTCTTATCACTAGTTTTGCCCACCCTGTGGAATGCCCTCCTGTCAGATGTCAAGGAAAATAACAACAACAACAACAACAATGACGACAACAACAACAACAACAACAACAACAATGTGATTATTTAATTATTTATACCTTGCCCATTTGGGAGGCTTCCAACACCTATAACAACATAAAAAACTGTCAAACATTAAAAACTTCCTGATACAGTGCTGCCTTCAGATGTCTTCTAAAAGTTGTGTAGTTCTTTATCTCCTTGACACCTGATGGGAGGGCCTTCCACAGGGAGGGCGTCACTACTGAGATGGCCCTCTGCCTGGTTCCCTGTAACTTTACTTCTTGCAGTGAAGGAACCACCAGATAAACAACCACCTGACTTTTAGAAGACATCTGAAGGCAGCCCTGTATAGGGAAGTTTTTAAAGTTTGATGTTTTACTGTGCTCGATGTTTTAATTTGTTGGAAGCTGCCCAGAGTGGCTGGTGCAACCCAGTCAGGTGGGCGGCATTTAAATAAATTTATTATTATTATTATTATTATTATTATTATTATTATTATTATTTATTACCTCTCCATACCCTGCAGCCAAGCATGGCATGGACAGGTGGGCTGGATCACCTGTCAATCATCTGATGCCACCATGATATCAGAAGATTGAGAAGTGGGTGGTCCCACCCACCTATCAAAGTTGGCCTGTGAGGGTAAAGGGAGATAGTGACCAAGCTGGAATGAACTGCCCATGTGCTACCTGATGGACAGAGAGTTCAAGCCTGCTTTCCACAGGGTTCAGGTGCACACAAAAATTCATTCACGCCCGGCAGGATAAGGCGACACATCACAAAGCCGCTGGTTGGTATCCTGCTTCTCTACCAGGTGGCCTTCAGACAAGACCTTCCACCCTTCAGCCTCCCATCTGCAATATGGGAAAGTACTGCCTTGCAGGGTTTGTTGTGAATCTCACATGACAAACAGCATGTAAACACTAGGCATAAAACAGAGATCTAACTTCCATTTTCCCCATCACAGGCTAAAATGGCTCTCAGTGCACTGCTTGGGCTCCTGGTTTCCATACAACTGAACGAAGCAAAGGCCAAGTCCCTGTTGACCCAGTTTAGTGCTCCGGGAGACTTTGTCCTTGGTGGGATGTTTGCCTTTCACTCCAAAGTACAGTACCTAAGCCAGGATGTGGAGCTGAAGACTCCCAAGTGTTCCGGGTGAGTAGGACCAAAAGAACCTCAGCAAAATGCACAGTCCACCAAAACTAGAGATGTAAAATTTCCAGGCATCTGAAGTTATGGAAAAGCACTTTCTCCAACATTTCTTTCAACATTGTAAAAGGAAATATTTCAATATCAATTTCCCCAATTTCTTGACACCTCCCCACAATAATACCTAGGTTGGGAAAACCAGACCACCCCCACCCCCGAAATCACCCCCATGGCAGACTTATTATGAGTATCTCATTCTGGGCTTCCAAACAAGGCAAGGGAGCTGTCCAGCATCAGTTGGTGCTGAATGGAAGAGGAGCTGTCCAGAGGGCACCTAGGCTAGGAACGAGCCTACGGAAGTTGTTGCACCAGCAACTTCCAGGCATCCAACTGGGGTTTAAGCATTCCACCTGTCTTCTTCTATCCTTGCCCCCCCCCAATTATGACTTTTTAAGCCCTAGTCCCTCCTCCCAAGTAGGACACTGACCAGGCTGCCTCATGTGACAAAGTGAGAGCTGTGCTAAGCAGAAAGAGCTTAAGTTTGGACTCCATACCAAACTAGCAATGATTGTGTGGGGTGAGCCGAACTGGGGACATAGAGAAGCTCCCAATTCTTCTGATTTTCTGGCTGAGACATTGTCTTGTGGAGGTGATTTCAGAGGTTCCCTGATCCCAGTTTATGCTGGGACGGGGCCATGCTGACATCATTTTCTGACAGTAAGGACTCATTTTATTCCAGCAAGGCAATGTCCTGTCACTGCATAGAGACATTATAGCACCTCTGAGTCAGGCATGCAAAAAGCTTGTCATGTCCAGACTGAAAAGGATAGCTAACTGAGGCTGCTAATTGGAGAATCCAATCTCCAATTAGGGATGAAGAATCTGGACTTCCAGATATTCCTGGGCTCCAACTCCAGTCAGGCCTGTGTGATCAATTTATTCCAACACATCTCATCTCCGACTCAACCTTCTATTCGTTTTTGTCATTCCAAGGTGCTTCAACGAAATGGTACAGTCCTAATGGGAAAGGTTGTTCCACCTCAGTAAAATTAGGAGTATGCAGAGTGTTGAGTGTGGCTTCTGAGTCTGATTAGAGATCAGATTTCATCTGCAGCAATCACACACATAAGAGATATTTGTAGAGTAAGAAAATAACAAAGCCACTTATTATAGGAAGTGCATAGCTTGGATAGAAAGGTTTCTAGTTCTAAGCTAACTAATCTAGAGAAGACAAAGGCAGTCATGCATGCTCCTTTGTTCTCAGAGGATAGTTCCAAAATGACCTTGAGGTCTGAGAGAGAAGTGTAAGAGGAGGAAGTTGTAAACAGGATGCAATCTAAGGTGTCTAAACTCCTATCTGCTAAACTGAGTTGCACCCAGACTCCCAACAAATTAAGCACCTTTGACACCCCCCCCCCCCAATTCTTGACTTGAAGTCCAGCAAAGGAACCTTTGTCATTCACCGTCCTTGAAATGATTAACTCTTTTTTAACCGCCTCCCCAAGCTTCGACATTACTGGATACAAGCGGCACCTGAGCATGCGCTTTGCCATCGACGAAATCAACAACTCGACTTCTCTGCTCCCCGGTGTCAAGCTCGGCTATGAAATCCACAACACTTGCAACAACCCAGCCGTGGCCAACAAGCCCACAATGTCCTTCCTCTCCAAGTACCCCAACCACTATGGCGTGGAGGTGCAATGCGATTATACCAACTATAAGCCTCGAGTTGTCGCCGTTGTTGGCCCCGGCAATTCGGAGCTGAGCGTGCTGGTGGCTCGGTTCCTGAAGTTCCTTTTGATCCCAGAGGTAAGATGGGAAGCGCATTGCACTGGCTCTTACGAAGATCTCTTCCTCCCTTCAAGGAAGAGTCTCCACTGGTGTGTTTTGAGTAGAATCCAGGGCGCTACATTGAGGCAGAAGGTTGATAGCCATCTGGGTGGTCGAGGAGCAGAATCAAGAATTATGATTGTGATAAATTACCTGCCCTTCATACTAAGGTCCCAGGGCAGGTTACAGCAATTGAAACACAACACTAATATTAAAAGCACAATATCACACAGGTTTTTTTTTGTGTTTTTTTTTAAACAGATTTAAAACAACTTAAAATCACAGAAATAAGGTGGGTCTCAAAAATATATATCTCCATTGTCAAAAGCCAGGATAAAGAGCATTCGCCAAATGCTGTATAATGAAAGTGCTGCATACACCTCTGCCAGGGTCCATCAGTGGAATGTCAGTGGAATGCTCTCCCCAATAAGGTGCATCTAACCGCACCATTGTTTTATTTTTCTCACAGACTTTTGGATGTGGTTATTGGGGACTGAAATAATTCATATATAATTTTCTGCTGCTTAATGTGAATTGCATTTATATAGCTGTTTTAATCATTTAATTATCCTGTACTGCAGAGACTGGAGTAAATGTCCATTCCAACGATGCATTTCTGTGATTCTATGCATGTTATAGGCATTAAGTATGTCTGTTCATTATGCCCCTATGCCTTGTGTCCAATGCTAGCCCTACCCAGAACAGACCTCTTTAAAATAAGGGACAGGACTAACTTAGGTTTACAAATTTCAGCGAGCCAACTCTGAATATAACTTAGCTGGGTTCTAGCCATAGATGCCCAGACACCCAAATCACTGTTGCTTGCCTGACTGCATTGCATCAATTCAACGGTTATTTGAATATCCCAGTTTTCATAGTCTCCATCTAAGAAGATAATAACTAAGAAGATGGGCTAGTGGCCCATCTAGCCCATAATTCTGTTCTCACAGTAGCCAACCAGATGCCTGTGGGAAGCCCACCAGCAAGACCCGAGCACAAGAGCCCTCTCCCCTCCTGTGGTTTCCAGCAGTGCATATTCAGAAGCATTGCTGCCTCAAACCATGGAGGCAGAGCATAGCCACCAGGGCTACTAACCACTGATAGCCTTTATCTTCCTCCATGAATTTATCTGCTCCTCTTTTAAAGCTGGTGGCCAAGTTGGTGGCCATCATTGCCTCCTGGGGAAGTGAGTTCCATAGTTTAACCATGCACCACGTGAATCTGCCGTGAATCTTCCATATCCTCCCTATCTTCCATCTCTCCCCAGATCAGCTACGCCAGTTCCAGCGATAAGCTAAGTGACAGGCAACTTTATCCATCGTTCTTCCGGACCGTCCCCAGCGACCGAATCCAAGCCGACGCCATGGTTCAGCTCCTGAGCAAGTTCAACTGGAACTGGGTGGCCACTTTGGTGACTGACGATGAATACGGCCGCCGGGCCCTGCAGATCTTCGTCCAGCTGGCTCTCTCTAAGGATATGTGTGTGGCCTACGAAGCCATCCTCCCGAGCGACCTGGAGGAAAGCAAGAGGAAAGAGGAGCTGTCCAAAATAGCCAACCAGCTCCAGAGGTCCAACATCAATGCCACGGTGATCTTCGCGCAACCGAGCAGTGCGGAGGCGCTGCTGAGGGTGGTGCTGAGCAGGGGCATCACTGGCAAAGTGTGGATCGCCAGCGAGTGCTGGGCAACCTCGCCCATCGTTGCTCATATTCCGAACCTGGCGAGAATAGGAACCATCATCGGGGTAGCGATAAAAAGCGGGGAGATGCCTGGGTTCAGAGAATATGTGCAGAATGTCGTGGCAGATCCTGGCAAGGACCAGAACAGCTCTGACACCAGTGATGGGGATGAGCAGTGCTCCGATTGCAGCTCTCTGACTCTTGCCGACTTCTCCACAGACACCGATCACGCTAGGTTCTACAGCACATTCAACACCTACAAAGCGGTCTACGTCATCGCCCATGCTCTCCACCAGCTGCTTCAGTGCAATGCCACAAGCAAGTGGTGCAACATGAGCAGAGAGGTCTACCCGTGGCAGGTGAGTGAGGAGGAGGCAGTACAGGGTTACCTGCAAGGGCTGTGAGTTTTATTGGCTTTGGTCATTGTGAAAGGACTCTACACTCTCTCTCTCTCTCTCTCTCTCTCTCTCTCTCCTCCTACCTGAGTTATTGAAACCAAGGCTGAGGAACATTTTCTTTATTTTTTATTTAGCTTGAGACTTGTGTTCTTTTCTGGGCAACCACCTCAGGGTCACATGGCAGTGGAAGGTGGAGCCATAAGCAAAAAGTGGGTGGGGCAACTAAATAAAATGTTACCTTTGCACAGTAGGCTAGTTTTTATGTATGTCCACAAACCCCTGTCCACCCACCATCCAGACAAGCACGAGTTCAAGGGCACATTCCACTTAGGCATAAACACTAAGTCCTCCTGAACCTTCCCGAGAAGAGGAGGGCAGTATAGATTTACAACAGTGGTTTGCAGAAGGTCATAGTTGCAGAGGCTGAAGAGGGGAGAAGATGGGAAGTATTGGGAGAGGGCTAGGAGGAGGAAGGAGCAGTAGAGGAGAGACAGCTGACGGACTCAGTGACTTTAGAAAGCATTAATGACCCCCCCCCCCAGACCCGGGAAGTATTGAGAGTAGTAGAGCAGAGAGCTCAGAGGCAGAAAGCACAGATGAGCCGGCGCAGAGATGACGTATAATAGGAGAGACGGAGGGGGTGGGACTTTATTTGAAGCAACATCATTATCTCTCTGTCTCTGAGACTATTGAATAAAAGACTTGGTAAGGACTCTTATTATTTATCTGCTTCTTGGCTGACACTGTGGGAGGGATCGGATTCCCTGAAGCCTGACAGAAAGCAGCCACTGTAAGGGTTTCAATCCTCCAAACTTTGGAAGGGCTGCATTTACTCCAGTCATCTCAGAAATCCCATTAGACTCCCTGTTCTCATGTAAGCACACCTGCCCATTGGTGGGTCAGGGGTACAGCCAGCTTTATAAACCTGCTCCAGATTCACCCCTGACCTCCCATCCCTTACGGCAGCAAGGGAAAAATGCACTTAAATTCGTTAGTTTTTATACCACCAGTTATCTGGTCAATCGAGGGCCCCTAAGTCATAAGCGCATCGTTGCCCAGCCGAGGGTGGTAATACCAGCATCCTCACCAAAGGGAAATTGCCCACACACTTGCCTAGTTTGGCTTTGCAAATCTTTCGTATTTGGAGCACAAGAGTGCAAGAACAGCCTCGCTGGATCAGGCCGAAAGCGCATCTCCTCTGACATCCTGTTCTCACACTAACCAGATGCCCATGGAAAGCATCCTTAAATCATGTGTTGCATCAGCGGTGAGGAGGCAGTATAGAGGAGCTTATGCTTTTAATAAAAAAAATACTAGAGGCTTCGATGTGCCTCCAACCCTCTGCTGACACCCCCCTCACTTAGGGTTTTAAATAACTACAGTTCTTCGGGTTCTTCTCCTTGTTTTGCAGCTCCTGGAAGAAGTAGCTCGGGTCAACTTTACCATCAATTCTCATCTGGTTCATTTCAGCAAGTCGGGAAATCCTCCAACAGGTTACGACCTGATTTACTGGGATGCAACCACACATGGAAACCACGAGTTTGTCAGTTTCGGTAGCTATCATCCCCTGCAGCCTCAGCTTAACATCAGCAAATCAAAGATCCGCTGGAACACAAAGGAAGGGAAGGTTCGCACTAAGTTGTTTATTCACTACTTACATACCTCTTGGCTTCTAAACAAATCCTCCTTTCTGCAAATGGTGGTGGCAGTTTTCATATTCTGTCCCTATTAAGTCCAAGCTCTGTTTAAACAGAACTAGGTTCTCTAGGCCTACTAAAGACATTTTCTCATCCTCCTCCAGTGCCCCTCATCTTTATCCTTAAAGGTCCACATCCTTCTCTTCCTACTGCTCCTCACAAGTCAGCTGGCTTTCTTCCAGCAAGATTTTTCAGGCATAAGGACTAGAAACTTAAGGGGGAAAATTTTAGAAAGAAAGAAAATAGATCATCTCAGGCTGCTGACTTTTACTGCCCAGTATTCAGTCCTCAGTTTGGACCATCCACTAGTAGAAGCTTACCTTTCCCAGGATGGTATCAGTGTTGGGCGCTAGCATATTCAGGAAGCTGTCGAGGCCCCAGAGCTCTCAAAGGGTTGCTGTCTGCTGGTTCCAACTTCTGCTCCTTGCTGCAACTTGCAGTGGTGCTCCTCCATCTTGTCACTACCTATTTGCTTCCTCATCTACTGGCTTGCGGGGACAGACGGACTGCTAGAGGAGGGGTTGCCAACACAGCGCTCCTGGGCACAATGACACCCCTTTGGTCTTCCTCTGGCACCTTTGAGGCCCTCACTCACTGCTCCCTGTAGAGGAGCTGAGGGTGGCTACCATTTTGTCCCTTGAAAAGTACAGAGATGGAGGAAGTTGGAAGAGTGGCAATCCTTCCCACTTCCTCTATCACTTTTAGGTATGCTTCAATGCTTAAATTCATTCTACTAGATATACCTTGGGATAAATGGAGTGTGCTTGCTTTCTCCCTGCCACTTGTGTGGTAGCTGGGTGCAGGAATGATTCAGGGGAGCAGAGAAAGAAGAGATCAGAGTGGGTGGCATCTATGGCATTTCCTTTAAAAAAAAGTCCAAGTGTATTATGGGGCCTAAAAGGGCTGGCAACCCCAGATGTAGAGGAAAGGGGGGGGGGCTAGCTTGTTTTAACAGGGTTTCCAAAGTGGTGGTGGGGACAGCACGGTAAATACCTTTTGTTTGTTTCTTTCATTTCCTAAAGCCCCCCATATCAAGATGTACACAGGAGTGCAAACCAGGGCAGAAGAGATGGCTGAGAGGAGAACACAATTGCTGCTTTCTGTGTGAAGACTGTCCTGCAAATTACTTCCAGAACAAAAACGGTGAGCTGGAGTTTTTCCAGATGTGCCAAGGGGGCCTCCTCATTCAACAACTGTACATTGGCAGCGAAGTTTTGGACCAACGCGTCTTTCTTCTTTTTGCCTTATCAATATTTTTAGCTCCTGTTCATGTTCTCCACCCCATGTTCCATTCTTACATTTTAAGTAAGAATGATCAGATGCATTTTTAGCCAATTAACTACGTTTGCATGATAATGAACAACAGAAAGGATGAGGGAGTAAACTTTGTCTCAGGTGGTGCATGTAAGGTAAGGTGAAAAGGTAAAGGAGCCCTGAATGGTTAAGTCCAGTCAAAGGCAACAAAGAGGTTGCAGCGCTCATCCCGCTTTCAGGCCGAGGGAGCTGGCGTTTGTCCACAGACAACTTTCTGCGTCTTGTGGCCATCATGACTAAACCACTTTTGGTGCAACAGAACACCGTGACAGAAGCCAGAGCGCACAGAAACGCTGTTTATTTTCCTGCCACAGTGGTACCTATTTATCTACTTGCACTGGTGTGCTTTCGAACTGCTAGGTTGGCAGAAGCTGGGACAGAGCAACAGAAGTTCACCTCGTTGCACAGATTTGAAAGGCTGACCTTCTGATTGGCAAGCCCAAGAGGCTCAATGGTTTAGACCACAGCGCCACCCACATCCCTTTCGGTAGTGCATGGGAGGCTTTGTCTTAGAAGAGGCATCTTTTAATCTCTCTCTCTCTCACACACACACACAATGGGATGCCTCTTTTGGCACCATCGTAGAAGAGGTATTCCTTCTTTTCCTACACACAATGACTGTCACCTGAAGACTGTTTTCTTAAAAAAAAAAAAAAGTGCTGGCATTAAAAAAGGATCAGACTAACCAGGGAAAGGGCAACTTTTCAGCCAAACAAACTAGGTTGCATCCAACATAGTTCTACTCAGCCTCCTCCCCTTCTTGCCTAATCAACTATTCTTTTCATCCAGATCCCCATGAATGCACCCCATGCCCTAGAGAGAAATGGTCTCCTCCGCAGAGCACCACATGCTACGACAGAGCGTTTGAATACCTGGAGGTGACCGACACCCTCCCCATCAACATGGTGGCCTTGACGGTCTTGGCCATGGCCCAAATGGCCGTTGTCACCGGCATTTTGGCCAAGCACCGTGGCACCCCGGCCATGCACTTTGTCGGTGGCATCCCCACGCTCTCCATTGTCCTCTCCTCAACCTGCTTCTGCAGCAGCTTCTACTTATTCGTCATCAAGCCCACCTCGATGGTCTGCAAGCTCCGGCAGCCCCTCTTCTTCTTCAGCTTCACCATCAGCTTGGCCACACTGCTTGGCAAGACACTCCAAAGCTCAGGGCTCGGCTGGACCTTGAAGAGACCTAAGCTGAGGAAGCACCTGATGGGCCTCTGCATCCTCCTCAACATAGCCATCCAGGGCCTCCTTTGCCTCGTGTGGTATTTCTGGAACCCTCCTTCGTTGGAGGAGAGCACCGAGCTGGAGAAGACCATCCTGGTGCAATGCCGGGACAGCTCCTTCCCAGGATACAGCTCGCTCCTAGCCCATGACTTTGGTCTGGCTGCCGTCTGCTGCCTCTGCACCTTCATGGGGAACAACTCGGACCAGAGGAACGACAAGGCCGCCAAGTCCATTAGCTTTGCAATGATCCTCATCCTCATCATCTGGACACTCTTCGTGCCCACCTACGCCACCTCCCAAGGGAAGTTTGTCTCCCTGTTCCAGGTCTTTGCTGGCCTGGCCAGCATCTTTGCCATCTTCGGTTCCTACTACTACCCAGTGTGTTACATCCTTCTCTTCGCACCCCACATGAACACAGACGCCCACTTCCGCTGCCTGCCCCAGAACCCTCCAGCAGATGGCAAGCCAGATGCTCCAGAAACTAAGTAACGTAGGGAGCAGAGCTGTCAACCATCCCTTATTTGGTGGTAAAGTCCCTTATCCCAGTGCTGTGTCCCGCTGCTGTCCCTTATTGATGATGTCCCTTAAATTTCCTGGGTTTCAAAGGAAGCAGCTCTTCTCCCTCCCTCCCTCCCTGCCGGCCAGGGAGGAGGCAGGCTCCAACTGTGTTGCTTGGCTGCGTTGCTCACCCAATAAGGAGTCTAAGAACGATAGGGGGGTGGAGCTTGCATGCCTTGTGCCGATCAAATCGGCCGCGTTGCCTGGGGACTCGCCTTTGCTCAGCGCTTCCCAGCGGAGAGGTGACGGTGGTTTTCCTTGCTGCATCCCCTTTGCCGGGTTGCTGCACTGTGGGAACCACCGCTTGAGGCTTTGTTTGGCTGCTGGCTGGGCTTTCTGCCTTTGGCTTGGAGGGGCTCAGAAGCTGAACATACCTGTGCTCTGAAAATCCCTTATTTTGGCTGCTGATCCCTTATTTTCGAGGCTGCTAGTCCCTTATTTTCAAATCTGTAAGTTGACAGCTATGGTAGGAAGTGGGAGAAGAATGCCGGCTTCCCACTGGGGCATCCGGTCAGCCACTGTGAGAACAGGATGCTGGACGAGATGGGCCATTGGCCTGATCCATCAGGGCTCTTCTCACATTCTTATGTGCCCTCTAGTGTTTCTCAAACTTGATAAACACTGGAGGGCACCGTAAGTCTCCAGCTGTTGTTGGGACTGCAACCCCCATCATCTCTGACCACTAGTCCTGCTAGCTAGAGATGATGGGAGTTGTAGTTCAACAGCAGCTGAAGACCCAAATTTGAGAAACACTTTTCTAGATAGTGCTGGACTCCACTATTTCCACCCTACCCCTGATTATTTACCATGGTGGCTGGGGCCAGCATCCAACCTCTGGAGAACCACAAGTTCGCCATTCCTACTGTAGGAATTAGAGCAGATATCTCTACCCTGATGTCCCCCGGGCATTGTTAGATTACAGCTCCCATCCTCCCTAATTCCCTTGGTCAGGCTGGTTGCGGTTGATGGAATCAGGAGTCCCAACAACATCCAGAGAGCGTTAAGTCACAGACTCATAAGCACATTTGACACAGAACTCTGGCTCAGTGAGGACGTGAAGTGGTTCTTTGGCTACGTTTCAAGGAGGTTCTCACTGCATCTATTAGCAGCCGTTCCAGCAGGCTGCAGAAACGAAGGAGAGGGAAAACAGCACAGTCTACCATCGGCAGTGCCAGAGCGGGGCAAACACAAACACTCTAAACAAGGAACTTGCCTTAGGGCCATATCCCCTTGTGGGCAAACTTCCGTCAGTGATGGACGGAGCCTGAGGCAAAAATGGGCAGATGAACAGGTGACTTACCTTCATATATTCTCTGTAGTTACATGCAAAAGTCAGTGGCTTCTCCATGTGTGTGTGTGTGTTAGGATATTTCCTAACATCCTCCCCCTTTCCGTGTAACCTGTAGTACCTGTGGTTCAACCCAATTGCAACCAACAGGTTATGGAGACCGGGAGACGACGTGGAGGCATGATGACCTTTGTTTCCCTGGCAGTATCCCAACAGTGCACACACACACACCCCTCTCTATCCACGCCAGTAAAAGATATGACCACGGTTCACGAATTTGTTCCTGAGAAGGGTGCGGAGCAGAGCCAGAGAGGATTGTTGCTGGGTTGTAACCCAGGAAGCAGAGACATCACCTTGCCAACAAAGGTCCGTATAGTTAAAGCTATGGTTTTCCCAGTAGTGATGTATGGAAGTGAGAGCTGGACCATAAAGAAGGCTGATCACCGAAGAATTGATGCTTTTGAATTATGGTGCTGGAGGAGACTCTTGAGAGTCCCATGGACTGCAAGAAGATCAAACCTATCCATTCTGAAGGAAATCAGCCCTGAGTGCTCACTGGAAGGACAGATCCTGAAGCTGAGGCTCCAATACTTGGGCCACCTCATGAGAAGACTCTCTTCATGAGAAGAGAAGACTCCTTGGAAAAGACCCTGATGTTGGGAAAGATGGAGGGCACAAGGAGAAGGGGACGACAGAGGACGAGATGGTTGGACAGTGTTCTCGAAGCTCCCAGCATGAGTTTGACCAAACTGCGGGAGGCAGTGGAAGACAGGAATGCCTGGCGTGCTCTGGTCCATGGGGTCACGAAGGGCCGGACACGACTAAATGACTAAACAATAACAACCCAGGAAAAGCCCTAAGAGCTGGATATTCTTCAACTCCGTTATCTTCTTGGATGCAGTATCTATTCTGTGTTAGGCATTACCCTTTCTCTTGTTCAGTTTTAAGCTGTTAAACTAGGTTGGTTTATTTGCATTGCTTCATACAAACTTGTACATACTGATTCAAACTGTTGTGCTTAATTCTTCATTTGGTACGCTGTGAGCTACTTTGGGCACAGTTCTGAAGGAAAGCGGCACACAAATAAATGCACAATGATCTAGTTGGATGTAATCGAACATTTCCTGTCCCTTTCCTATATGCTTCACATGGTTTAAAAAGGTGTGCAATGCTGTTAACTTGACCCAAGCCTTTGGGACAGGTTTGGATGACAACGCAGGTGAAGGTGTTGGGACTTCACACACTTACATGTGTAACTTTAAAGGTGCTTCTGCAAGAGACAGAATCGGAGGTGTGGCACACACATAGCCTAATATGCCCTCTGATTCCCTAATCCATTTGGGCAAATGGGACACTGCTTCACCAACTTCAGCCTGCCCTAAGCCAGCCCCCACCTGACAACCTGTTGAAGGGGGTGGTCCTGCCTGTCAGCTTCCTCCTCTTTAAGCTTAGTGTTTTCCTCCTAGAACTTAGCAGGGAGTAGGAGGATGAGGACAAAACTAGAATGAGTTGGCTTTCCTTGTCATGGGCTCTGGCGCCACCTACTGTTCGTCTCCCTGACGTCTGCCCTACCAGTCCCAATGTGCACCAGCCACCAATCCCCTGATTACTACAAGAAGAAGAAACCTTGGGCTATGAAGAAGACTCATAACTGCATCAGGACAAAGCAAGATTGGACTGCCAGCCAGGAATAAGTTACGGTGCTTGCAGAATATGAAATATACAGTACACAACACACACACCTCTCAAAATAAAGTATCACCACAAATAAAGGAACGACAGAAAAGTGCTTTTGTCACGTAAAAATTAAAAGCTTTTTTTAGTGTTTAAAATAGCATTTACACATAAGCTGCTATATATTAACTATACAGACACTTGAATTTTAATACAATATCTACAAAAAAGAAAGAATTCAATTATGAAATAGACATGTAAAATGGGGAAACAGTACGGTTCACACTGCCCAAAGGTTGACCTTGGGAACTGAACCAGTTCTAGGACAGTTAACGTTTGAGAGTGATAGGGAGTAAAGATTCTCCCCACCTCCAGTCATTACTTAAAATCATTTATTTTAAATTGTTTTCCTCTACTGTACATAAATTCTTTACACATCTTTCTAATCACTGATTAGAATTAAAATCATTCTTTTGAAGTTACTCACTACAATCCAGATAAACAAAATTTTAAAAAAGCCAAGGGGTGAGTCCACCTAGTGGATTAACAGCAGATCCACACCATTCAAAGTTCATAGATCCTACAATGCAGGAATAACAGCTAAAGAATTCCTGGCATAGAATCACAGAATTGTAGAGTTGGAAGGGACCCCAAGGGAGCTGAAGGGGTGTGCATTTAAAAGCACATGACTTTTCCCCAAAGGATCCCAGGAACCTCAATCTGTTAAGGGTAGTGGGACTGATAGCTCTGTTGGGAGGGAAACAGCACTTCCCAGGGTTGACTGGGGGAAGCCATGTGCTTTAAACAGATGGTGTGGATCTGCCCGAAAACAGAACAGGAACAAAAGCAAGACTGGCCTAAGGTCAATGACAAGACAGTGGGGCATGTTTGTCCAATTACAGTCAGATTAAACAATCATGGGTGGATCACTCTAAAAGAGTGTAGAAAGAGCACAGAACCACAGGGACACAGCAAGTGAACCATTTTAAACATGGGTGAACCATTTTCAAGGTTGAAGACCAATGTACCCCCTTAAAAATGGGTTGGGCCAACTTAAGGCAGCTACCTATGTTACACCTGCCATCAACCTAACAGCTATTTTGGAATTTGGAAGCTTCTAAGAATCCCTAACAGGTCCACACAACTGTTGCAAGGCTGCCCCCTGCTACATAGGTGGTATTATTGTATTATCTATGTGTGTCTATGCCTGTATCTATCCACGGGGGTGTTGCAGATCTTACGATTCACGAAGCAAATAGTTGTGCTATTCTAAACGCTTGCTCATGTGAGTTTTGCCGTAAGTACTGGAGATATAAAGTTGTAGCCAATGTTTGTTTTACTCAAGAGAAGACCCTACCCCTATACTTAATGCACAAGACGCAACATAGTTCCATCAATTTCAATGGGTCTACTCTTCAGTAAACCTTGACTGGATGTAACCCCATTTAACTATATATCCACAAGAAGAAACGGCTGGTCTTTGCACTCCTCTTCTCCGAGATTTGCACCCTCAGAGTAAACTGATTTGTGAGTCTTAACATCTCTTTTGGGATGTCTGCAAGGAAGCTGAGCTGCCTAGGAAGGAGCCCTTGGCAAGTTCACCGCATCTGATGACAGCATCTCTGCTAGGGGGCACCACAGTTCGGTGGTCAAGCTTTGCACGCAGACGGTCCAAGTTTCAATCCTTGGCATCTCCAGTTAAAAATGGTCAAGTGCTCGATGGAAAAGACCACAGACCCTGGTGAGAATTGCTGTTGCCAGTCAGAACAGGCAGTGCATCTACTTGTTCTGACTTGGTAGAACATGGGAAGCTGCTTTATCCAGCTTAGCACCGTCTACTACACTGACTGGCAACAGCTCTCCAGGCAGAAGAACTCTCCTAGCCTTAGCTGGTGGATTGAGCCAGCAATCTTCATGCAAAGCAGAAGCTCTGCCACTGAGCTGCTAACCTTCCCCAGAAACCAGCTGTTGAGGAATAACCACAGTGGCAGGGAAAGTGCTTTGCAGGGTGCCCAGTCCCTTACCGTTGCTGTGTCGGGAAATCCTGGAGAGCTGCTGCCAGTCAGAGCAGATGGTGCTGGGCTAGATATAGCAATGGCCTGAGCTGGAGATAGGCAGCTTTATATTATTCTGAGACTTTTCCCTGCCACCGTAAACCAAAGATGTGGAGTGGTGGCAGGAAACTGACATGGGCTGGTGTAGCCATCAGAGTGGACCTACTGAGATTGATGGACCTAAGTTCATCGTGCCCATTAAGTTCAATGGGTCTACTCTGAGGAAGGCTGGCACTCGAGACAACCCATGGATGCCCTGCAAAAGCACAATTCCCAAGATTATTATTTTTATTGGTGGGGGGGAGAGGTTGCTATCACTGCAACTCCAAACAGCTGAAAGATGAGAATGCAGTTGTGGAGAGAGAGAGAGAGAGAGAGAGAGAGTGTGTTGGGCAGAGTAAGCAGGTGATTGCAAAAAAGCAGAACCGTTCTCACGATTGTCACTATAATGTCACAGCCTTTCTCACAAAGCATGCCATTGCCACCACATCCAAAAGCACAGACCTGATAATACTTTGTCATTTTGACTGGCTTGCCATTTTTAACTTACACCTGCACACACACAAAATGGAAAGAGGAAACCGAAACATATAGAGGCTATTCCACATGACCCCAAAGTAGAAGTGCTAACACAGCCTTGTCCAAATTTCTGATAGCTGTGATGCTTCCGTGTATTATTATTATTTTTAATACAAGCTGGCAGAAAGCGGCAGTCACTCTCACCATGGCCCAAAGCTTTGTTTTTAAGTGTCTCTTCATTTGGGGTCCCTTTCCAACTCTACAATTCTATCTACGATGTGGGTGTTCCTCCTAATTCAAAAGAAAAGCCCAGAACAGCAGCTTATGCAGATACATACGAGGCAACCTCCCATGACAGCAGGCCAGTTCTGCTGCCTCTCCTTTTTGGGAGCTAGACGCTGTATGCGGAGATGCACCAAAATGACATGCTCCCAATGGAGGCTATTTGGAAGGAGGAAAGCCGAGATCTTTCTCATCCAGAGATGCAACAGGCATCCTCAGCCAAAAGCAGTGAGCTCTGCAATGGCATTTCTCCATTAGGTGTGTGGATCAAGAAGCCACTTCCAATGCACAAGTTATTTGCCTTCCGAGGTTCCCCATCGTATCTCTGGATGAGTCAGTAGTCTTAGTTTACTTCTTTCTCATCAGCCTCCACTGGGTTTGGGCAATTGCCTCTGTCAATTAGGTGTATGGATCAATGCCCCAAGACCAGTGGAGGCTGATGGGAAGGAAGGAAGCCAAAAGCGGCAACTCACACATAGCCAGTGAGCACCCTCCTCCTCCAGCGAGTCCTGCGGGCTGCTACAGGAACTCTTTGACAATGTACATTTGCTCATATGACGCCAAGAAACATTAACACACTTAATTATTTTAGTTAATTTATTTCTCGCCACACAAGTAGCCATCCAAACGGCTCCAGCCCAGTTTGGAAATTTCAGTGCTAGCAATTTTATTCTGCTGCAGAAGTTTGTTATAGTAGCAATTGCACCTTTTCCTGTCCATTGATAAGCACAGCCATCTATATTCAACTGCCAAGCAAGTGAGCCATGTTTTGTAGATCATAGAATTCTGCATTCTCGCTCAGCTTTTTAAAAAGCATTTTTAAGAAGTTCTAGCTCTCATCGTTGAGAAGCCGAGCTTGAAAACATAAGCATGTGGACTGGAAGTCAGCAAAACCGTTAAGTGATGTGGAAGTGAGGGTGGGTGGTGGGTACAGGAAAGACCACATCCACACCATACATTCAAAGCACTATGATACCACTGTAGACAGGCATAGCTTCCCCCACAGAATTCTGGGAGCTGTAGTTTTTAAGGGGTGTGTTGTTAGGAGACCCTCCCATTCCTTACTGTAGAGCTACATTTCCCAGAGTGGGAACACAAAATGACCAAGCCAAACCCGGGAGGAGGGCAGTACTGGGTTCATTCACCCTCATGCACAGTAGAAGCTAGTTCATGAAGACATATGGGGCACTGCCCCACCAACTTCAGATGCCTTCAATCCACCTGCCTATATCTCTTTCTTACAACCAGTCCAAGGACTGCAAAGGACTTTTTAAAAAAATGGTAAAGACCAACATTTCTGACACTTCAAAAAGCTTGCTGCTATGTGCAAAACATTCTCATTTCTGAAGTCCAGCGATCCGCCAGCATTTGCGCCAGGCCAGACTGTGGACGCTGTAGCTCAAAGTACAGGAAAACACTCATTTAAAAATGAAAAGGGGGGGGGCCCTCACAGAAGACAGCCAGCAGTCCACATGAGTATTTGGGGAGGGGGATGGACGGATGTGGAATGAGAAGGCCGGTCCCCCCCCCTTTCCTCCTGATAAGCAAGCTATAAGAGACAGGCCAGCTTGCACACAGTACACACAATGGGAAGTATTGCTGGCTCAGTGCTATCAACACAGCTTATAAAACCAATGGTCAAGTTAAGTGCTCAAATCTCAAATCGCCCGGAAGAAACAAATAGGGCGAAAACAGATAAAATACATGTGACAGAGAATGCAACAACTTGTAAACCTGGGGGTTGCATCTCACCTTTCTCATTTGCCTAGAACATGGACACTCCATGCTGGTCAAATACTATATCAATACTATACCTTGTCCATCTTACTGAAGCATCAGGTGGGCATTTTGGCTCTGCAATTTATTTTTTAAGCAGTGCTCACATAACGTTCAATACTTGTCCACCTTTCACTTTACTCACCTCTCCAAAAGAGAGTCAGGAATATTTTTACAAAGTTGAGGTGTGTTTGTGTGATCATGGTGTCACTAGTGGGTACTAACCGATAGGCACCGACCACACTTTTCTCCAATGTTTCTAGAACTGGTTTGTTCTTGGTGGTTTTGTGGCCTTTGTTCATAGACGCAGGAAAATGTATGTATGTATGCTTTCATGTCAGAAAAAAAAACCCCCACAGGTTTTCAAAACCACTCTCACCACGCTTAAAATTTTATGTCTGTTTTTTATCTTCTTTGGTGGCAATCTTGGAAGTTCATGCCCATCATTTATATGAAGTGCTACAACAATAGCCCAGCAGAGATGCAGAACAAGAACGACAGCTGGTTGTCACTCCAGGATGAGAATGGGGGAAGTGTAGCCCTCCAGATGTTGCTGAACCACATCTGCCATCTCTGACCATGCTGGCTGGGGCTGGTGAGAGCTGGAGTCCAGCAACATCTGGAAGACCACAGATTTCACCCATCCCTGCTCCAGAACGAGAAGTGAAAACAGCACCAGGGAGATGTGAAACTGTCCAAACAGTAACATGGTTGGGCAAAGTTTAAGTAGTTTCCCTCCTAAGGGAAAGCCAGCTTATTCAAGTTCATTCACTCAGTGATTTTCACTACCTCCATCTATTGCAAGACAGTAGTAACCTCAAACATCCACATACATTGTACAGGTTTTTGAAAGTGATCATGAAGAAGTGCTAAGCAACCCACTTTGCAATCCTAAATTTCAAAAAGGATCCACCATTATCTAGGGCAGGGTTGCAGAACCTGTGTCCCACCAGAGTTCTTCAGAGCCTGATTCCCATCAGTCCCCATCCAGCATGGCCAACATCAGGGATGATGGGAGTTGTAGTCCAACAATATCTGGAGGGCTGCTGATTCTCTGTCCCTGACCTAGGTCAACCACAGAGTGAAGGAAAGTATATCAAGTGACACACAACCCCTGCTTCCCATTCTCATTTGGGTGGCAGGTCTATGACACAGATATGGGGAATTGCTCAAGCCGTAAGTCCGTATTTTGCTTGGCACTGGTCAGAACACAAACAGCTACATCTGATTGGCATTTCAAGCTTCCCATCGAAGGACTGGGACCACTTGAGTCCAATGCCATCTCTAAACAGGGTATGTATCCCATCACTGCAGTATTCCTGAGGGATGCCTCTCCAACCTTACGAATCTTTCAAGGTGGTCCTGGGGTCATTCTATATTCTTAACAAATCACAAGTATGTAATTGTCTCTGATGCACTGGTGCATTTTGATGCTTAAAGTTACTGAACAGGTAGCTATTTTCCCCTCTACCCTGCATACAAATTTGGAAGCAGGTGGTAACGGAAATGTCTGTCAGCCCCACGTGACTCTTGTGTGTATCAGCTTCTAATGGTATGTGACAGTCGCTGTCACATTTATTTTTAACAGTGCTGTCGTTTTAAATTGGGTATGTAACCAGAGTCAGATTTTGCTGTTTGCAAACGCTTAGATGAAAAGCCACTGGGTGTAATGAAAGGCCAAGTTGAATTTATTCCTGCTTTCTTACACAGAAAGCAAGCTGGACACTGAATCCCTTTTCTCTGGCATCAGCTGCTTTTGCCTTCAGTGCAGGGGGAAAGCAAATGCTAGCAGCTGATGCCACAGAGAAGAGAGCAGAGCTGAGAGATTGATTCCCTTGTTCCCTTTAGCAAAGAGAAACAAGAAACAGCGAGCGTGAGCAAACAACGGAGGCAGGAGCAGGACTTGCCCAAGGTGGACAGGAGACCTCTTGGCCCAGCTGCTTGTGGTAACTGGCAGACACTTCGTAGTTTCATGGTTCGGAGAAGTCCAGTGCACAATTCAAACCTGAAGAAGTGCATGGAGGGAGAAGCACAAAGTGCCCAACTCTCTACCAAGTGAGTTATTTCCCCCCTTTTTAGGGCAATCACATGGTGTAGATCCAGGCACCATGTAGCGTGCAAACAAGGCCTGAATAGTAAAATGAAGAAAGGAAGCAAAACCTTGGCACAGAGCCAGATCTTCACTTATGATTGGATACAGGACTCCCATAATGCACCACTTGCAGACACACCTTAGATTTTATGGCTCCTGGCTAGCACTGTCCTTTTCATAGCAAAAGAAGAAAGGTCCCCCCACCCCCAGATGGAAATAAAGTAACCGGAACATTTTTAAAAAACAAAAAACAAAAGAAGGTGCAAATATGCATGACTGGAGAATTGTGTGTTGTTGCTTTTTAAAAGCACTATATAAAATGCTATTTCTTGATTGAGAACACAGTATAATTGCACTGGGGAGAGGATGCCACAGATACCAAAGCTCATTAGGGTATGTGAAGAGAACACCAATCAATCACATTGGTCAGGGTAGGGGAAGCAGAAGGAGAATTAAAAAAAAAGAAGAAAAAGATTCCACTGATTTGCAGATATCTAAGTTTCCAGGATTTCTGTTCCTCGTTTGCTTGCAAACATCAAGAGTCAGGAAGGCGTGACATGCAAAGGACAGTCCAAATAGTTTCTCCCCCCCCCCAATCTCTCTGTCTCCACCCCTATTTCTTTTCCAGCGTCAATTTGCAAACTTAAAAAAGGAACCCCAAGAAAACAAACCCTCCGCACAAGAGTCTTTTGAAGGCACTTCTTGTTCACATAATGTCAACGAAGAATTCGCAAGGGTTGCCCATGGCCTTCTGGAACGACTGGCGGCTGCCGGTCAGCTCGGGGGGGACGGAGGCGAGTTCCCGCACGGGGGGACCCCCAGGGGGCCCACTTGTCCCATAGACTTTGGGGCCTAGCTTGGGGAGGCTGCAGAGCGGAGGAACGCCCGGAGGCCCGTGCGAATGGCGGCTGTGTGGGCTCCTCTCGCTGGGGGCAGCAGAGGCGCGGCTGTGGTGGCTGAGCTGGCTGAGCTGGCTGGCCGGCCGCTCGCGCCGAAGGACGCTCCCTGCTACCCCGCTCCGGGCAGTGGGATCCGATTCGCTGCCACTGCCGGCTGACTTGCGGTCCTTATCCCGAGCCAGGGTCCTCCGGCTTTTCTCGCTGTTGCTTCGGTTAGAGCCGCTGCTTTTACTTCCTGGGGGGAAGGAGGGAAGGGAAAGGGAAGGGGGTCAGTGAAAGGGGAAAGAAACGCAAGTGGCACGTCGCCCACGCTTCCGACCGGCGCCTGCCGATCAGCAGCGAAGAAATAACAGATGAAGCAGTAGGTCCCGCACGATGTTTGCATGCGATGGATGGCTACAGGACTCGGGTGAGCACAACTGCCGGGGCAGAAGCGGGTGTAACTTTTTGTCATGCATGGATGTCCAGAAACCACACTGAAAGCCTCGTAGAAGCAACGCAGCAACATTTTCAAAAAGGAGAAGTGATAATTTGGGGGGGGGGGGGACACGCTGGGGTAAAAAAAAAAAAAGCAAAGGCAAAGGGTGCATTCTGTTTCGTAACAATAACGAAAAGCAACCCTGCAGAAAGATTCACACGAATGTTTATTTCGAAATGTCCTGAAATCCGAAGTGTAACCAAATGCTGCACTGTATTCTCCCTCCTAAAAGCCCTGCTTGGGTTCAGGGTTCCAGCCGGCCGCTCCCTCTAAGCGTGGCCTTCCACATTTCTCCAACGGACACTCTATGTTGCATGACTGCGGAGCATGCTCAGTCTTCAAGGCCATGCAAGTCTCTTGGAGGATGTGCCCTCGTAAGTTGTTTGTTTGCTTTTGATGTGTGGGGTGGCTGGTTTGGTCTTTGGTACTTCTGCAATCCTTGGGATACCTCTGCATGTACCAATACCTCCCTCTTGTTTCTGAGCGGCCACATCTTAGCTACAGTCCTGTTGGCACTCACCATCCAAGTTTGCTATTAGAAGACTCAAAAGTGGCTTTCCAGGAAGCATAGCTGCTGACCAGGCACGCACACAGTTTGTATTTGGCTGCAGTTGCTTTCATGCAGGGATTCATTGCAAGCTGCAAGAAGTTATTCTGTGTACTTAGGTATCCGAAATATTGTATTAAAACACACACACAGGCAAGGGAAGAACAATGAGTTCTCCATCTTTGATGCCTGAGATAGCAGAAGCTTATCTCAACAGTCCAACAGCCCTCAAGCTAGCCAAAGATCCAGACCATGGGAGAGCATTCTGTGAACCATCTAGAGCAGCGGTTCTCAACCTGTGGGTCCCCAGATGTTGTTGGACTACAACTCCCATCATCCCTGAGCTCTGGCCTTGCTAGCTAGGGATGATGGGAGTTGTAGTCCAACATCTGGGGACCCACAGGTTGAGAAAGGCTGATCTAGAGAAAGAGTTTGTGTGTGTGTTTGAGTATGTACACTCCACAAGAAAGGACTCTAGGATCTGCAGCTCTAGCCCTTTATTGACCATCACTCCTCAATAAAGAAGAGAAAACAGATGTCATCTGGAATGTGTGATGTTTCAGAAGGTAGCATTCTGTCCCCTTAAATTCCCACTAGCTCTCAGACTGGGAGCAGATCTAGACCTCTAAGTTTTGTCATCTAGCTGCTCAGTTGAGCTCAAATCTCCATCAAAAGCAATGTCTGTTTCACAGTGGAGCTCTCCAAGGTCCTGAAGAACTTCAGCAATTCCTGCTTACTAACTGAATCTGAGGGGTGTGGGTGGCGCTGTGGGTTAAACCACAGAGCCTAGGACTTGCCGATCAGAAGGCCGGCGGTTCGAATCCCTGCAACGGGGTGAGCTCCCGTTGCTCGGTCCCTGCTCCTGCCAACCTAGCAGTTCGAAAGCACGTCAAAGTGCAAGTAGATAAATAGGTACCGCTCCAGCAGGAAGGTAAACAGCGTTTCTGTGCGCTGCTCTGGTTGGCCAGAAGCAGCTTAGTCATGCTGGCCACATGACCCGGAAGCTGTACACCGGCTCCCTTGGCCAATAAAGCAAGATGAGCGCCGCAATCCCAGAGTCGGTCACGACTGGACCTAATAGACCTTTACCTTTACCTTTAACTGAATCTGACACCCTGTAAATTGCAATCTGCTGATCAGCACTGGGGAAACTCCAGCCGAACTCTCCAGTGAAAGCTTTGCTTCCTATTCTGCAGGCTGTCCCAGCTCAGATGGCTGGGCAGCCCAGGATAATTCAAAAGGAAACAAAAAGGACAGAGGGGCAGAGTGAAGAGCATGGGGAGGAGAGACACGCTAAGAGTTTCAGAATGGGGGAAGACACAAGAATCTAGATGATCATGCTATATATGAAGCAATAATATCAGTTTTCAAGGGAGGTGTGTGAGACGCTTACCAGTCCCAGCCATTCCTTTATGAATCCTTCAGTCTAATGCTTGCTCAGGACAAAACAAGGGAATAACAGTTACAAAAGAAAAGGGGGGAAAGCTTCAAGTGAAATGACACACAACTGCAGCAGCCACAGCAGCAATGCACTATTAGGCAGAAGGTGGTGAAGGGAAAAGCAACACACTACCCCCATCATGCTCTCTGCTCCCACTTTCCCAGATATCTTTGCGCCTAATATAGCATAGCCCTTGCACCTGTGCATTCAAGAAAGGACACCTCGCCTCATAGCAACCTGCTTAGTCCAGTCTCCTACCAAGGCCGTTCTTCAGGTGCTTAAATGAGGAGGTATAAATGACTTAGGTCCCAAACATTCCCTACAGACCCTTCTCAGGTGTTAAACACAGCAGGCAGAGTGAGTGTGGCTTGGCACTTCCATTGCCCTCAGAAGTTCAAGGTGGCATTGGCTTGGGAGAAGGCATTCTCTGTGGCTGCACAAATTCACCGCACAAAGTTCAAAATATTTTCTAAATGATGCAGATGCAACCTTAAAAAGCAGCCCAACTCACTGTTTCAGCAACTAAACTTAAACAAGTCTTTGTTGGACAGGAATGTGGTAGGCTGGACAGGCGACAGCCAGAATATCCAAGTTCCCTTTCTCTCCCCCCCCCCACCTCACCTTTTGTTTTGTTTTTCAGAGCTGATCTGTCATTACCAAAAATAATGCTTATTTTTAGATGTGAAATGTTAAATTACTGACTCTGCTGTGAATGTTTGCTTTAGATTATAATCAGGCCCATGGACAGGGACTGTTTTAATTTTTGCATGGAGCCTAACAACATATAATACTAACGCTATCAATGGGTGTTTTTTAATGCTGCTATGGTTTGTATCTGGCCATCAACGTAGGCAACACAACTCTACTCCCTCCTCTAGAAAGCTGAGACCCTGACACAGTTTGCAGGTAATGTTGAGCCAAACTATGGCTTAGCATGAGCATACAAACATATGGGTTCTCTGGGCTAAGATCATGGCCACTGAACTCCTCCCTACTACTACTACTACTACTACTACTACTACTAATTTATTATTTATACCCTGCCCATCTAGCTGGGTTTCCCCAGCCACTCTGGGCGCCTTCCAACAGAACACTGAAATACAATAACCTATTAAACATTAAAAGCTTCCCTAAACAGTGCTGCCTTCTAAAAGTTTGGTAGTTGTTTTTCTACTATTGCAACAACACTACCTGGGGCTAAGCTATGGTTTGACTTAGTGTTATGTTCAAGCCTGGGCTCATGGTTTGTTTCACTTCAGACAAAGCACAAGTGGTAAATGCCAAAGAAACCTTGGTTAGAGTTTGTGGTTTGTCTGCAGCAAGACAAACCATATACACCAAAACCATGGCTTAGCTCCAGGCAGTGCAGGAGTATCAGGAGAGGACTGCTGTGGCTGGGATCTTCACTCCAGGAACCTGTGCCTCTAACTCACATATGCTAAACCACAGCTTGGCTTGCCATCTAATGTGAACCAGGCCACCGAATCTATGCAGGCAGCTCGTTTAAAACAATCATTCCTTCACGTTGCAGCAGAAAGAAACTGATTCCATGATGATAGACAAAGGGAGTCATGAGAAGAGGAGAGAGGAAAACAAAACCAAGGGGTTGGGGAGAGGGAAGACCTAAGCAAACGGCCAGCAGGAATGGAAATCATGGAAGGGGGATGCACACGCCAGAGAACCTACCTTCGCTTTGCTGGCTCCCTGCGCTGCCGCTCCCATAGCTGAAGCCTGGGTCCTGGTAGGCTGGCGGGAAACATGGAGGGGCAAGGGGGTATTGGTAAGGATAGCCTTGCCCCAAGGGCCAAGGCGTGGCCGGGTGCGGGAGGGGGCCCAGGGTGTCTTGGTCTGAAGCTCCGCTGGAACCATTGTTAAGGTTCAGTGCAGCCAGATCTGGAGACGGAAAGGAGAAAAGAACTTCCATGATGGCGCAGACACACGGAACAATATGGCTCAGGGGCAGAGTATGTGATTTGCATGCAAAAGGTCTCAGGTTCAATATCGGGTATCTTCAGCTGGGGCTGGGAAGGACTTGAGACCTGGGAAAGCCATTGCTGATCAGACCCTTCCCCAAAGGGCGTAAGGAGGGGGACTTACTGCCGCAGAGATCACCAAAGACGTAGTAGCACTGCTCTGAGAACGTGATTTTGTTCACAGTGTGCCTGAGGTAGCCATGTTTCAACATGCTGCTGGCGTACTTCCGGGCCTCCCTTCGGTCTTTAAAGCCCTCCACGTGCGTGTAAAGCCAGTCGACCACGTCCGCTCCTGCAAACAGCAAGGGGAGTAGTCAAAGGCGGGAAAGCACCACCAATTTGGTAATTCCACCCCCACCCACCCAAACCGGCACTCCTGGTAAAAATGACAACTTGTTTATTTTACATTGCCTGTGCCCTCACTTGCTTTCAGTCCCCATTGCCCTCGCTTGCTCAGTGTGGTGTAGTGGTTAAGAGCGGTGGACTCGTAATCTGGTGAACTGGGTTCGATTCCCCGCTCCTCCACATGCAGCTGCTGGGTGACCTTGGGCTAGTCACACGTCTCTGAAGTCTCTCAGCCCCACTCACCTCACAGAGTGTTTGTTGTGGGGGAGGAAGGGAAAAGGAGATTGTTAGCTGCTCTGAGACTCCTTAGAGTAGTGATAAAGCGGGATATCAAATCCAAACACCTCTTCTTATTCTTCTCTCAATGATATCATTATGTAGCCAAATCTGGTTTGGCAGAGAGTATGCAGATTGCTTAAAGCTACTGAGGAAAACATGTTTCAGATAAATACACAACAGAATAAGTGGGAGTAGTAGCTGGTGCTATGCTCCCTCCTTGAAACCATGGTTTGCCAACCATACTTTCAAGCCCTGGTTACCATGGACCCCAGCTATTGTTAACCAGAGTTATGGCTGGTGCTGTTGACAAAACCCTTAACTGTGATGGGGAAGAGTGGGAAGAATTGAAGTGGGAGAAGGAGGAGGAGGAGTGGAGGCTGCTCACTACCTGTGGTTAAAGGATGGGCTGCATTACATTTGCACTGCCCCATGCTCTTGTGAAAACGTGGTGTCCTCCAGTTGTTTTGGACTACAAATCCCATGAGCCCCAGCAAGTAAAGGCTGTCTCATGCTACACCGTCATAGAATCATAAAATTGTAGCGTTGGAAGGGACTGCCAAGGGTCATCTAGCCCAACTGCTATGTTCACTCCCTCCCTGTTCCGGGGAAAAAACACACAAGCTGTGACAGTAATTCACAATTCCTCATCCAAGCTGGCAGGGTAGCAAAGTGGCACAAACCGTAATCCAGAACAGGAAAGGGAATATTTTGCCGCCAGAGTTGACATCACTGTATGCTGGAATTCCATTGGCTCAACTCAGCCTTCCCTGGCCTACAACTCCCATCAGCCCCAGCCAGGAATGGCCACTGGTCAAGGATGATAGGAGCCAGAGTCCAGCAGCATCTGAAGGGCACCATGATGGTGAAACCTGGTTTGGTTAGTTCCTTCATAAGCACCCACACAAGCAAACATCATCAGTGGCAAAAAAGAAAACCTCAGTTTAGTAAGGTACCTTCTCTCCCACCCCCAGCCTCAGAAGCAGGAGTCACTCACCTATTACTGCATTGGAGATGGTAATTTTTAACCACATCCTGTCCCGTATCTCAAGGCCAGAATCCGACAACTGCATAACCTTGACAATGGTGGCCATGTCGCTTTTAACAGTTAAAGGGGATTCGTCCAGCTCTGGAAAAAAAGGAAGAGCAGACAGAGATGTTGCTATAAAGGAAACAAGGAATGGATGGAGGCCGAGAGGGAAAGCGGGGGGAGGGGGGAGCAGTTTTACGCAAGGACAGCCCTGCCATAGGGAAAGCTGAGGTGGGCATTTTAGCATGGAGGTTGCAGAGAAAGAGAAGGACCTGACAATGAGGTAAAATCAGCCAGCAACTCCTCCTGCGCAAGCCTAACTGAAATGAACTTCAGCTGAGCAAGAGAGAAGTAGACAGGATTTGAGGAAAATTGGTCCCCTCCATTTTGTCCGCTTCATTTGGAGGCGATAAACAAGAAAGGCATTGTTTCTGCAGTACTTTGGCTGAAATGTGAAACTCATTGCTGATGGGGGCTGATCAGGGCAGCAGAAGACTACCTATCATTACAAACCTACATCATGACATGGAGCAGTTCTGAGGGGATTCTGGGAGAGAAATGATAGCTGCCCGAGGCCACCATTTCCCCCCTCAGAATGATGAAAGGGATCATTCTGGCAATACTTTGCATGAGCTGTGAAACCTATCACAGGTGGAGGCTGTGGTGGCAGGGTGTTGTGGTTGTAGTTGTTGTTTAGTTGTGTCTGACTCTTTGTGACCCCATGGACCAGAGCACGCCAGGCATTCCTGTCTTCCACTGCTTCCCGCAGTTTGGTCAAACTCATGTCCAACCATCTCATCCTCTGTTGTCCCCTTCTCCTTGTGCCCTCAATCTTTCCCAACATCGGGTCTTTTCCAGGGAGTCTTCTCTTCTCATGAGGTGGCCAAAGTATTGGAGCCTCAGCTTCAGGATCTGTTCCCCTCATTTTCATGTTACCCATCATGATGCTGAGTTGCTTCCAACTCAGTTATGTCCAGAGGAGGCCCATTGAAATGAATGAACCTACGGTAGTCACATCCATTATCTTCTATGGGTCTGCTCTGAGTGGGACTGGCATCAGGCTGCCACAAACCAGCATTTTCTTCCCCCTCAGAACAAGGCAAACAAAAAGGGAAAAGAGATGGGCCATTTTCTATTCAAAGCCACCCAAAAATCCAGTGGAAAGTTCTTGTTTGTGAACTTCTAGCCTTAGGGAAGTTAATTAGCAGCAGTTGGGCCTCCTCCTTCAGGTACCCAAACACCTCAGGCCCAGGCCTGAAGACTATACTGGCAAATCCTGCGTGGCTTCTCTTCATTTCGGCATGGCTTGTGCTGAAGAACAGATAGCATGGAGGCCAGCGAGAGGGGGGTGGGTGTCATTATTTGCATCTCCCCCTACAGGCACCAAAACCTCTTGAGCATTCAAATAAATTTAATTGAAATCTCTTGCTTTTAATAGAGAACCTTGTCTAAAAAGGAGACTGGCCGGGGTGTATGTGAGATAACTTTCAAATTGAAGTGCCTGTGCTGCAGATACTTGGTGCTTTATTGGGGAGGATATCTATATCTCTGTTTATCCAAATTTCATGTCAAGAATTCTATTGCACAACTGCATTCTGTGAATGACACATGTATCTGGCCTTTTTGTGTAATTTAGGCTTTCTTCCCATTATTATTATTATTATTATTATTATTATTATTATTAAATAAATTGGATGTGAAACCTACACAAGGCTGAAGAAGTATATCTGAGATACTTCTATATATCTTTATCACTTACAGCCCCACTTTAAGGGTGTTCACAAGTGAAATATTCCAGATTAAAAGTGATGGTGTCACTAAGGGCACTTCCTTGGTCATGAAAGGTGTGGGGACGGCATGGGGAGGGGCTGACTAGAGTCACGTCAAACTGCCGTTCTGGCCTAGTGACCTGCTCTCAACCTGCCCCCGGGCTGTACCACCTTGCTGGGCTATACCACTTCACCTGAAGGAGAGAGATGCTCACACATTTGAACGCCCTCTCTGCGCAAGTGAAAACAAATCCCTGCATATGGAAAACTCACATGTCCGGGAGAAGAGCCCTTCTCTCTAACAGGCTAGTTTTCTATGTGGAGGGAAAAAAATATGTATTTATTTGGGGGAGAACCTAGAAAACGAAGAGGGGGGAGAGGAAAGAATCAAGGATAGAAGCCAAGGCAGTCAAGGCCAACCTGGCAATTGCCCCAGACTAAAAAGTCAAGATTGAACCAGAAGCTTTTATAACTCTATCAGGCCAGCAGGGAGACCAATGGGGTGCCAGGGTGGGTGGAGCCATCTAGGCACCCAGGGAGGCTGCCCTCAAGAATTTTTGGACTACAACTCCCATCAGTCCCTGGGACAGAGAAGGGGGGGGAGAAACAAACAAACAAACAAATAGGGAAGAGGGGAGTTGGCAGGGGAGAGAGAGAAAAGAGGAGAGAGAGACCCTGGAGTTGATGACAGTTGTAGTCCAAAACATCTGGAGGGCATCAGCTTGGCGAAGCTGCACTACCGGAACATGTCTGGATTTTATTTTTTAGTGGAGCTACAGCACTGAATTAAGACCCAGTTCATTTCCCACAGAAACTTCGGGATCCACTTATTTTTCCATGCTTATGTCATCTGTCAGAAAAGGGGGAGGAAAGCGCGTGGTGGAGGAAGGCTTGGGAACACAGAGATTCAGGCCATGCACCCCCTTGCGACACCAGAAGAACATCATCATCCACCACTTGCTGTTTTACCCACAAAGGCTCCTGGGTCCCATTTGCAACCAATTATTGCCAGGTGCTCTGCGGCACCGTTTGGCTTTGGCAGGAAGTTAGTTTGGTTAGTAGCGAGGAAAGCAACCTGCGGTTTGGGTTTGACAACGTTCCGATTTGAATGTGTGGGGAGCAATAAACGGGGAGAGCCCATTGTGAGGGGTTTATGTATTGGTGTGTCCGGGTGTGTGTGTGCGCGTAGGAGACTGACAAGACCAGAGCAGAAACCACGTGGAGATGGAAAGACTGCAGCTGCCTGTTTTGGTTCCTACAGAGCAGCAACTGCCTCTCACAGTAGCAAGAGAACAGAGCTGTCATGGCTAGTAGCCACTGATAGAATTCAAGCTGCCCTCCAAGTTGGCAGCCATAATCATCTCTACATCTTCTGGAAATGAATGCCATAGTTTGCTCGTCTCCCCTTTGGAGCCAGCTGAGAAGAGGCTTGTAAAAGCCAAGCAGCCTATTTAAATCCACTGAAAAAGACCCTCAGAACCGCATGCCAAGGGTCTCTAACGTCTGGGTGGTGTCAGCCTAAAACGTTATCTGTGGGGGAAGCCTCCTCCGTCCTTCCACGGATCCCCTTTAGGAAACCTGACCGCCAATTTTTGCTGTAGATTTTTTTTTTAAAAAAAATCCTAGTAGTCCTTACTCCAGCAACTCGATTGTGAGAGGGGTCTCACATCGCTATCTCCCCAAAAGAATGCAAAGAATGTCACAGCAGCCAGCGGCAAGCTGTCGGCAGACAGCCAAAGGGTCTAACCATCTCAAGTATGCACAGAATAGTGCATGCGTGTGCCAGGGGCAGGGGACTTCAGATCAGTGTTCCTCAACCTGGCGCCCTCCAGGCATTTTGGACCACAACTCCCAGCAGCCCCATCCAGCACAGAGACCGCCAAGTTGGAGAAGGCTGCTTTGGCTAAAATAAAGGCAAAGTCAGATTTTTTTTTTGCTGATCTTCACAGGAAGCTGTCCAGCTAGCTCAGTTCAGCCAGCACTGACTGGCAGCTGCTCTCCAGGTTTCTAGCCCTACCTGGAGATGCCGGGGATCAAACCTGGGACCTTCTGCATGTGAAGCAGATGCTCTACCACTGAGCTATGCCCCTTCTCTTCTCTCTGCAGGATGGTACTGTAAAGGACTTCGAGGCTTCAACCGGTACCTATAGCAGGTTTTTTTGGAGTGGGAGGGAGGGTTGGGCAATAGACCTCCAACCCAAAGTATGCCCATCTCCACACCACTATCCAGTGTAGGGTAGCGGTTCGAGTGCTTCAATAGGACCTGGAAGACCAGGGTTCAGATCCCTCCTCCCTTGGGCATGAAGCTTACTGAGTGACGTTGCTCCAGTCTCTGTCTCCCAGCCCAACCTACCTCACAGGGTTGTTGTGAACCATGTACACCACCTTGAGTTCCTTGGAGGAAGAAGTTTGGGTGTGAAGGGCTAGAAGCCGTTCGAAAAGGCGAAGATATTTGAATGGTAAAATGAAAGAAAAAAGAAAATTCGCCCCAGGCCTGTGCTTTACTAATGTAAGAAGAGTTCTGCTGAGTCCTTTCTGGTCCAGCAACTCTCTAGCCACTGTGGTTAATAGACGCTGACAGCCTTATCCCCTGTGAATTTGCTAGTCCCCTAGCAAATAAGCAAATGTCGTTTAATAAGGACATCAGAAGGGCCCTGAAGCTGAATCAGACCAACGGCCCATCTAGTCCAGCATCCAACCAGATGCCCAACTGTGAATCCTGCAAACAGGACCCTGAGAGCATCACCAGCTCTCCCAACACTCAATACCCAGCACCTGACATTCAGAGGCCTCCTGCCTCCTACAGCAGAGGTAAATCACAGCCGCCGAGGCCTCACAGCTGCTGACAACCTTATCCTTCCGGGTTTTGGACGGCCATGGGTGGAGGGAAAACAAGTTTTATGCTCCCCACAGCATTGTTGTTGCTGGAGCTCTTTTGCTTTTGGGGTTTCTTTTGTGTGTGTGTCTTTTGTTTGGAGTTTTGTTTGTTTGGCTCTACACTGCCAGCCCTGCGCAGGAGGAAATAACCTGCCCGGTCCTGGCGGCAGTGTGACTTACTTTCCGAATCGGGAATTGAGCTTGTTAGTGAGGAGCTGGTAGAGGTGATGGTGCTCATGGAGGGGCTCATACCGTAACGGGGGTACGCTCCCGTCAGGGCCGTGGTATGAGAGATCCAGGCGGCGGGGTCGATCGGCCGCACGGGCTCAGCTGGAACGCGAGAGAAAACGGGGAGGGAGAAGAAAGGGTTAGCAGGCGTACTCTGTGGCGGTTCATCTCTTTCCTTTCAAAACTTACAGTATTTTTCGCTCTATAGGACGCACTGGACCATAGGACGCACCTTGTTTTAGAGGGGGAGAACAAAGGGAAAAAAAATCTCCCCCTCTCTGCTCAGCGCCCCTTCAGCGAAGCAGAAGGAGAAACAGAGCCCCTTCCATTTCTCCTCCCGCTTCGCTGAAGGGGCGCTGCGCAGCTCTCCCTCTCTGCTGAAGCCAGGAGAGTCTTGCTCTCCCGGCTTCAGCAAAAGGAACCCGAAGCCTTTGGAGCGCACCGACCCCTCTTGCTCTCCAGGCTTCAGCGAAAGCAACGTGTAGCCTCCGGAGCGCAGAGGTATTGCTGAAGCCAAGGAGCCTGCATTCATTCCATAGGACGCACAAACATATCCCCTTAATTTTGGGAGGGGAAAAAGTGCGTCCTATAGAGCGAAAAATACGGTATATCCTGTCTCCCTAGAGAAGCATTCAAGGCGGCTTTAGGCACAAGAAAAAGCTGCGTGCAACATGGCCCCTGAAACCTCCCCCTCTTCCCCACCCCCAGACCTCTTGAAAATGGCTGAGGGTCTTGGCAAACCCTTAACAAATGTCTCTATAATGTACAGTGCTGGATGCTAGGTGGTTCCTAATAGTATTTGTATTGCTTCTCACATATATTTGCATTTTATTGCATTCTGCAGAATTCAAACTGCGAATACAATGAAATACAATATTCATTTTCTTTTATTGTTTCACCCATTTTACACACCGCTTGGTTGTAAACAACAATAACAACCTCAAAGCAGCTTACGGAAAAGGTAGAACAATAAGATTGTCAAGAAAAACAATTAACAACAATAATTCGAAACATTCAGAGAGATTAAAACCATCAGTAAACTAAAAGCAGATGAAAACACGTATCATTGTTCTAAACACCTGGGTAAGCTTGTCAAAAGAAGGAGATAAGGAAAACACAATTAAATATCAATATTTTATATTTATATTTATGTTGTGAACCGCCCTGAGATCTATGGGTATAGGGCGGCATACAAATTTAATTAATCATCACCATCTTCCAAAACCTTCTGACATAAAAGCTGCCTTGACTGTCCCTGCTAAAAAGGCTCTTTGTCCTGGATACCTATTGGCCAGTTTTCTTAAAGCATAAATAACAAGCTGGACTTTCTGCCCTTGTCTAGCCAATCAGAACAGGATTCTGCTTGTTTCATTTCAGGGTCCAGCTCAAACCTACACTTTCAGTTCCAGCAAATAACCCCAGGGACTCTGGCCTGGAGAACACACACCCCTTCGAGGCTGAATCCAAGGTAAGGCTGGTGGGGCCCATAAATACAGTTAGCTTTAGGAAGAGTCATAAGGTGTCTAAAGCTTTCACTTTACTGGTCAAAGTTCAGGTCAGAATAGTATTTAGTTCTGAGTCTCATCCTCCCTTCTGTAAGAAATATGGGTCAGGTAGACTGCATGTGTAGATTGTTTTTACTTTTTAAAAAGGTAAAGGTAAAGGGACCCCTGAGCATTAGGTCCAGTCATGACCGACTCTGGGGTTGCGTCGCTCATCTCGCTTTATTGGCCGAGGGAGCCGGTGTACAGCTTCTGGGTCATGTGGCCAGCATGACTAAGCCGCTTCTGGCGAACCAGAGCAGCGCATGGAAACGCCGTTCACCTTCCCGCCGGAGCAGTACCTATTTATCTACTTGCACTTTGACGTGCTTTCGAACTGCTAGGTTGGCAGGAGCAGGGACCGAGCAACGGGAGCTCACCCCGTCATGGGGATTTGAACCGCCGACCTTCTGATCAGCAAGTCCTAGGCTCTGTGGTTTAACCCACAGCGCCACCCGCATCCCCTTTTACTTTTTATCTATGTTATTTTAAATTGTTATTGATATCAATGTTGTATTTTTAGTTTTAGATTTTGTGATTTATGTATAAACGTTTTCCATTTGGTTGTGTACCTTTTGATGTGTTTTATTTATTGTTTAAGACTTTTGTTATTTTGGTGATTATGTAAATCTTGTTATGCTGTAAGCTGCCTTGAGCACTGTTTTAACTACGGAAAGGCGGCATACAAATAAAATGATGATGATGATGATGATGATGATGGATCCATGGTTTACAAATGCATAAACCCTGCTGCCATGTCTGTTTTACCAAGGATTTATTTGTGCCAGCCCTGACTCTTATTTATTTCCTTCCTGCATTTATATTCTGCCCAAGTAACTGCATCCTCTGGGCTGCTCACAAATTGAAAATAATTAAAATACAAAAATGAAATAATTTAGCAAGCAAGGCAACAGAGACAAAAGTAGCACCAGCATAGAATGAGCATAAAAAACTGTGTGAAGCAGCATAAAAATGGTTTAGAACAGGGGCATCCAACTTCCAAGAGATCTACTCACACGATTAATATCTGGCAGTGATCTAAACCAGCCTTTCTCAACCTGTAGGTCCCCAGATGTTGTTGGACTACAACTCCCATCACCCCTAGCTAGCAAGGCCAGAGCTCAGGGATGATGGGAGTTGTAGTCCAACAACATCTGGGGACCCACAGGTTGAGAACCGCTGATCTAAACCCTTTTGGGGGGAGATTCAGGTAAAAGTTGTTGAGCATTTTTAGGGAAGAAAGTCCCATTTTGGGGGGGATCAGGTCAAACTTATTGTCCTTCTTTTGGGGAGGAATTGTTGAGCTATTTTGGGAATGTCCCGCTTATGTGCAGGTTAAGGTCTAATAAATGAAAACAGGCGTTCAGTGATAGAGCACTAAGGAGACAGTCAGCCTCACAACGAAAAGGCCAGATGGAGGAGCCAGCAACCTACTGCAATCTACCAAAACCTCCCAGGGATCGACCAGTCAATCCAGATCGACCTGTTGGACATCCCTGGTTTAGAAGATGAATCCATTTCATTGGATGACTCCCTAGATGTGTGTTCTTCAACCTCAGGTCCCCGGATGTTGTGGGACTACATTTCCCATCAGTCCCAGCCAGCAGAACCAACAGTCGGGGATGGTGGGAGTCGTAGTCTAACAACACCTGGAGATTACATAGCCTCTCCACTAGCATCACTGCTCTAGATCAAAAGTTTCCCTCTTTCCACATCATCAGCATCAGCATCAGCACCACTCCTTTATAAAACCTCGTGGACGATCAATGCCATGAACTGTGTGTGCTTTAAGGCTGTTTGCAATGGCTGGATCACTCACCTCTGGGGATTGTGAAATAACTCCGGGGCGTAGGATCCCAGCATTTGGCCACTGTTAGGCTGATAGGGCTGGAGAAATAATATAGATAACAGATATATATTACGAAGGGAACGGAAACAGAACACTCAAAGGAATGACCTTATTACGTTCTGTCCATGGCTTCCCACCAGCCACATGGTTCCAGGCTCCTAATCTCACCACCTCTCCGCCCTTTGATTCTACACTGAGCTCTTCACTCAATAAAGCTCAAGTGCTAGAGTCCATCCCATTCAAACTCACAGGGGTGGGAAGGAGAGAGACCTTATTTTGATTGCCCTGCCCCATTAAAACTCAACAACAAAAAACGATGACACCTCACTGCATCTAGTAAACTAGTGCGCCAAGGAGAAAACTTCTAGTTCTCTCTGTGCCTCTAGATACCAGTTTTCTACATGCAGGAAGTTTTAAAAAGAATAGCTTGGAGGTTATCTGATATATCATGTCCTCACATCTCCTCCCTCCATGCAGCCCAATGTGGGACAAACCCTAAAGCACTCACTGTGAGTCTCAGGGTCTGGGTTTTGAGGACTTGACAGTCATATTTACACAGCCCCCCGAATACACCACAACATTGTCTCTTCATAACCCCGAGCCTGAACCCAGACTGATTTTGGGAGTCAAATCAAAGGAAATCATTTATTATACAGTCTCAGATCAGATAAAACACAGCACACAAAGGATGAAAAGCATGAGCGTTAAAACACACGCTTGTTTAAAATACAATATAAGACAAAGGACAGATTTGGGGAGGTTGCTCTCTGCACTGGCTGCAGTCAATGAGCGGTACCAAATTTTACTCAGAGTATACCCACTTCAATTAGTGCTGACTTCATTAATGTTAATGGGTTTACTCTGAGTAGGACCACCACCGGATACAAGACATCAACTGCAGGAGTAACACAAACGCACAGCGCCCTGGCTTTGCTACGATCACTCACCCCGGCTTGGAGACGATTTCCCGCAAGACCCGCACTGCGTCATCGTTGCTCATGTTCTCGAAGTTGACCTCGTTCACCTGGAGTGCAACAGGTGAGGAATCTGTTATCGCCAGGGGTTTCCCCTCCAAATCGTAAGAAGATGAAGAGGAGACTTGCTTTGGGTCAGATCAAAGGCCAAGCATTCCGTTCTCAATGCAGCCAATCAGAAGCAGAGGCAGATTATGGGCTGGTTTTCCCACACTGGGCGCCAAGCCAAAAGGGCACTGCAGGGGGTGCCACAACAATGACAAACAATGGAAGGCAAGAGGCTTGGGTGGGGGGAATTTCAGTGCTGCACTGGGTGCCGCTGAAATTCTTAAGCGCCAAAATCTGCCACTGTCAGAAGCCCAGGAGGAGGACATGAGCACAACGGCTGCCTCCCAGCTGAACACTGGACTGAACGCTCATAGCCGAGAGCCCTGCTCCAAGGGACTACATCAGGTGTGCGGATCCTGTGGTCCTCCAGATGTAGCTGGACTCCCATCAACCCCAGCAAGCATGACCAATGGTCGGGGATGATGGGAGTTGTAGTTCAACATCTGGAAGGCCGTAGGTTCCCCACACCTGGCATACAAGGATGGGTCAGTCCTCAATGTGGCCCTCTAGACCTGTCTACCTGGCCCTCGGCAATCTCGTCAGGCCACACCACCTCCCCAGCCCTGCTTAGCATCCTCCTGGGGTGTTTTTGCCTGGATGGAATGCGTCCTTCAACTCGGATGATGCCTCTTGCTTGACAAGGTGGAGGACAGAGAGGCGTGTGTGTGGAAACCAACCTGCTGTACAAAGATTAAATTTTAACTTCATTACCCCGCCCACTTTTGCCTCTGGCCCCACCCACCAGTGAGAGCATCTCCACCCCCATCAGGATGCTGGATCTGCTGGGCCTTCGCCCCAATTCAGAGGCCAAGCTCTCCTTAGGAGCCTATGCTTCTGCCAACCTGTAAGAGCATGTCCCCCGGTTCGATCCTTCCGTCAGCTGCTACAGCGCCGCCTTTCATGATGGAGCCTATGTAGATGCCACCATCTCCTCGGTCGTTGCTCTGGCCCACGATGCTGATTCCTAGGAAGTTGTATTTTTCTGGAAAGTAGAGAGGAGGAAGAGTGTGCAAATGTGAAATTGGAGGAGGGTCACAGGTGGCCTTCTAAATATACCCCCCTTGTCCCCTGCTGGAGGGTTCTAGGGCTCTCTCCCCCACCCCCCGCGCAGGACTGGACCATGCAGATGGGGAAGGGAGAGAAGAAAGGTTAGCTGAGGCATGGAACTAGCAATTTTGAAAGGCTCATCACCATGGTCTTAAGACCAGGGTAGCTAATAATAACAATAACAACAACAACAACAACAACAACAACAACAACAGCAACAACAACAATAATAATTTATTATTTGTACCCCACCCATCTGGCTGGGTTTCCCCAGCCACTCTGGGCGGCTTCCAACAAAGATTAAAAATACATTAAAATGTCACACACTAAAAACTTCCCTGAACAGGGCTGCCTTCAGATGTCTTCTAAATGTCAAGTAGTTGTTTGTCTCTTTGACATCTGGTGGGAGGGCGTTCCACAGGGCGGGCGCCACTACCGAGAAGGCCCTCTGCCTGGTTCCCTGTAACTTGGCTTCTCACAGCGAGGGAACCGCCAGAAGGCCCTCGGCGCTGGACCTCAGCATCCGGGCAGAATGATGGGGGTGGAGACGCTCCTTCAGGTATACTGGGCCGAGGCCGTTTAGGGCTTTAAAGGTCAACACCAACACTTTGAATTGTGCTCAGAAATGTACTGGGAGCCAATGTAGGTCTTTCAAGACTGGTGTTATGTGGTCTCGGTGGCCACTCCCAGTCACCAGTCTAGCTGCCACATTCTGGATTAGTTGTAGTTTCCGGGTCACCTTCAAAGGTAGCCCCACGTAAAGCGCATTGCAGTAGTCCAAGCGGGAGATAACCAGAGCATGCACCACTCTGGCGAGACAGTCCGCGGGCAGGTAGGGTCTCAACCTGCATTCCAGATGGAGCTGGTAGACAGCTGCCCTGGATACAGAATTATCCAGCATGGTGTCATCTGGATGTTGTCAGACTCCCAATGCCCACTACAACAATTGTGTTTTGAAATATATCCCCTAATTGCAACTTTTTATGTCTTTGTTTTGTTCATGTACAAAAAACCCCACCAAAGCAGGGAGTCATGCAGAGACACAGCAGGGAGCCTCCTTTCTGGATGTTGCTCCCAGTTCAGGGACAGGGAACTTCCATAAGTTGTTGGATTCCAACTCCCACCATCCCTGACCGCTGGCCATGCTGGCTGGGGTTGATGGGAGTTGGAGCTCAACTAGATCTTAACGGCACCACGCCACTTCCCCCAGTTTCCAAGGTTCGGAGTTACTGGTTGTGCACACCTAGCTTGTTTTGGTAGAGGCAAGATGGGTAAAGAGTCATTGCCACAAATGTGCACATTTTGCGACTGCGTTTACAATTCCTTGTGAGCATGCCATGACATAACAGCAGCTCATCCAATGGGGCTTACCCATGTTGAGGGTGACGGTGATGATGTTCAGGGACATGGTAGAGTCTGTGATGCTGCTGAAGGAAGACGACTGAAAAGCAAAAAGGAGAAGCTGGCAACAATTTGCAGTTTCTGTAGTTCAGAACGTGGCTATTGCAAGAGTTGGCTGGGCAATGACATAGGCAGAAAGCCAAGAAACAGTTCAAAGGCCAACTTCTGTGTAAAGGTAAAGGTAAAGGTAAAGGGACCCCTGACCATTAGGTCCAGTTGTGGCCGACTCTGGGGTTGCGGCGCTCATCTCGCTTTATTGGCCAAGGGAGCCGGCGCACAGCTTCCAGGTCATGGGGCCAGCATGACTAAGCTGCTTCTGGAGAACCAGAGCAGCGCACGGAAACACCATTTACCTTCCCGCCAGAGTGGTACCTATTTATCTACTTGCACTTTGACGTGCTTTCGAACTGCTAGGTTGGCAGGAGCAGGGACCGAGCAACGGGATCTCACCCCGTCATGGGGATTCAAACCGCCGACTTCTGATTGGCAAGTCCTAGGCTCTGTGGTTTAACCCACATTGCCACCCGCGTCCCAACTTCTGTGGCAGCCTTATAAATAAGCTTACAACATGAGGCTGCTAGCCCACACATACTTATGTTAGCCTCGAAAACAAGAGGAAAAGAAGACATTTCTTTCATTGCCTGGGGATGGTTGTTACTCATCACAGGTGACCAGGCAAAAGCTATTTACAATTTTGTCTAAAGCAGGGATGGGGAACCTGCAGCTCTCTAGATGTTTTTGGACTACAATTCCCATCATCCTGGAACACCAGCCATGCTGGCTGGGGCTGATGGGAGTTGGAGTCCTGCACTATTTGGTCCTCTCCCCCCTCCTGCTTCAAACTCTTAATGAAGGCGGCAAACTCCAAACCACAAAGGCTTACCCGGTCAATCTGTCGCATCTTCTGTTTCCGGCGACGTCGTTTGTGTTTCCGGATGAGACGGGACGAAGTGCTTTGTTCTGTGGAGCTACTCAACCTGGGAGGGGTAGAAATAGGACCAAAAAAAGAAATCAAGAGAAAATTTAGAACACATGTTGACAGGTTGCAAAATTTGCTTTCTTTTGCTTTCAAAGTTGAGCCTGCTGCCGGTGAAAACACACTGCGTTGTATCCAACTCAGAATGAATGAATAAAACTCTATTTGCGTTAGCCATCGGCCATAGCAACAAAAGAGAATTGTGATATACACAGAACAAAATAAAAAGTCGATTATAATAAAACACAGTTTAGGATCCTGAATCAGCAGTCAAACAGTGGACCTTATTCTGATTGCCCCAGCTAAAAAACCTTGCAACCTTTCCTGTCTTCTGCTCCTCTTGATCTGCCAGGAGAAAAGACACCATGGCAGTGGTTGGACGACCTGGAATGGGCAAAAAAAGAGGGGTGATAATCTTGTTCCTCAGGTCTTTGTAAAGAGTGCATGCCAGGAGGGCATGCGCCACTGATTCGGTGCTGCCATCTCTGCAGGGACATACGGTAAGCGTTTTTCGTGTGGAATCTGTTGGAATCGTCCCTCAAGTACAGCCGAGGGCAACACATTCAGTCTTGCGAGGGTAAAAACACATCTATATTTTGGAATTGCTAGGTTGTACAGTTAGGGTGCTCTGCTCAGAATAAACCCACAGAAATCAATGGGCTTAGGTTAGTCATGTCCATCCACGTAAGGCAGCCTTTCTCAACCTGTGAGTCCCCAGATGTTGTTGAACTACAACACCCATCACTCCTAGCTAGCTCAGGGATGATGGGAGTTGTAGTCCAACATCTGGGGACCCACAGGTTGAGAACCACTGACTTAAGGGATGGTGAAAATCTGCTAAGAACAGAATTGAAGGGAAGAATAGACCTTGTCCCTGCCTCTGGTCTTCTTACACCCCCAGCATATCCCATAGGAACCTGCTTTACGTGGAGCCAGACCATTGCTCCAGCTAGCTCAATATTGCCTAAACACTGGCAGCCACTTCTTCGGATTTCAGATAGCTGCTACCTGGAGATGAACCCAGGACCTTATGCATGCGAAGCAGGTGCTCTACCACTGAGCTATGCTCTTTCCCCTAAGCAAAGCAATGGGGATGATGCTTTGAAAGGCCACTAGGGAAGTCTATCCCAAGGAGAGACCCTTAGGGTAAGGGGCTCTCCTTCAGATGGTGGGCTTTTGCTTCCCCTCAGTTCTTTTCCCACCACAGCTTTGGGGGTGAAGACAACTGGGTTTTGGGGGAGCACTGTTTGTTGGCCCTCTTGTACGCCTTCCTGTCAAGGATGGTCCGAAGGGCGGACTAGGAAGGTGCAGTTGGTCCTTAAATAGACTCCACTGAGAAGCCATCACCTGCTGTCTAGTGGCTCACCACAAGGGGGAGCCGCAGGGTGCTGCAGCCGTTCTCGACTCCCGAAGTTTCCAAAACAATCTCGTTTCTCAAAAAGACGGGAAGGAAAGCGGAATGGAAACAATGTGCTGTTTAAATTAGGCATCCCACAAACAATGATCTCACTCAATATGTTTATCTCACAGGGGAAGAGCTCAGTGCTATTGCACAGACCGCATTAACTGTGATTCACTTAAGCAACACAAATAGGAAGGGGCAGTTTTGTTATTTGGTTGCAAACCCGGGTTTGCCACTGACTGGACCAAGCCAAGCTAAGCCAGACTGTGGGAACCTGTAAGCTGTCGCAATTGATGGAGGAGAAATTCAAACTCATTTGCTATTGACGAGAAACTCCCTAACTCTGCCTCACAAACCAATATGCAAACCAAAACATGGCTACTCTCTGAAAATTCACACTTCTTTGATTTTTACGATGCAGTTGTCCAACGGAGCAATATGTTTATAAATGCATGTATTAGGGGAGAAGTGCATAAAAATGCATTGATTCAATAAAGATACTACAAAAATCCAGTCTTAGGGGAAACTAATAACAAAAATGTGTACATGACTCAAAATTGCGCATATATATATATATATATATATATGGTGAAATTTGCACTAAAATGCTGGTTAAAAAAAAAAAGTCATTGCGAAAATGTAAGTCACAAATTGCTGTGGAAATGTCGAGAACTGCAAAAATGAGTAACTTAAGAGAACCAAGGTCTCACGTGTAGGGAAAGGAGTTTTAAACCTGCAAACCCTCCTGGCACTGCATTCCCAGATCTGAATAATTCCTTCTCCGCCCCCCCCCCCGCCCCACAGAAAGCCTGCGAATTGATTAATAGCTACTTTTTGCCAAGGGAGCACAGTGTTTGGTAGGAATTGACAGACCTCTCCATTCATAATGAAAAGGAAAGGTCTGTGGCTCGGCTGCAGAGTATCCCCTTTGCATGCAGAAGGTTCCCTGGCAGGTGTAGCATTCGATGCAACTCTACATCTATCCAGAAAAGGAAAAAAACAGAGTACTTACTCTTCGGCTGCATGCATAGCATACATTTAAAGCACACCGCTAAGAATCCTGTGAACCGTAGTTTGTTAAGGATGCTGGGAAGTACAGCTCTGTGAGGGGTAAGCGACAGTTCCTGGGATTCGAGGGGGGGGGTGCTTCAACTGTATGCGGACTCTTATCTATGCAGACGAATATTTCTCAAAGAAGAAAGAAGACCAGAGTACTCACGCACAGGTGGGGCATGAGGAATGTGCCCCCTCTCTTAACACAATTTCCAGGCCTCCTTTCTCAGCCCCACAATGCCCCCTCCTGCCCCCCTCCCCCGCGCAAGTTGCTGGTGCCCGACTTGAGAATACAAGTGCACTTGCGCCGGTGTGTCCTTTCGCAATGCCAGACAAAAAGCTTTGTTATTCTGTCCTCTTGCTGTTTGTGCAGAATAATCCATCCCCTTCCATATCTCAGGAGCTGCTGCCGCCACCGCCCCCCTTCCCCAAGCTCCCCCACCGACGGAATGTCTCATCCGCTTATGAACATCATCTTTGTAATATTAAACAACATACCTTGGCACATTCCACCCTGATGCACTGGATGGCCGGCCAGCCAGCCAGTCGCTTGTGCCAAGACTCCCTCCCTCAGCTCAGAAAGGGAAAAGGGGGAAAGGGGACCTCCACAGCAGCCTCTGCAGCCGTTCGTTTTATTTTATTTATTCTTCTACAGGGAAGGATAAAAATCTGGAGCGGGGCGGGGAAAGGGGTGTTATGAAAATGTACACTGGGGCTGGATCTAGTTGGATCCAGCGTGCGATGCTCCAGTAACCCACTTTGGGCTGCTCTTAATCCAATCCCAGCATGGATCGTCCGCCACTACAGAAATATTCCACTTATTTTTTTAAAAAATGGGAGAGGAAAGTGGTGGGGGTTAAAGGTGCCGTGTTCCTTTGAGAAGCTTAAAAGGGGGTGGAGGAAGAAGAAAATGGATCAGAAACAACCATCTCATCGGGCAAGCAGAGGGTGGGTGTCCTTTAGGAAGTTGGTGGCAGAGCACTCTCCTTCCCATGTGGAGAAAAAACCTGCCATCCCAATCTCTTGGCACCTTGAGCACAGTCCAAGTTTGGCTTTTTAAAAAAATAAAAAAGAACAGGTATGGAAGGCATCATGAAGCCTTAGTGGCACAGGAGGGACAAAAATTATTATTTCTTTGGTATTTAATACCTCCTAGGCTTAATAATGGGACGCGGGTGGCGCTGTGGGTTAAACCACAGAGCCTAGGACTTGCCGATCAGAAGGTCAGCGGTTCGAATCCCCGCGATGGGGTGAGCTCCTGTTGCTCGGTCCCAGCTCCTGCCAACCTAGCAGTTCGAAAGCACGTCAAAGTGCAAGTAGATAAATAGGTACCACTCTGGCGGGAAGGTAAACAGTGTTTCCGTGCGCTGCTCTGGTTCGCCAGAAATGGCTTAGTCACGCTGGCCACATGACCCAGAAGCTGTACGCCGGCTCCCTCGGCCAATAAAGCGAGATGAGCGCCGCAACCCCAGAGTTGGCAACGACTGGATCTAATGGTCAGGAGTCCCTTTACCTTTACCTAGGCTTAATAATAATAAAAAGGTAAAGGACCCCTGGATGGTTAAGTCCGGTCAAAGGCAACTATGGGGTTGTAGTGTTCCTCTCGCCTCAGGCCAAGGAAGCCGGCGTTTGTCCACAGACAGCTTTCCAGGTCATGTGGCCAGCAGGACTAAACCGCTTATGGCACAACTGAACCCCGTGACAGAATCCAGAGTGCACGGAAATGCCGTTTACCTTCCTGCCACAATGGTACCTATTTATCTACTCATGCTGGTATGCTTTTGAACTGCTAGGTTGGCAGGAGCTGGGACAGAGCAATGGGGGCTCACCCCATCGCAGGGATTCGAAATGCTGACCTTCTGATTGGCAAGCCCAAGCAGCTCAGTGGTTTAGACCACAGCGCCACCCACCTAGGCTTAATAAGGTAACTGTCGGAAGTGGAAAGCCTTGTATACGGTGGGGTTGCCAGATGTGTGCATAAGCACTGAAGGCAGGTAATTGCAGGGTATAACTTGGATTAAAGTCTTGCCATTTCTTTGTTCCATTTGACAGATGACAACAACTGTTATGACAAAGTCCTTCATGACAAATCTCTTAACAGGAACTCGGGAAGCTGCCTTATGCTGAGTCAGACCATTATTCCATCTCCGCTCAGTGTTGTCCACGGGGTCTCTCTATACCTGCAGAGGCAGGGATTGAACAATTGCTAAACTACAGACCTTCCCTTAAGGCACAGCAGCAAAGGAAGGTGCCTAAATTCCAAGCCAGGTCAAGCTCAGTGTTGTCTACACTGACTGGCAGCAGCTCCCAGGGCTTCAGGAAGGGGGCAACCCTGAGCAATGGTGGACCATTGGCAGACTCGCTACGAGGCACCTTCCTGCACTCCTTGCCTCGCACATCCGTTACCTGCTCGTGTTTTCGTCATTGTCGGAGTCGATGAAGCTGCTGGACTCCAACTCGCTGCTCATCATGGTGGAAGAGCTGTCGTAGCCCGGCGGGTGCTCCCGGTGTCGGTCCAGCTTTGGGTGCCCATTGATGCGGGAGACTGCAGGGGAAGGAAGGCAACATTACACTGAGAAGGGCTCTGGACAAGGAGACCTGGGTTCCAATCCACGTTCAGGTGCAAAACTTGCTAAGTGACCTTGAACCCATCAGTATGTCTCAGCCTAAACAGCCACGCAGGGCTGTTGTGAGACTAAAAGGGGGGGAGACCAATGTATTCGACCCTGAGCTCGTGGATGAAAGGGTGTAGTGTAAATGCGGCTATTATTCATCACTAAGAGCACTGTTGTTGTTATATTTACAGTGGTACCTCGGGTTAAGTACTTAATTCGTTCTGAAGGTCCGTTCTTAACCTGAAACTGTTCTTAACCTGAAGCACCACTTTAGCTAATGGGGCCTCCTGCTGCTGCCATGCCACCGGAGCACAATTTCTGTTCTCATCCTGAGCAAAGTTCTTAACCTGAAGCATTATTTCTGGGTTAGCGGAGTCTGTAACCTGAAACGTATGTAACCTCAAGCGTATGTAACCCGAGGTACCACTGTATAGTAATATATGTTATATGATGTATTCCTTATCAATCACTCCATGATGTTTAATGGGAAATGATTCCTAAATGGAACAAAAAAAATGATTGCACCACAACACTGAGAGAAGCCTGGAAGAATCACACAAGTTAGGGATTCAACTACTTCCATTGTTTTTTAAAAAAAAGAGAATTCTTTACAGCAAATGCAGTATTCAGTCACACCCCTAGTGCACCCGTCTTCAGCCGTTTCAGACTAGTATCCACCTTTCGTCCAAATGTGCACAAGGACCCATTTGTTAATTTTTTCACCAGCTGTGCATAGTGGTTGTGGGTTTTGCTATCATTGCGTTTACTGGCATGTTGAAGAAGATACCAGCAAAAACAAACACATGCCAGTACAGGGGGGCGCAGATTCAAGAACACAACTGGAGGTTTTTTTCAAGACCAACAGCTTCGCCCGTGTGTGTGTGTGTGTGTGTGAAAATCGAATAAGGATTAGCACCTAGCAGGAGAAAATTCTTTCCAGATTACTTCGTCGTGTTCAATAAAGAGCAAACGTGTTTGGGCACCTCCAAATATCTTCTGTTGACCCAGCTTCCCCTTGTCAGACTTGACTGCCAAATTCTGAACTGAAAACCTGTGGGGATGGGAAGGAAGGTCTCTCTCTCTCTCTCTCTCTCTCTCACACACACACACACACACACAGCCCAGTGGAAATGAGTGGCAAGTCCCAGGTGTCTGATATAGACCCTAAGAATAGATTCCTCATTCATTGCCAGGTCAATGATTGATCCCCCAAAGTAAACACACACACATACACACATACCCCATCCACACACACACCTATTATGAAAAACTAATGGACCACATCAGCTGTTTATGTGAACTGGTTCTGAGAGATGGAGGGGAGAGACAACTCTGAAAACAAGGGCGGAATAAGAGACCCAGGGGGAAAAAGTTCACTCCCCACACCCATCAACTTGGGAAGAAATATTCTTCTGCCCCATCTCTGATATTGCTTTAGGCCAGTGAAGGGAGATGACAAGCCCTGGGGACCAAATCTGGCCCGCCAGCTCTATCTGGCTATTGAGAACCCTCCCCAGGCTGTGACCCATAGATCCCAAAGCTGTGCTCCACAATAACTTTGCTCTGCTTTTTTAGCTTGAACTAGAATGCGTCGCTGAGCTGTGATATACTTCTCATTTGCCTGGATGGTGCAAAAGCACAACTTTTGCAGAGCTGGAATGTACATTGATCTGCCACCGTTGGGCCTGCCCCACCACTGGTATGCGGCCCCCGAAAATTTGTCCATGAGGAAACGTGGCCCTCGGAGATGAAAAGGGTTCCCCACCCCAAGGAAAGAGACAGAGAGAGACACACAGGGAGAGATTAGGCAAACTTTCCCAAGGACGATTCAGGCCCGAATATTACTTGCTAAAAATTGGAAAACACAAGAACTACCAACAGTGGAAGATTGGCAGATGAAGGTGATGGACTTTACGGAGCTAGCTGACCTGACTGGAAGAATCCGCGACCAGAAAGAAGAGGAGTTCCAAGAGGACTGGAGGAAATTTAAGGACCATTTGAATAAATATTGTAACATAAAAAATTAGAAATTACTTGGAAGAAAACAAATAGGCCTAGATTAAATTAAGTTATAATTAAATAAATGGGATTTAGAATGTTAAGAAAAGTGAATAAGATGGACTATAATTGGAAATTGTTTTAGTTTAATAATGATATTGGAAAGCTGTTACTTTTAACTACAAGGAAACTCAGAAGGGAGGGACTTGAGGAAGTCAACTAAGATGCTTAAAAGGTTGGATTTAAGTTTGTTGTTATTGTTTATCTGTTTATTGTTCTTTTTTTCCTGTTTTTGTGTACCACTCTGCTTTGTGTTTTTGGTTATCATTGTGGAAAATCTAATAAAAAATTATTTAAAAAACACACACAAGAACATTTCAGGCATGTGTTTCTTCAAGCCAAATGTTCTCAGCGCAGCACTGGAGGGAAGCAGGACTGTGTAAGCAGAAGATGGCGAGGCTCTGCAGGAAGGGAGGGATTCCTCCAGGGTGCAGCTAGCAAACTTCCTTTGCGTGATCCCCTTGCCCACTTGATCACTTCAATCTGGTGAACTGATACCGTTACAGGTGCTATATGAAATCTTTTCTGCACTGGTAAGAAATCAACCTTACAGTGTGACAACACCTAACCCTTTGGAACTCCCTGCCTATTGACATCAGTGCCTCCGGTACACTCTTTTCGGCACCTGCTTAAAACATTTTTGGTTGAGCAAGCCCATCCACGTGTGCAGAAGTTGGCATTTGCTTTAACCTGGTTTTAGTTTATAATAGATTTAAATTGCACTTAGATGTTTTTTTAAAAAATACCTGATATCTGCTTTTATATATACAGTGGTACCTCGGGTTACATACACTTCAGGTTACATACGCTTCAGGTTACAGACTCCGCTAACCCAGAAATAGTGCTTCAGGTTAAGAACTTTGCTTCAGGATAAGAACAGAAATCATGCTGTGGCGGCAGCAGGAGGCCCCATTAGCTAAAGTGGTGCTTCAGGTTAAGAACAGTTTCAGGTTAAGAACGGACCTCCAGAAAGAATTAAGTGCTTAACCTGAGGTACCACTGTAAACTGCTTGGTGGTTTTATTTACAATCAAGCTGTATATAAAGTCTGGTTAAAAAAAAAAGCAAAAGTGGCCCCGATGGATGAAGCCAACCCTCTGCATAGTCCCAGTGGCGTAGCGTGGGGGGTGCAGGGGGGGCCGGCCGCACCGGGCGCAACATCTGGGGGTTAGGGTTAGGGGGCGCAAAACCACGGGTTAGGGGGGCGCAAATTGCTTGCCTTGCCCCGGGTGCTGACAACCCTCGCTACGCCACTGCATAGTCCAACATTCTGCTTCCCTGCATTGACCAAGCAGTTGCTTCTGGGAAGTCTGGAGGCAGATCCTGAAGGAAACTTCCTGCCCACGTTCTTGCTCCCTGGCTGCTGTTATTATTCAGTGGTAGACTGCCTCTGAACTTGGAGGTTCAATTCAGCCCTCATGGCTAACAGACAACAGCAAGGCATCCTACAGGATTCTGCCTAAATCCCCCTTCAAAGCCATCTGTCGCCACGTCTTGTGGGAGCAAGTTCCATGCATCAGTCATGCGCGGCATCACTAGCAAGTACTTCCTTTTTTCTGCCATAGGGAAGCTGCCTTCTGCAAGGTCCACCTAGCTAAGTACAGTGGTACCTCGGGTTAAGTACTTAATTCGTTCTGGAGGTTCGTTCTTAACATGAAACTGTTCTTAACCTGAAGCACCACTTTAGCTAATGGGGCCTTCTGCTGCCGCCGCGCCACCGGAGCACGATTTCTGTTCTCATCCTGAAGCAAAGTTCTTAACCTGAGGTACTATTTCTGGGTTAGCGGAGTCTGTAACCTGAAGTGTATGTAACTCGAGGTACCACTGTACTGCCTACACCAGGGGTCAGCAACCTTTTTCAGCTGTGGGCCAGTCCACCGTCCCTCAGACCATGTGGTGGGCCGGACTATATTATGAAAAAATAATGAACAAATTCCTATGCCCCACAAACAACCCAGAGATGCATTTTAAATAAAAGCACACATTCTACTCATGTAAAAACACCAGGCAGGTCCCACAAATAACCCAGAGATGCATTTTAAATAAGAGGACACATTCTACTCATGTAAAAGCATGCTGATTCCCGGACCGTCCGCGGGCTGATTTAGAAGGCAATTGGGCCGCATCCGGCCCCCGGGCCTTAGGTTGCCTACCCCTTGGTCTACACTGATTGGCAGCAGCTCCCCAGGGTTTTCAAGGCAGGGAGTCTCTCCCAGCCCTACTTGAAGATGCTATTGGGGACCTTCTGCACGCAAAGCACCTGTTGTACCACTGAGCTACAGCCTTTCCCTTAAGATATAGGAACGTACACTGAGTCAGACCGATGGGTCTTTCTAAGCTAAGTATTGCCTGGCTCTCCAGGGTTTCAGACAAGGAGCCTTCCCCAGTCCTACCAGGAAATGCCAGGGATTGAACATCGGACCGCCTGCATTTGAAACAGATGCTCCAGCACGGACCTGTAGTCTTCCTTATCCTGAATCTCCTGCCAATTCCATTTCATAGACTGGGTTAGCATTAAAGAGTATTTTATTTTTTTTAAATCATTGCACTGTAGCTAGAGAGCTCTTTGGACTTAACCGTCATCTGGAAAGGGGAAGGGATGTGAGTGTGTGCGCAGCTAATTTTTGCAAGCCAAGGTTGCAGCAGTCGCATCAATGCATCAATGGAAACTCCTTTTGGAAGACAGAACCACATGCAAGTGGTTGGCACCTGCCCCCCCCCCCCCCGGAAGCAGTTCTTAACAAGCCCGATACCTACAATGATGTACAGGAGGCGGAGCTTCTGGGTAGCATTTGATTGGCCTCAGAAGGCGACAGCCCCAGGGGGGAGAGTGTTTCCTGCTGCTGGCGGGTCTCAGAGGGGAGCATGGACGCAGCTGTGGCACCACACGGGGTCCATCCTGCTGCAGCCGACCACGGCCCAAACATTCCCAAAACGCAGAAGTCACCATCTCGGGCAGAGGGAGCACCCGTTGCGCCGTGCACCGCCCGATGCAAAAAACCCAGCAAATCCGCAGCAACCACAACACGTTGAGGTGTCAACCTCTCAGCTCATAGCCTGTGTACGTTTAAGGAAGAGAAGCCAAACGCTCTGAATAAAGCTATCCCAGATGTATTTGGGAGGAGGAGGAGGAGGAGACCACGTAGAGATCTTCAGCAACCCAGCTGAAGCATTAAGCAAAACTCCACACCAAAGAGACTCAGAGACTGCGCAAAGCACGCTTAGAGAGATCAGGAAGCCTCTTTGCTGCTGGAGGAAATCCCAAGAAGGTATTTCACGCAGGGAACAAAGTCTACCGCCAAGCGCCGGATCTTCCCCGAAGCTGCAGAAAATAAAACACGAATAAAACACTTTGCAGCCACAAATAGAGGGGGGGTCATTATGAAAGGGGTCACTTTCATTTTTGTAATTACTCCCAGTAACCCCCCCCCCCCAAATCCTTTTAAAGACTGGGATCCTGGGATGCACAGGATAAAGGCTCTTCATCCCTAAGCCATTTCAAATTTGCATGATTATTTACAACTAACTGTGCTGGATTATAATGATAGGAGGCATGGGGCAGTGGTGGGCTGGTGGAGAGATTTTACTGAAATGTGTGCATTTTAAAAAATTGCCGTATGAAGGCCAAAAAAGTTGTATTAGATTAGATTTTCAGACCATCGTTAAGGAACAAGGCAGTAGCTGGCAGGACACATATACCCAGATGGGACTGGGGTACGGCTCCCCACATCTCCAAAAGGGGATGGGTGAATCTATCATTTTGGTTTTCTCCCACTTTCTAATTTCCCCCAAGCTTTTAAGTTCAATTCTCAACATTCAACCCCCTCAGTTTGTACATTTAAAAAAAGAATCTTTCCAAAAACCCACCTGCATATTTTTCCTAATGACATGCAAGTTTATAAGCGCTTTCCCCTACTATAGAGGTGTTTCCAAAGCAATTTCCTCCAAAGTAATGGATTTTTGTGTGTACGGTTCTCACAAACACATGCATTTCTGTTCACCCTTTGCCTTAATAAACACACTTTTGTACACAAAACTTGCAAATTCCAAAATTCGGGGAAGTGTGAATTTTGAAGGGCTTTTCAGTTTGCAGACCTCTTCAGACAGTGCAAATGTTCACATTTGCAGGCAAACCAAATTGAATTCTGCCCCTATTTCTATCAGCCTTTGCTGTGGGCGTAGGGGGTTGATGGGAGAGGCAGTCCAGCAACATCCTGGAGGGTGCCACAATGGGTATCCCTGCAGTAGGGGATTCCCAGCCTTAAGGCTGCTAGAAAAAGCACCACCACATCTGTGGAAATTGCTGGCAGCTGCATGTGCCACCATTCGGCTTGTGCCTTCAGTCACTTGCGTGCGAACGCCGCCTCCCTTTCGGGCGATATTGCATTTCAGCTCCCCTGAGTCGTGCTAAGCCACTGCCGCGATCCCCTTTAGCAGACGAAGGGAGGCAGGATTTATTTGGCTCTTTGGGAATAACAAAATGGTTGCCCAAACTGTAAAAAAAAATTAAAAAGCCCTTTGCAGGGCAGCTTAATCCTCAAGCCCCAGTTCAAACCAAAGCACTTGGATTTTGGATTTCAGGAAACATAAGCTTCTGTGGGATTAGACAAGAGTTAAAACTGAGTATTTCAGCTTTCAAGGATCTCGTTTGTTTGTAAGAGCAACAAAGGGGGAATGCAGGAGGGGAAATTGCCCCTGAGGCTTCTCATCCCTCCCAAATTGCAGCTTCCACACAAAAAACCTGAGGCACCTCCGTCCACACAGCAAAATTGTACCTGTTCATCCAGAATGGAGGACAACTTTCGCCTGCTGAGATTCCTCGAAAGTCTCTTTGAACCAGCCCCTGGCCCAGACTCCTTGTGCTGGGAGATACCTTAAGACACCCCAGCCGGCATATGCAGATTTGCCTCTGGCAGGCCACGTCCCCCTCTCGGCGTTAAGCCAATGAGGAGGGAGCTATGCAAAACTGTCTCCCAATGGCCACGTTCCCTACCATTTCCCGGCTCGCCAGCCGCCAGAAAATGAATAGCTGTCTTCAGGAAGAGTCCGTCACAGGCCACCGCAGGTCCGAGGCGGGGGAAGAAATTTGGTCGGTTGTTTTCATGAGAGCCTACCTAATTCACACACACATAAAGCACACACGCCAAACTGAGGCGTGCACACAAAACTCTCCTTCTCGATCCGCACATCTCTGGAATTCACGGCGCAGTTCGCCGACTGGAAAAACATGGGGGAGGAATCACACAGGGCGGGGGTGTCTGTCCATGAAAACAGCAAAGAAAAAGGCACTCTGTTAGGCAAAAAAAGCTTCAACAAAATGGATCAATTTTTGTGAGTTTTTTTTTTCTTAAAGAACATAAGGAATTGTGAGGAATGTTTTTTTAAAAATAACCAAATTGTAAAATGATGTGGAAATGTGGCCAAAAGAACTTAAGGTTGGAAGAGTGGGAAGCTGAGAGGAACCAGAAGTGACAAGGTTCACCTGTCCCCACCACAGGTCATTTCCCTTCGAGCCAAGCAAATGCTGCACAAAGAACGAGCTTGTTATGTGATCGGTTGTCTTCTGCAGTGAGATTATGGGCAACGCATGGCCTTCATACAAAGCGAGGCTGATAAAAGATGTCCGAATGCAAAACCACACAGGATTATAAGCAAGCGGAAGTAGGCACAGCAAGCAAAATATCAGCAATGCCACGATCATCGTGTATAAATGTAGGCTACAGTAGATGACTTGCCATCAAACTGAGAAGAGATGAAGAACAGGGAGGAGTAGCAGAGAACGGCCACGGTGCCCCAGGGGTCAGCAGTGGGGCCACATGCTGGGATGTGAGGCTTCTTGGCAGGTGCCCCACAATTCCAGCTTCTAACACTGAACCACTGTGCACCTGCTAACTGTTGTGCTATGCAGCAGGTTGGACTAAATGGTTTCTGAGGTGCCCTTCCAGCTCTGTGATGCTACAAGTGAAAATACTGTTACATGCATCCATCATCAAGAAGAAGAAGAAGAAGAAGAAGAAGAAGAAGAAGAAGAAGAAGAAGAAGAGTTTGGATTTGATATCCCGCTTTATCACTACCCTAAGGAGTCTCAAAGCGGCTAACATTCTCCTTTCCCTTCCTCCCCCACAACAAACACTCTGTGAGGTGAGTGGGGCTGAGAGACTTCAGAGAAGTGTGACTAGCCCAAGGTCACCCAGCAGCTGCATGTGGAGGAGCGGGGACGCGAACCCGGTTCACCAGATTACGAGACTACCGCTCTTAACCACTACACCACACTGGCTCTCAAAGCGGGCTTTGGCACACAAAATATAATGCTATAAACAAAATGTCCTAGTCTTTATAAGGAGCCATGAGACCCTTTCATTGCAGCAGACCAACAAAGTGGATGCTGCTTTTCTTTTCTTTTCTTTTTTAATGTACACTTTCAAAAGGTAATGTGTGAACAGGACGAGCGAATGCTTGGGAACGTGAAGAACCATGCAAGAGTTAGGACAACTTGTAGGTCCCCATCAAGTTCAGGCCTTGGGATGCCAGAAGGCATTGTTTTCTATTCTGCTCTGCATTTTCTGCACACAGCACTGTTTTTCTATTCCGCTGAAAAATGGGTCCGAACCCCAATGTCTAAAACTCCTGGTAGAGGACAAGGATGTAGAGATCACGCTAAGGGTGGCCAAATTCTGTGCGACTGCCATAAAACTTAGGGAACAAGCTGTACTACCAAAATGATTAAGGTTTTAAATGATAATTTTAGGTTATATTTTAGTGATCAAGATTTAATGTATATTGTTAACTGCTGTTAAATCTGAATTATCTCTGCTAAACCCAATTGCAATTCAATGTATTCCCGTTGTGTTTTATGATTTTTCTGATATTGTAAGTGAGTCGGAACTGGTCTGTGACCGTAATAATAAATTCAAATATTCCACTGAAAAATTTACACTGTGAAATTTTGTAACTTATGTAATCTACCTAAGTTGTGTCCTCTTTATACGTTATTCCGCCCTTTTCACCTCAATGCAAAGGAAACACATTGCAAATGGCGGAGGGAAATGTATTGATTACATATTGCAGACGGGAAACAGCAGCAGCAAATTCCACTCACACTCATCCATTCCGGACATGCGGCAAATATGAGAGCATCGGCGATTTCCTCTCCAGTTTTTTGTCGTAGTCCTCCGACAACCCCCTACAAACCTGGGCTTGCCACCTCACAGCTAATGAAAAGGATCCACAGTCTACTATGCCGTGACTATTCGCAGGGCCCATGAGGGAGTCAACTGTGGAGCCTGGCATTTGGTTTCTGGGCACTTTGAGGAAAACGTGACCACGTGTGTCAATTGCTCAAGAGGGCTGCAACAGAAGGGGTTTGGCGGGGGGTGGATTATGAAGGGAGATGAAAATAGCTAAGAGCAGGGAGATTGGCTGGGCCACGTTAACAGCTTAGGAGGATATGGAGGGCAGCTGGGGAGGTCTGGGGTGGGTGTCCTTTAGACGAAAGGGTGAGAGGACGAGGGGAGGAGACGGCTTTGTGGTCTTCTGGTTAGGCTACACTGGAAGGGTGCAGAGCGAGGAGGAGATGCAATGGGGAGCACAAGGTTTTGGGGGGTCACCAGATAAGGCATGCTCCAGAGAGAGAGAAAGAGAACAGGTTATGTCAGCCTTTGCTCTGCCCACTGCCAGGGCAAGCAGACAGAGCACCTGCTTTGCGTGCAGAAGGTCCTGGCTTCAGTCCCCAGCATCTCCAGGTAAGGCTGGGAATGTCCCACATCTAAAAACCCTGGAAAGCCGCTGCCAGTCAGTGCAGACAACACTGAGCTAGGTGGGCGATAGGCAGCTTCCAATGTTCATTTGTCTCAAGGGCTGTATTTCAGTGGTTAGGGCACTCGCTTTGCATGCAGAAGGTGCTCAACTCAAGGCACCTCCAGGTAGGGCTGGGAGAGACCCCTGTCTGAAACCCTGGGGAGCCGCTGCCAGTCAGTGCAGAGTATACTGAGCTAGGTGGGTGGGTTGGTTAGACTTGGTACAAGGCAGGTTCCTGGGTTTCTTCTCATCAGCTACAGCCTGCCCAGTGGCCCCCCTCCCAACAGATAACTCCCAATGAAATGTGGCCCTCGTGTTTTAAAAAAAAAGTTGTTCACTTTTGCCATAAGCCTTTGCTCACTCTCCAGCAACTGCCACCACTGCTGCCCGCTTGCATGCCCACAGGCAGCCATGTAGGATGGAGGGGAGCCAGGATCCAGAGGGCAGACAGGAAGGGAAACGCAATGGGTGGGGAAGCAATTCAGATCAGGCCACTCTCCTGATTCAAACTGCCCATCTCATTCTCACAAATATCCCTGAAAGCCATGTTGGGGTGAGAGGTGGCAACTGGCCTCAAGCCAGTGATGAGCTTAGAATCATAGAGTTGTAGGGTTGAGACGGATTCTCCCAAAGGTTGTCTAGTCCAACCCCCTGCAATGCAGGGATCACAATAAAAATAAAACAGACATAGGCAAACGCGGCCCTCCAGATGTTTTGGGACTACAACTCCCATCATCCCTAGCTAACAGGACCAGTGGTCAGGGATGATGGGAGTTGTAGTCCCAAAACATCTGGAGGGCCAAGTTTGCCTATGCCTGGTTTAAAAACCTCTGATGGAGGACACTCTACCACCTTTTGAGCCTGAGAGCAAAAAGAGGGTTTGGGCCCGGGTCTTGAACCACTCTGCTCCACAAGCTCCTGCAGCAGTGGCTTGAAACACTGTTCCTTCTGTGGTGGGAGGAATCACAACCAGCCTTTTTTCTTGGCCCCTTCGGCCTTCTTCGCTGCCCCTTCATTTTGTGAAGACAAGAGACATCTCCATCACATTTCCCACCCTCCAAAGCAAGACAGGCGATCATTCCGCCTCCGGGGCGTCCACTTCTCCCGTACCAATTGGGGACTTCAGTCACATTTCCCCGATAATGACCAAGGCTTTCCTCGGCCGCCTGACCTTCATCACCTCACACTTCAGCATCAGAGAACGGAAAAGGCCGCCAGGGCTCTCAGAGAAAAGGGCCTTCCGATCCGCCGTGACAATTAAGGCAAGGCATTTCTCTCCTGGGGCCGAACCGCAGCCTCTGTCGCTTTTATCACAAGAAGCAGAGGCAGCCCGGGGGGGTCAAGGAAATGCTTCTGAGTGCGAATCCTGCAGGACCTCGGAGAGGCCAGGGCAGAGAGAAATCAAGGAAGGCGTTTCTGTTCTGAACTGACAATCCGAGTTAATTAAGACACCAAACACAGCCCCAGCCATTTGGCAAGTGACGCCTAATTAGGAAGGACAGCCTAATGCTCCGGCTTTATAGAGGAATGAAGGCGAAGGTGTCCACAAGTCAGAGGGGAGCTGCTAGCAGCGTGCTGGGCCAGGTGGAACTCGGATCTGATGCGGCAAGCACTTTGATAAGTCATGGCAGGCAGCTCTATCAGCCACGGTATCCCAATGGAACCTCCATACTTAGAGGAAGTATACCTGTGAATAACAGGTGCTGCCCAAGACTCAAAAGTACAGAAGAGCCCTGGCTGGGTCAGAACAGAGGCCTACTGTTCCAGCAGCCCAACCAGGTGCCCCTGGAAAGCCCACAAGTTGGAAGAGAGGCCAATGTCCCTCTCCCACCAATGCTCGCCAGCAAAACTGGTTTCTCAAGAAACATCCTGGAGTTGGAACATAGCCACTGAGAGACTTTTCCGCCATGATCTTGCTTGGAGGTCCCCAAAATGGAGCGAGTGAGTCTGTGTTTAGCATCAGGGCATTGATGTACTCAATGGGACGCAGGTGGCACTGTGGGTTAAATCACAGAGCCTAGGGCTTGCCGATCAGAAGGTCGGTGGTTTGAATCACCGCGACAGGGTGAGCTCCCGTTGCTCGGTCCCTGCTCCTGCCAACCTAGAGGTTCGAAAGAACGTCAAAGTGCATGTAGATAAATAGGTACCGCTCCGGCGGGAAGGTAAACGGCCTTTCCGTGCGCTGCTCTGGTTCGCCAGAAGTGGCTTAGTCATGCTGGCCACATGACCCGGAAGCTGTATGCCGGCTCCCTCGGCCAATAAAGCAAGATGAGCGCCGCAACCCCAGGGTCGGTCACAACTGGACCTAATGGTCAGGGGTCCTTTACCTTTTATTGATGTAATAATAGAGCATTACTCTACTTTCCCAGTCCCAGAGTGGGCTGGGACTGTCCCCTGCCTGAAACCCTGGAGAGCTGCTGCCAGTCAGTGTAGGCAATACTGAGATAAACGAACCGATGGCCTGACTTAGTAGAAGGCAGCTCCCTAGGTTCCCACGGAACAGGCCATTCTGCCAGCATCCAAACAATTATATCAGCACTTGACACTTGGAAGGGGTGGAAACAACGAACAACACACCACACAGCAGAGACTCTAAAACATTCTGAGCACGGACGAACGGGGAGAACCCCTCCTCTTAATTACCTCCCTAACTGAGTCCCTCTTTTCTTGCTCATCCTTAGCAAACGGAAGTGGTGGTAGTGGTAAAAGAAAAAGAAATCTTTGTCCTAGCAAGGAAGGGGGGCCAAGAACAGACCTCCCATGCTCCTAATTAAGCCCCCCCCCTTTAATGGGACCTGGTCAATTTTTCCTACCAGTAACCATCCATGTTGTTTCAAGAGGAGGCGGGACATACACACACTTCAGTCTCTCTCTGGGACAAAAGGCGTCTCTCGTTTGCAGTGTTAAAAAAGCAGACAGGGCTACAGACGGAATATCTACTAATTAAATTGAAAAGGGAAAATGCACAGGGTGGGAGACAGAGACACAACGACATACACTTCCCACAATACACTTCGCCCTCCATCTGCCTGCCCACCCCAGCTTCGTGTAATTATTTCTCTGTTGTCCAAACTCCCACCTGCTCGGTTTTGAAAACCCCTTTGCAAAAGGCCAACTTCCCTCCAAGCCGGGGGGAGGACAAAATAAATCTTTTGTTAGCGGTCGTTGGGAACCTTGCTTTGCAGGTGAAACAGCAGAAGGTCAACGCAAATGTGTGTATTTCAGAGGACGGCACACGCACAACAGGGAAGGGGGTTGAGGACGCAACGGACCACAGCCACAGGAATCCTTTCGCTAGCCCCACTGATCAAATTGTAGAATTGTACAGCTGGAAGAGACTCCGAGGGTCATCCAGTCCCAACCCCCTTCAAGGCAGGAATCGCAGCTGAAGAATCCCTGGCAGATGGCCGTCCAATCTCTGCTTAAAAACCTCCAAGGAAGGAGAGCCCACCACCTTCCGAGGGAGACCGTTCCACTGCTGAATAGCTCTTACTGGCCTGACAGAGCGACAGGCAGAATATCTGCTAATTAAACTGAAAAGGGAATAAAAGGTGCACGGGCAGAGTTCTTAATGCACTGTGGTGGGAATTAGACACAGGGCATGCTTCCCACAATCACTGCTCTCTGCCCCGGAATACCGGTGTGGCGTAGTGGTTAGAGTGCCGGACGAGGACCAGGGTTCGAATCCTAACTGAGCCATGAAAGGAGGTGCAACCTTGGGCCAGTCACTGCCTCTCGGCCTAACCCACCACACAGAGTTGTTGTGAAGATAAAATGAGGAGGGGGTAGAACTGTGCATGCCACACCCTGAGCTCCCTGGAGAAGAGGTGGGGAATAAACGTAAGAAAGAAAGTAAAGCAAAATGGAAGCTTCCGCGCGCAGATCAGGGCTTGCAAACCTTTCGGGCACATAGTTGCATCTGTAGCCAGTGGGATTATTGTGGGCACCACATATACACTGCAACTCTTTCCCCCACCCCCACCCCATAGCACAACTGAACTTGCAATATATCATTCTATTAATAATAATAATAATAATTTATAAGCCTTCCTTTCTCCCAAAGATGCCCAAGGTGGCAAACACATAAAACAATACTGTTAAAAATGAAATAAAGCCACATTTAAAATGTTTGAGAACAACAACACACTCTCCTAGCTAATAATTTCAAGACCGCTATGATCAATGGGTTGTATCCAGTGGAGTCTGACTCCAAATAGGCCTGTTTAAATTAATAGGCCCAAGTTAGTTGTGTCCATTAACTTCAAGGGTCTTGAAGGGCTAGCACTGGACACAGACCCAGTATCTCCCAACCATTCACTCAATTGTCAAATTCCTGAGTGAACTAGAATGTTTCTTCATTCCTCCCAAAGGTTAATAATGAGGGAGACAGGCGCACCTCACTGGGTTGACTGGGCATTCCACAAAACAGAAAACTGCCATCAAGAAGACCGTGTCCTGGGTCAGCGCCAACCAGGCAGCACCGGCAGTGATGTGCTATCAGCTGACCCGTCCTTGGCAGTGCAAATAAGCAGCCCACGGAACGCTATGTGATACTTGCCGGTGTGATGCAATTCATTTGTGTTTTGCAAAATCCCCAAGCCAATATTTGAGGTCGGTCTCTGCAAAAGAAGCTGGCAACAACGACCGAGGGGACCCTCAAAGAGAACAAAGCAAGGAAGCGCCAACTTACCGTCTTCGTGGCCCTCTCGGTTCCTCCGCCGGTGTCGGTCCCTCCTGTGGCTGATGACGGACTCTGTCCCCGTCTCATTGTCCAGTCCATCTCGGCTGCTTGCGGCGTTTGGGCTGTAGGAATAAAGAGAGCACAAGAAGTGACCCGAGTTCGAAACAAGCCCATATACCGTTTTGCCAAAACCCCGGCGGGGTTCATTTTGCATGTCTGTTGCAATTGGATCCAAAATGGTTTCAAAAGCATTCAGTCGGGGGATACGGTACAGTCCTTCCCGTACAGTGCCATCTCAAGTGTGGATAGAGAACGGCAGCTGTTTCTTATAGGCGGGCAACCATATTTTAATACATATCCCGCGAGGGATGCAGCATGCTGCAGCTCCCCCAGTCCTAAAATGACGTTCTAACCCCTACAGATATGGCCCCTGTTTTTCCATCTCATGCAAAAAGACCAGAGTTTTTACAGTGGTGCCCCGCAAGACGAATGCCTCGCAAGACGGAAAACCCGCTAGACGAAAGGGTTTTCCGTTTTGGAGGTGCTTCGCAAAACGAATTTCCTGTGTGCTTGCTTCGCAAGACGAAAATGTCTTGCGAGTTCCTGCGGGTTTTTTTCCTTTCCCCCCCTTTTTTCCCAAGCCGCTAAACCGCTTATCAGCTGATGGCTGAGCCGCTTATCAGCTGATCTTTAAGCCGCTTAACAGCTGATGGCTAAGCCGCTTATCAGCTGATCTTTAAGCCGCTTAACAGCTGATGCTAAGCCGCTTATCAGCTGATCTTTAAGCCGCTTAACAGCTGATGCTAAGCCGCTTATCAGCTGATCCTTAAGCCGCTTATCAGCTGATCTTTAAGCTGGCTAAGCCGCTAATACTGTAGCGCTAAGCCGCTAAACCTCTAATGGGCTTGCTTCGCAAGACGAAAAAACCCGCAAGACGAAGAGACTCGCGGAACGGATTCTTTTCGTCTTGCGAGGCACCACTGTATCTTGGTGCCAACCCTGCAATCAATCTGTCTCAGCAGAGCCATCTAGCGACCAGAAGTTGTTTTCAGGCTGGACTGGGCAGCTAGCCCTGTAGACTTGGTACATGTGGGGGTAAGGCGAGTGAGCTAACCTGAACATGCGGAGGTAAGGCGAGTGGTTTGCAGTAGGTCAGTTTTCACAATGGTAACAAATGCATTTCTTTTTTTTCTTTTTGCAGAGGGTGGATCTAAAATTCAGTCCATTTGGTGTAGTCAGTTTGGTGCAACGGTTAAGAATTGTAGATGGGAACCTGGGAGGACCAGAGTTCAAATCCCCTCCTCACTCAGTCATGAAACTCACTGGGTGACCTCGGGCTGGCAGCTCTTATCTCTCAGACTAACCTGCCTCACAAGGCTGCTGTGAGGACAAAATGGAGAAGAGGGGGAAAGCCATGTACGCCACTTTGAGCTTCCTGGATAGAAATGTAGAATAGAGAGGCCAAGTGGCCGAAATATTGGGAAATCTTGGAGCTAGTAGGAGACAAATTGAAATTGCAGAGTTTTGAGAAACTAAAAGATAAAGTGCGAGACTGGCTTCATTATTATCAAATAAGAGAGGCTTATAATTTAGATAAAAAAATTGGTTTCCAGGTGGAAAAATCAAAGTTGGAAACAGAACTGTTAGATCCTAAAACAAAGATACTTTCAAGAATGTATAACTTGCTGTTAAAATGGAACACTCAGGACGAAACGGTTAAATCTGCTATGATTAAATGGGCACAGGACGTTGGACATAACATTATGTTTGCTGACTGGGAACAGTTGTGGACCACAGGTATGAAATTTACGGCATGTAATGCTTTAAGAGAGAATATTATGAAAATGATATACAGGTGGTACATGACCCCAGTCAAGCTTGCAAAAATCTATCACTTGCCCGATAATAAATGTTGGAAATGTAAAGAAACTGAAGGTACATTCTTTCACCTTTGGTGGACGTGCCCAAGGATTAAGGCTTTCTGGGAAATGATATATAATGAACTGAAAAAGGTATTTAAATATACCTTCTTGAAGAAACCAGAGGCCTTTCTTCTGGGCATTGTCGGCCAATTGGTGCCAAAGAAAGACAGAACTTTTTTTATGTATGCTACTACAGCAGCAAGAATACTCATTGCAAAATATTGGAAGACACAAGATTTACCCACTTTGGAAGAATGGCAGATGAAGGTGATGGACTGTGTGGAATTGGCAGAAATGACTGGCAGAATCCGAGACCAGGGAGAAGAGTCGGTGGAAGAAGATTGGAAGAAATTTAAAGACTATTTGCAGAAATACTGTAAAATTAATGAATGTTAAAATGATGTTGGAATGGAAATAAGTGGTTTTGGTAATAAGGTTAACAAGAATATGCAAATATAGATTGTTATATGGATGAAAATATATAGTTATAATAGGTTAAGATACAGAGTAAAGATAAATGAAAGAGGGTAAGGATTTGCTGAAAGGATTTTGTAAACGGGAATACAAAAAGGGGAGGTGTGAGGAGGTCAAGGAAATAAGTAAATGAGCCTAAAGATATCGAAAAATGGATCTTTTCTTTTTTAAATTTTTTCCCTTCTTTTTCTTTTTTAGACATCTGCTTTTTGTATTTTGTATTTTCCTTTTTCTCTTTTAGGTTTTCTTTTTTAGGTATTTTTCTTGTTATCTTTTTTCTTTTTCTATTTTTGTGTAATCTTCGGTTTAATTTTTTTAACTCTTTAAACCTATGTGTATTGTAAACTCTTTTTTTAACTCTTTAAACCTATGTTTATTGTAAATCTTAATAAATATTTTATGAAAGAAATGTAGAATAGAATAGAATAGAATAAGCATAGGCAAATTCCGGCCCTCCAGATGTTTCGGACTACAATTCCCATCATCCCTGACCACTGGTCCTGTTAGCTAGGGATGATGGGAATTGTAGTCCCAGACATCTGGAGGGCCGGAGTTAGCCTATGCCTGGAATAGAATATTGGTTTGCAGGCAGAAGGTCCAAAACGTGAGTTCATTGGTTCCTCCAATGTAAAATATGAGCAGGGTGGCCTGCAGAGCTGCTACCCGTCAAGAGCAGTCAATACTGCACTGGAGGGAGAAATCAGCCTGGGGGGAAGCTCAGTGACAGAGTAGTTCAATCTGTAGTGCACGAGACTCTTCATCTCAAGGTCATGGGTTTGAGACCCATGTTGGGCAAAAAGGTTCCCGCGTTGCAGGGGGTTGGACTAGATGACCCTCATGGTTCCTTCCAACTCTACAACACTACAATTCGATGATCTACTTTGCATGAGGAAGGACCTAAGTTCAAACCCCAGCATCTCTAGGGAGGGCTGGGAATGCCCTCTATCTCAAACCCAGGAGAGCTGCTGCCAGACAATACTAAGCTAGCTGGATTATTATTATTATTATTAAATAAAATGATCTGATTCAGTATAAAGCAGCTTCCAGGTTCCCGTATCTGAAGGGAAGAACTGTAGCATGCAGAAGGGCCCAGCTTCCATCTCCAAAGGAGAGCTGGGAACAGCTGAGAGAGGTGCTACCGTTCAGTGTAGACACTAGTGAGCTACTGAGTGACCTGACTCAGTGTCCAGCGGCTCCCTGTGTTCCTAGGAAAACAGAGACTGTGAGAGGGAGACAAAGAACGAGTCAGACCAGCTGATCACATGACGGCAGCTGCCCAGGCGCTTGGGAGACGGGAGAGCCACAAGGGGGCAGCAAGAGAACGAGAGGATAGAAGTAAGGCCTGGCAGCGGCAGCAGGAACACAAGCCCTCCATTTCCCCGCCCCTCACCAGGCCGGCAGAAAGTAGGCACAGAAGTGGCTGTGACGCTTTCCAGGAGAAGAAAAAGCAAAAGCTGGAGAGATGGCCCAAGAAGGGACAAAATATGTGCACTCTTGACTTTCCAGTTCTGCAAGGCTGTTTTGTTTTCTAAGGGGTGACACTCAGGTGATTTTTCTAGACATCTAATGCAATACAAGAACACCCCAGAACCAAGCATCTGTTCTTACTCTGCCTGTAAGGAAGAAGAGAGGAACCTGAGGCCCTCCACAGGTTGCTGGACTTAGTAGGGATGGGGAGGGACAAATTTAGTGTGCAAAGCAGCAGGGAATGAATAATCCAAACGCAAGTAAAGATCACCTGCCGGTCAGGAAGGCTCACACAGATAAGGAACTCAGGCAGAAATGAAGAAGGGAAGGCTTCTGAAAGGATGGGATATTCTTATGTTAGGGATAGGGAACGCCTCCACCTGTCAATCTCCTGACATCACAACGGTGTCAGCTGATTTATCAGCTGATTACTGGGGCTTGACTGGCTCTGTGGGTGGTGCTTTGCAAGCACCGACCAGCTGGATGTCAGCTGGTCCCTCAGGGTAGGTGTGCAGGGCTGTTGCGGGACCTGTGACCTGGCCCAGACATCTCTTTACCTGCTCACACTTAACATCATACATGATGTCAGATGATGTCATCACCAAATATAATCTCAGGTGGTGGTGTCATCATATATACCGTCAGATGATGTCATCATCATAGATAATGTCAGATGATGTTGTCACCCTATATATGATGTCATATATGGGCAGGTTTCCGCAGCCTGGCCAAAATGGCTTTGCGGGCTAAACGGGGAAGCCACAGGCTGCAAGTTCCCCACAATTGATTTATATTCTTTTTTAAGGAGCCTTTTTGTGCTTAAAAGAGCAAAGGGAAGCTCCAATTCTATTTTGGAAAATAAGTACACCTCTCAGCCATAGCAGAAGCTTGGCAGAACCTAGATCACTCTGCGGCAAAGGAAAAAGCATTAATAAATACATTCATATACATATATTTTAAAGAGCCATACTGAAAGGAAGGGGGGCGGGAGTCTCCGATGCCTCCTGTTCTCTCGATGGGAGGAGGAAGATCTGTGTGGCTCTCGGTGCATTGGGAACCGGCGTCCGAATGGGAGCTCTCGGCCAGGACCAGCTGGAAGAGTCAAGAGAGGAGACGGAGTCAGAAGCAGGGGCACAGTTTGCATTTAAACCACCAAAAGTGCAACGTGTGTCTCAGGTCTTCAATTGCACCTGTTTGCAGAAACGTGGGGAAATGCTTTGTTTAAAAGAATGACACACACCCCAAACCCGTAACGCATCCCTGCAGAAAAACCTAACACCATATGTAGCCCTTTGCCTCAGTCACAGTAAAGCAGGAGAAGGAAGTGTGCAGAGGCCAGAGAGAGAACGGAGAGTGGAGGTGCGTCCCATTTGCTGAAATCCTGTAACTTTTCATACCACAGAGGTTCCTTTCTGACCTGCTTTTAAGTACAAGAATTGCCCCCCCCCCCAGATGGCAATAAAGCTCCTAACATTGGGGAACTACTGCAGAACAACTAATAAAGCAGAATTATATGTGGATAGCCCAGTATAAACCCACCCCTAATGCACTATGCACCCACGCCTAATGCACTAAGGGACGCGGGTGGCGCTGTGGGTTAAACCACAGAGCCTAGGACTTGCCGATCAGAAGGTCGGCGGTTCAAATCCCCGCGATGGGGTGAGCTCCCGTTGCCCGGTCTCTGCTCCTGCCAACCTAGCAGTTCGAAAGCACGTCAAAGTGCAAGTAGATAAATAGGTACTGCTCCGGCGGGAAGGTAAACGGCGTTTCCGTGTGCTGCTCTGGTTCGCCAGAAGCGGCTTAGTCATGCTGGCCACATGACCCGGAAGCTGTACGCCAGCTCCCTCGGCCAATAAACCGAGATGAGCGCTGCAACCCCAGAGTCAGTCACGACTGGACCTAATGGTCAGGGGTCCCTTTACCTTTACCTAGATTTCTTGCATTAGGACAACAGTGCACTTCAAAACACTTTGAATGTGCAAACCTAACGTTCTAGTATGTGCCTGAACACACCCACCCACCCGCAATATACTGACAGTCGGGAGGTACCCCAATGCCCACCTCCGCCAGCCACCAAGTTGCAACAGGGGAGAGGGCTGAGCGTCTGTCGACTGGCACATTTCCCCAATTTTAATTAGTTCGTTCGGCAACCAGCTCCATTCCCAAAGTGAAATCATAGATGACAGCAAGCCGTTGGGGGAAAGCTAACTGCATAAAGCCAAGGGGCAGGAAGGGACGGGGATAAGAATATATCACGCAGACAAGACAGCCACAAAAAGCATGAATTATGGAGACTTTCGTTCCCCCTAGAATAGCCTAAAATGGCAATATGTTTCTCATCAGAGACAAGCCCATCTCCCAAAATGAGAGCCATCAGGGAAACAGGGAAAGAATAAGATTATGCCGGCCCTTGGTGAAATTGGCAATCCTGTATCTGACGCAGAAGGGAACAGTTAATGGGGAAAAGGTAAGTCAGGGAGGCAGGTTGATGAGACGGATGAACAGAAAAGAGGAAAGGCTGTCCCTCCCCGAGGTGCTCTTTCACTGATGAGAACAGCTGTACAATCTTTTAAAAAGAGAAAATCAAGGGAAGGATCGTGCAAGAGTCACACAAGTGGCTTTCCTCCCTGTTGGGCTCATCTCAGAAACGAAAAAGAAAAACTTTTCTAAGACATCACATTCTGTTGCTTCGGAGAGAAAGACAGGTACCTTTTTATGCTGACGTTGCCTGCCTTCGTCAAGAGCAGAAAAAGGCGGAGGAGGAAGGACGAAGAGCATTGAGGCAGCTTAAAGCAAGATTAACCCCACATGGCACTCCCCTAATGTGGTTGGACCACAACTTCCATTGGCCGCAGCGAACAGAGCCAAATTTCCCAAATTTGCGCTTTCATAAACAATGTGCAAACTGAGACACCGCCATTCTTCAAGATTTGCACTTCTTCCGGAGAATGCTGAAAACGCATCTCTTCACCCCAGCTTTTGAGGTGTATATTTTGAGGACCCACCCTGTTTTTGTGATCATAAGCTATTTTAAAATGTTTTTAATATTGTGTTTTCATGTTGCAAGCTGCCCTGGAAGCTTAGGTGAAGGGCGGGTAATTAATAAATAACAACCACCACAACAAAAACGTTGCAATGCTAAAAATATATATACAAAAATGCACAATGAAGAGAAATTGCTTTGCAAAAGTGTGCATTAGGCAAGATTGCAACCAAAAATGTATTAGGATAATAAATGAGGACTTTAAAAAAAGCAAATTGCTAAAGGAGAACTTTAAGACTGAATTTAAGATTGGGGGGGAAAGAAACAGAAAGAAGTGAAATTGATCGATCCTTCCATCCTCACAGTAAGCCTGCAACTTGTGCACATTTAATTTGTACACATTCAGTTTTATATGAGTGGATTTTTTTTTAAGGGGCGGAAAGGGCACGTGGTTCCAGGAAAAATGACTTTGGCAATTCCACCCACCATTGAACCCCATAGGTTTTGATTATACAGTCGTACCTTGGTTGTCGAACGCCTTGGAACTCGTACGTTTCGGCTCCCGAACGATCGAAAACCGGAAGTGAGTGTTCTGGTTTCCAAACTATTTTTGGAAGATGAACGTCCAGCATGGCTTCTGCGGCTTCCAATTGGCTTCAGGACACTCCTGCAGCCAATCGGAAGCCGCGTCTTGGTTTTCAAACAGTTCCGGATGTCAAACGGACTCCTGGAACGCATCCTGCTCGAGAACCAAGGTACAACTGTACTCAATTTGGGTTTCAGGCATGATCCCAGGAACGTAAGGCCCATGTAAATTGAGGGCTGAACATACTCTTATTTCAAAAGGCAGGGCTGGGGAAAGACTCCTGCCTCAAATCCTGGACAGCATCTGCCAGTCAGTGTAGACAAGACTGAGCAAAATGGAGTAATGGCCGTAAAGCAGCTTTCTAAGTTTTTACACACATAGAGAATTCACCTCACATTTTTTCATTGTATGCCTGGTTGTACCTAATGCTAGTCCTAGTCTGAGTAGACATACTGACCATGACTAACCTAAGACCAATAATTTCAGTTGGTTTATTTTAAGTGGGACATTAGGCCACATTCACATCATATATTTAAAGCACTATGACACTGGTTTAAACAACCATGTCTTCACCCTCTCCCCAGAATTCTGGGAGCTGTAGTTTTTTAAGGGTGCTGAGAGTTGTTAGGTGACCCCCCTACTCCCCCCACAGAACTACAATTCCCAGAGTGGCTTAACAATCAATCCCTCTTCGCAGTGAACTCTGGGAATTGTAGCTCCGTGTGGGGAATAGGGGGGTCACCTAACAACTCTCAGCACCCTTAACAGACTACAAGTTCCAGAATTCTTCAGGGGAAGCCACGGCTGTTTAAAGTTGTAATCATATACTTTAAATGTATGGTGTGAATGTGAGCTTAGTTGGATAAAACCCTCTATGTGGCTTGCTTCGGGCTGGGTGCTTAACATGATCGACAGCCCACGGCGAGCCACAGTTTGATGCAATGTGTGTTTTGGACGTCCTTCCTGAATGAAGACTTTCATCCACCTCTTACAATGAAATACAATTTCCACAATGTGTTCGCCCAGCCACTGACACTCCAGTGATGGATTACCCAAGCAAATTTAGCTGGCCCCTCCCTGTGGCGACTCTCAATCGGATACAAAGTTGAATGGATTTTTTAAAAATTATTTTCATTAAAATCACAACCGCATGGGGCAGTGGGCCTGTTAAGCTTCCATGTGCACAAAAGGAGACAAAGTATATATCGTTGGGTTTTTTAAATGCCTCTGATAATGGGCATCAGAATGCTGGAGAAAAATGAAGCATGACATCACCGCAAACCAATCGGGAGCCGTGTCAATCCCAAGGAAGCCAATCGGGGAAGAGATGCGCCGTTAATGCAGTGCCTCCCTTGCAAATAAGGCAGAATGGCCTACAATGGTCAACCCACTGTGAGCAACCTGCCATCATCAGCCAGCGACTTGGCTACTCTCAGAATCAGCACGCAGCGAGCCAGCTTAATTCTTTTCACAAGGAAAAAGAGCCGGCCCCAGCAGGGTGGCTGGGCATGGATTGTCCGAGGAAAGAAAATGGGGCTGCCTTTTCAGGAGCTATCAAGAGGCAACGGAGGTCGTGAACAGCGCACACACACACACACACACACACACACACACAGCCTTCGATGATGGAAGGGCGTGGTGGTCCCGATCCTGCTAGGCCAACTTCCAGAGTTAAGGAGGACGCAGAAGAGGGTTTAACGAACAGCTCAGCAACTTGGTGGAAAAACAATGGAAGATGAACTGTAAAGCTTGTGATCTCAGAATTTTTTATTGGTGAGCATCATGAATTAAGGACTGGTGGAGATATAACACTGGCTGGCTGCACGCCTACTCATGGTTAGGAGACAAGGAGCTCTCTGCAGCTCCCTTGCCCATTTCTGCACATGAATGTCCATTTTGTTTTATCCCCCCCCCCCCCGCCACCGCCGCTAATAATGTTTAACATCTGCTGTGGCATTTTTCACAAACCATGGTTCGCTCTGAACCGCAGCGTGCAGTTGCAGTTAGAAGTGGGTTTGGAACTAGGCACTTGGCCCCACAGACCAGTGCAGACAGCATGCTGATCAGAACCAGTTCCTGTGTTTGCCTTCCCCAAACCTCCCTCCCCATCACTTCTTTCCTTAAGCCTGAGAGCCAAGGACTATCTTGCTTGATTTCTGAAGGCAGCCCTGTTTAGGGAAGCTTTTAATGTTTAATAGGTTATTGTATTTTAGTGTTCTGTTGGAAGCCGCCCTGGGGAAAAGGTAAAGGGACCCCTGACCATTAGGTCCAGTCGTGACCGACTCTGGGGTTGCGGCGCTCATCTCGCTTTATTGGCCAAGGGAGCCGGCATTTGTCCGCAGACAGCTTCCAGGTCATGTGGCCAGCATGACTAAGCTGCTTCTGGCGAACCAGAGCAGCACACGGAAACACCATTTACCTTCCCGCTGGAGCGGTACCTATTTATCTACTTGCACTTTGTGCTTTCGAACTGCTAGGTTGGCAGGAGCAGGGACCGAGCAACGGGAGCTCACTCTGTTGCGGGGATTTGAACGGCGAACCTTCTGATCGGCAAGTCCTGGGCTCTGTGGTTTAACCCACAGCGCCACCATTAGCAGCGTCCCTTAGCAGGGTATATAAATAGTGCCAAAAATGAAAGTTAAGGGGCAAGTTTTTAAGCGGGAGAGAAAGAGGCTAGGAACACACACTTGCGTCTCCTAACCAAGCAAAGTTCAATCTGCACCAGTCTTCGCAGGAGAAAAAAATCTGTGTCAAACTAAGCTCCACTCAAAGCAGACCTGTTGAAATTGATGAACACGAGTTATTTATTTAAATATTTATAATATGCACTTTCATAAATATATCCACCCAGGGGTTTAAAACATACAGTAAAATAAGCAAAAAAGCATCCCTACAATCAACAAAACACCATTAAATGCTGAATGGTTGAAAAGACTGCAAAGAGCCTACCTAAACACCATGCCTGGATGATTCTCTGCCAATGATCCACTGGCAGGGAGTTCCACAGGGCAGGGCCTGCTCCACTAAAGTCTCAGTTCCTAGTAAAGACCAAACCACCAAAAGCAGGCCTTCGAAGGATCTTGGTGACTGAGGTGGAACGTAAGAAACCAGACCGTCCTTAAGGCGTGTTGATGGGCCTCCTCTGAGTAGGACTAGCAATGGATACAACTCTGAGATATTTTATTGCTGACAGCAATCCTCTGCAGGGATATTATAATGATTTTTTTAAAAAAACATATTTGTAATTGACAGAGCAGCTTTAAAAAGAAGCTGATGAAGTGAAGTGATCGAAATAAACTTACGCAATACCAAAAAAGTCAGCATACGGGTGAATCGTTAAGATCCTGGGGAAAGGGTAATTTAAAATTTAACTACAGAAGCTAGCACTCTCTTCTAGAAGTCAACTTGGCGCTGCAACGTTATGTCATCTTGATTTCTGACCCCAAGCTACTGCTTTGGACAGATGAGAAAAGCAGTTCCCCTGGAATTAGGCGAATGTTTTAATCTTTTCATTTCATTCATTGGCTCCATCTTTCCTCCCTGACGCTGCTCTGGGGCCAATTATGTTTTGGGTCTTCTTACAGAAAATAGTCACATGGGCAACCCTAGAGCTTCTCCAAAATTCCTCTTTCTTGTGGATTCGTGATTATTTGAGCACACAATGGTGCACAATCCCGCTTTCAATGCTGTTTGAGCCTACAAATGTTTCAGGGAGAACACATTGCTCAGCCAGCGAATGTCCTGTAATTCTCACTGCTGAAATCCTGTAACTTTTCATTCCACAAATCTATTATTATTATTATTAGCCCCACTATGGATGAAGGATGACACTCGGCCTCTGGCAAACCGCTTGGTCCTTCAAAACACGAAGGGAGGAGAATAAACCAAGGGCAAGGAGTCCAAATTGCAAAATGGCTTGGAAGACGCCACCTACAGCTCCTATGCAAGGCACAAACTCCAGCAACAACCTGATCTTCAGTTGCAGATGCTTCTTGCCGTGAGTCATGAAGGCACGCTAACTCCATTCAGCATTGTGGCTTTGCCTGTGGCGCTAAGCAGAAGAAAAGGGAGAAGTTCTCTACGATGCCAGCAGGAACTTTCATAGAACGCAAGGCTTATCAATGGCTACTAGCCATACTGGTTATGTTCTGCATCCACTGTCAGAGGCAAGATGCCTCTGTATAACAGTTGCAGGGAATCACAAGTGGCGAGATTTGCTGTTGCGCTCAGGTCTTGTTTGTGGGATCTCGGCTGGGGCATCTGGTTGGCCAATGTGAGAACAGAACGCTGGACTACATGGGTCATTGGCCTGATCCAGCAGAGCTCCTTTTAGGTTCTTATGACTAACAGTGAGGGAGGGCTGTTGCCTTCATGCTATGCCTGGAGGAATTTGATTGGCCACGGTGTGAGAACAGGATCCTGGACTAGCTGGGCCTCTGGCCTGGAATAAGGCAACTTCCTTTGTTCAAAGCAGAACAGCGATGAGGAATCCATGACTCTCGCAGAAGTTGGTGGACTACAACTCCCATCATCCCTGACCATTAGCCATGTTGGTTGGGGCTGATGGGAAGCTGGGCATCATCTGGAGGACCACAAGGTTGCCCACTGCTGAAGCAAGGAGTGCCAGAGACAACAAAGCCCTTGTGTGCAATTGCCATAAACCACACATCAGTGTTCAAAATTCGCATTTTAAGCATTTTGCACCTGGCTATTGGCCACTTGCAACCAAGTGAAGATGCCCGGGCATCAGGATGGTGCCTGATGTCTCCTCCACCTAGAGGTGCATGCCTGGGGATCCTTGGATCTTGACTTCTTTCACACACTAGCAACACATCCTGTAGAATTCTACCTGTTGCATTTTATCTGCACAATCAGAATTACTTTCAGGAACCAAGAAGTTGTATTGAAAAATACGACTTTCAAGCCGTCTGGCCGCAAAATGGCAACTTGGGATTCTGTGTTGGTGACTGTAACCCTGGTTTAAGGAGCCATTTGGAGCCTGGCTTATATAATCTGAGTTTCTAAAACTGCCACACATTATTTCATAAAAGCGCCTAGCTAATGCGTTTGAAGTCTACCCAGCAGCCCTCAGTAACCGTCAAGTAATGATGCTAGGAACAAGGGGTTATAGCCAACTAACTCTACTCAAGAGTAAACCCACTGAAATGTATGGACTATAATTAGCCATGTTCACTAGCTACTCTCTGAGTAGAACTAGCTAGGGATACAACTCAAGAACTAGGACAGCTCTGAAGAAATGTTTGGTAAAAGGATCCCAGAAAAATGATTATATCCACACCAAGCTTTAAAAGCACTCATAAATCCACCCCCATTTGACTTAAAGGCACGTTAGCGCTGTGAGTCACCCTCAAGAGTCGTAAAGCCATGCCGAATCGCGGCAAACCGCTCATAAACCTCCCAATACAAAATAAACGGCAAAGGACACACACACACAGAGAGTCAATAGCTTAGCGCCTGCAGAATCTGCCAGCAAGCATGGGAATTTTTGCAGAGTGGAATAATAATAATAATAATAATAATAATAATAATAATAGTGTGATTGCAGGCTTTTAAGCCGAGCAAGGGCATTAGAGCAAAGCACCTGTCGGCTAAAAACAAAAAAACACCATCACTTGATTTCTCAACATGTGGCCCCATGCAGCTTGAGCACACAGCCTATGCAGAAAAACAAAGGCATACGAGGGAATGTGGAAGGTGTACCTGAGATATTTTACCTGTAATGGCTATGCGGCAGCCACTGTTAAGAGGCGAGCACACAGGTGGGAACCAGGCCCACGCCAAACAGGCAGAGTGCAGAAGCCAGGTCTTAAGATAGTACTGGGAAGCTGCAATCATAACTTACAACCCAGACATCAGAATTAGAAGCGAGGTAGGAATTGGATCCAGCTCACAATTACAGTGGTGCCCCGCAAGACGAATGCCTCGCAAGACGGAAAACCCGCTAGACGAAAGGGTTTTCCGTTTTCAATGCGCTTCGCAGGACGAATTTCCCTATGGGCTTGCTTCGCAAGACGAAAATGTATTGTGAGACTTGAGATTTTTTTTCCGCTCCCCCCCCCTTTTTCTAAGCCGCTAAGCCTTTAATAGCCTTTTAGCAGCTAATCCGCTAAGCCGCTAAGCCTTTAATAGCCGCTAAACCGCTAATAGCGCTAATCCGCTAAGCCGCTAATAGGGTTGCTTCGCAAGACAAAAAAACCGCTAGACGAAGAGACTCGCGGAACGGATTAATTTCGTCTTGCGAGGCACCACTGTAAAGGTAAAGGACCCCTGACAGTTAAGTCCAGTCTGAACAACTCTGGGGTTGTGGCACTCATCTTGCTTTACTGGCCAAGGGAGCCGGCATTTGTCCGCAGACAGGTTTTGCAGGTCATGAGGCCAGCATGACTAAGACGCTTCTGGTGAAACCAGAGCAGCACACGGAAACGCCGTTTACCTTCCCGCCGGAGCGGTCCCTATTTATCTACTTGCACTTTGATGTGCTTTCAAACTGCTACGTTGGCAGGAGCTGGGATCGAGCAATGGGAGCCCACCCCGTCGCGGGGATTTGAACTGCCTATCTTCTGATCGGCAAGCCCTAGGCTCAGTGGTTTAGACCACAGCTCCACCCACGTCCAAACAGCTGGCACTTAAAGGCCATTAATTATCCTAATTCGCATTTTCCAAAGCAATGCAAGCACACATCAGCAAAACAAATGCGCACCCACAGTGGTATTCTCTGACTAGGTATGAGGCGGAAATAGTTTGGATTGGCTGTCAGTTAACATCTGATGGGATTTTAATAAGAAACTGCCTAATTTTGGGAATTGTTTTGAACTGTTCTAACATTGTGTTTAAAATTTTAAAAGATGATGCTGTTAAGGTGCTACACTCAATATGCCAGCAAGTTTGGAAAACTCAGCAGTGGCCAGAGGATTGGAGAAGATCAGTCTACATCCCAATCCCAAAGAAAGGCAGTGCCAAAGAATGCTCCAACTACCGCACAATTTCACTCATTTCACATGCTAGCAAGGTTATGCTTAAAATTCTACAAGGAAGGCTCAAGCAGTATGTGGACCGAGAACTCCCAGAAGTGCAAGCTGGATTTAGAAAAGGCAGAGGAACCAGAGACCAAATTGCAAACATGCGCTGGATTATGGAGAAAGCTAGAGAGTTCCAGAAGACATCTACTTCTGCTTCATTGACTATGCAAAAGCCTTTGACTGTGTCGACCACAGCAAACTATGGCAAGTTCTTAAAGAAATGGGAGTGCCGGATCACCTCATCTGTCTCCTGAGAAATCTCTATGTGGGACAAGAAGCTACAGTTAGAACTGGATATGGAACAACTGATTGGTTTAAAATTGGGAAAGGAGTACGGCAAGGCTGTATATTGTCTCCCTGCTTATTTAACTTATATGCAGAATTCATCATGCGAAAGGCTGGGCTGGATGAATCCCAAGCCGGAATTAAGATTGCCGGAAGAAATATCAACAACCTCAGATATGCAGATGACACAACCTTGATGGCAGAAAGTGAAGAGGAATTAAAGAACCTTTTAATGAGGGTGAAAGAGGAGAGCGCAAAATATGGTCTGAAGCTCAATATCAAAAAAACTAAGATCATGGCCACTGGGCCCATCACCTCCTGGCAAATAGAAGGGGAAGAAATGGAGGCAGTGAGAGATTTTACTTTCTTGGGCTCCATGATCACTGCAGATGGTGACAGCAGTCACGAAATTAAAAGACGCCTGCTCCTTGGGAGAAAGGCGATGGCAAACCTAGACAACATCTTAAAAAGCAGAGACATCACCTTGCCAACAAAGGTTCGTATAGTAAAAGCCATGGTTTTCCCAGTAGTGATGTATGGAAGTGACAGCTGGACCATAAAGAAGGCTGATCGCCGAAGAATTGATGCTTTTGAATTATGGTGCTGGAGGAGACTCTTGAGAGTCCCATGGACTGCAAGAAGATCAAACGTATCCATTCTTAAGGAAATCAGCCCTGAGTGCTCACTGGAAGGACAGATCGTGAAGCTGAGGCTCCAATACTTTGGCCACCTCATGAGAAGAGAAGACTCCCTGGAGAAGACCCTGATGTTGGGAAAGATGGAGGGCACAAGGAGAAGGGGACGACAGAGGATGAGATGGTTGGATGGTGTTCTTGAAGCTACCAGCATGAGTTTGGCCAAACTGAGGGAGGCAGTGGAGGACAGAAGTGCCTGGCGTGCTCTGGTCCATGGGGTCACGAAGAGTCGGACACGACTAAACGACTAAACAACAACAACAAACATTGTGTAAATGTTGAGTTTTCCAAGAGAAGGGATAGACTGTAAAACCACTCTTATGTTATTAGATCTAGCAACGGCTCCTGCAGGGCCCCAAAACATTTCTACCAATTGCCACTGGCAGAGGAAGAGGAGTGCGGGGGGAGCACACCGCCCCCGGCAGCGCGATCCCCAGGGTGCCATCGCGGCTGCCCCCCGGCCCGTGCTGGGTGCCACGCCCCCGCAGGTGGCGCGCCCCACCCCCAGGATGTCTGCCAGTCCCGCCCCCACCGCTCTCCACCACTACCAATCACAGAACTGAAAGGGCTCTACATACCCAAGACACGACGCGTCCATTGAAGCAGGGCAGCTTTGCATTGTCGTCTGAGATCTCCTCTTTCACAACCCTGGATGGATGATGATGAGAGAAACAAGAAAACATCAGGAGTTCATATCGGAGAACGGCATTTTAACGTGCAGTGCTTTGAAAAGAAGGAAAGAAACTATCATCTATTTATCTATCTATCTATTTATTTTATAAAATTTATATTATACTGCTTGCTTTTGCAGGCAAAGGAAATTCTCTTTTGAGCAACACAGTCCCCCCATGCAGAGATTGAGCAGTGAGCTTTCTCTAGGCATACAGGGAACTGGGTATGTTTAACCTGGAAAAGACAAGACTCAAGTGATCCAACTTTCTTTCTTTTTTACCAATTTTCTTAATATTTTGTACACTCGCTGAATGAGCAAAACTAAGTTTAAATCTAAAATTTTAATTTTTCATCTCATCCTGTTTTTGAGTTATGAAGGTTTGGAATTTCAAAAAACTGACAATTTTGGACTTCGGAAGGTGATCGACTCTCCTTCACTGGTTGTTGTCGCTGTTGTTTTTAACAGAGATCTGGTGGCCGCTTGTCAGGGATTCTTTAGCTGTTGTTTTTTTAAATCATTTTTTCAATACAAACAGCAACCACAAAAAACACATACAACAAAAACCACAATAACACTAATAACACAATTTAACAATTCAGATTTGGGTACTGATATACCTATATCTTTAGCTGTGATTCCTGCATTGCAGGGGGGTGAGACTAGATGCCCCTTGGGGTCCCTCTTCCAGCTCTATGATTCTAGGACTGATCCTTTGTACCCATGTGTGAGTTTAATTAGTTAATGAACTTGCTTCTGGCTGCACACCTGCAATATTTCAACCCATATTAGTGTCTCTCTAGCCCACAAATTGAGAATTCATCTCCGGAGGGGGAAATGAGCTGCTTCTCCCCTCACAAAACAAACACAATTTTGTTTCCTCCTTGCTTCGCTTCAGATCTTTCCATTTTGGTCCCAAGGGGGGGACACCACCAACTGGAAACCTCATCAATCCGGTGTTGTGTGGTTTGGCTTTTTGGCGTTGTTTGCTTCCTTTAAAAACACCACTCCCTCCGTTTGTTTAATGATTCCCTCCGTGGTTCTCCTGCCATGTGAGGGTGGGGGGCACAAAGGAAGGAGCGAGTCTTCAAAGCATCATCAAAAAGGTACCCTTAAAAACCCACATGCGTTTGCAAAAGGCGGAAATCAGACAGAGGACTGTGTTTCTCTCCCGCTCGCAGATAAGACATCTGAAATCTACTTGCAGAGAACCTAAATGTAACAAGGCTTTATCAGTATTGGATCCAGACTGTAAGACAGATCAGTCATGATTAATAATAATACTACTACTAATAATAATAATAAATTTTATTTATACCCCATCCTCCCCGGCCAGAGCCGGGTTCAGGGCAGCTAACACCAATAAAATCATAGTAAAAACATAATGGGGGGGAAAGAGAGAGAGGGGAAAAAAACAATTTAAAATACAGGTTAAAATGCAATTTAAAATGCAGCTTCATTTTAAAGTAGCCAATAAATCAAGACCATAAGGGAGGGAAACATAAGGGTCAGACTAAGTCCAAACCAAAGGCCAGGCGGAACAGTGTGGCGATTAAAGAAAATTATACGAAAATGATGTACAGATGGTATCAAACTCCTGTCAAATTAGCAAAATGTACAAAACTAAAGAAAGCAAGTGTTGGAAATGTAAAACTTTTTTTCATATGTGGTGGGATTGTAAAATTGTTAAGAAATATTGGGAAATGATATATAATGAAATGAAGATGTTTAAAATAACCTAAAACAGAAGCACCGTCAATTGGGAAACACTGGCCTGTGAGCGCTCCAATTGGAGAGCAGCCTTTACCAAAGGTGTCATGGACTTTGAAGACGCTCAAACTCAGGGCGAAAGGGGGAAATGTGCTAAGAGGAAGGCACGCTTGGCAAACCCTCACCATGATTAACTCCTGCCCAGAAACCTATGTCCCCACTGTGGAAGGACGTGTGGATCCAGAATTGGCCTCCACAGTCACTTACAGACTCACTGTTAAGACTGTGTTCATGGAAGACAATCTTACTCGGCTACGATCGATCGCCAAAGAAGAAAAAGATGACGGATATGCTCTGCTTCCATGGACAGAGAAGCATTATGATTCTGAATACTAGCTGCATGGAACCACAGAAGGGGAAGAATGTTGTTCTGCTTAGGTCCTGCAGGTCGTGCTTCGGTCCTGAGCTGGGATCTTCCAGAGCCACTACCGGCTAGAGCAGACAATACAGTGGTACCTCTGGTTGCAAATGGGATCCGTTCTGGAGGCCCATTTACAACATGAAAAGAGCGCAACCCGCAGCAGCACATCTGCACACACACGGGTTGCGATATGCCGCTTCTGCGCATGACGTCATTTTGCGCTTCTGCACATGCGGCGAAACCCAGAAGCAACCCTTTCCGGTACTTCTGGGTCGCCGTGGGACGTAACCTGAAAGAACGTAACGTGAAGCAGGCATAACATGAGGTATGACTGTACTGGGCTCACACTGCAAGGTTGTGTCGGTTGTTTATTTGCCCCACCAGCACACAAGCAGAATATATATTAGGTGAATTAACAAAACCACATTAGAAGTTGAACAGCGCCTCTGATTCACACATGCTTCGGGTGGTTAGTTATTAAAACACTGAGTTCGATAGCTCCGCTCTCAATGCTCCACATTTTTTTTTTATTGCATCACACATTCCTGGCAGCAATTTAATCAGCAGAACGAGTTAAAGAGAGTTTGCTCCCCCTCTGTTTTTATTTTTTCGAAGCCTTTTAAGAGTCGCCTTGGGGGAAAACAAATCAGGTTAAGATGGGGTGGGGTGGGGAAGAGAGATTGAGCAGCGAATTAGTACAGCATCATCGTCATCTCTTTCAACAGTACTTATCTCCTTTCTTACAGGTTGGCTGTGGCAAGTAGCAAATTTGGACAGGCTAATTGCCACTCGCCTGTGGAGAGTGAGGGTTTCTGCCAGGCAACCAAGCAAACAAGAGAGTCAGTTTTCAGCAGTTAGGCGCTGAACCTGATTTGACTACACTCCTCTTTATCCAGAGCAGGCATCGACAAGATGCTCATCACACTGAACGTGACATGCAGCCCTCTGGCAAGTGTGATGTGACGTCAGCTTTCTATCCAACTTTGAATCCGCAGAGGTGGGCAGAGGTTGTCCAGGCAATGGCACAGTGCCCCCCCCCAGCACCCACACCAAATACCCAACTCCAAAGCTGGATGGCCGCGTGGGCAAGAGGTCTATGTATGTGTAGGGGTGGGTGGGTGTGAATGCACATCCATACACACAATCTCCTGACTGCTGGTTTTGTTTGATGCTACTGTATATTCTACAGTATGTCACTGATGCAGTAATAGTGTGTTAGTGGTAGATTTGTCCTGGACATGTAATTCTACTTTATTAGTTGTTCTGCAATGCCTCCCCAATGTTAGCAGATTATTGCCATCAATATTGCCACTCTGGTGTTATAGTACAGTGAAACTCCCCGCGCTCCTGTAATATTATTGATAACATGTAAAAGTTACAGGATTTCAGCAAGAAGCTACAGGACATGCACCCATTGGAAAGGAAACAATATGTTTGCCCCAAAGCGTTTGCAGTACTGAAAGTGGGATCATGTATAACCACCCCAACAGCATCATGAGGACAAATCACCATGAATGCACAACCAAGTGTGCATCTGGAGGGGCTCTCTATACATACACGCACCATCTTTTAACATATAAATTCTGCCAAGCGCTTGTAAGAAAAGGGGGAGGGGGTCCAAAGAGAGCGGAATATCCTCACATCAAATGCTTTGGCACATCATAAATAAAAGATCTGCCGCAACCATTCTTTCAAGCTCTTCAAGTTACAACTGGCGTTATTGATCTTGCGCTGGCACATTCCATGCTAAGGAAGGGCAATCTTGAGTGTGGCCAACAAGACAGGAAGTGGTACCAAAAAAACCCACGGTGTCCACTCCTGCTCCTCCACTGAGCTAAAAAGTTACCAAGGAAAAGCAGTTCTTCCTTAACCAAACTGAACATGCACGTAACGCTCGAGTGTTCAAAGCCCTTCACAGGCATTATCTAACGTTAATCCTGATACGTCCTAAGAACATTAAGAAGAGCTTGGCTGCTAGATTAGGCCACCTAGAGGCCCACATAGTCCTACATCGTGTTCTCACGGTGGCCCAAAGAGTTACCCCAGCGCAACAGCCACTCTCCTCACTTGCAATTCCCAGTGTTCCTGCCTCCGGCCAGTGGATAACCCTTCTCAAATCAAATAAATAAATAAATGAACAGACACCCTGCAGGTTTTCACATCTCATGTTTGCACTGTGAAGCTGAAACTCCTTAGGTTGGCTTAGATGGAGCGCATGCATGCACACACATGCACACTTATGGGGCTCTGCAATATCACATACTATCATGTCCCATCTTTCCATTAGCAGGCTTAGAATGGCTGACCAAAAAACCCCCCAATTAAATATTCATTTTAATCCCACTAATTTTTCCCGAACGTACCAATTTTTCCATAGCAAATTCATCCGAATGCATTTGTTTGTGTTATTTCCGTTCACACACACTTTACCCAAGTATATGCATTTTTGTACACATGGCTCGGCCAGCGAATCACACAGCAGAAATTCAGAGAACCATGAGTTTCGAAAGATGACTGCAGTTGGGTTCACATGGAAGGGGAGGAAGAGAGCCAGTGTAATGTAGTGGTTAAGAGCGGTAGTCATGTAATCTGGGGAACCGGGTTCGCGTCTCCGCTCCTCCCCATGCAGCTGCTGGGTGACCTTGGGCCAGTCACACTTCTCTGAAGTCTCTCAGCCCCACTCACCTCACAGAGTGTTTGTTGTGGGGGAGGAAGGGAAAGGAGATTGTTAGCCACTTTGAGACTCCTGAAGGGGAGTGAAAGGCGGGATATCAAATCCAAACTACTCTTCTTCTTCTTCTTCTTCTTCTTCTTCTTCTTCTTCTTCACATTTTGTTTCGGGAAGTGAAAATCAGGCAGGTTTGGCTTTAAATGCAATCAAGAGTCTCCCCATTTGTCATCTCTCTCTCTCTCTCTCTCTCTCTCTCTCTCTCTCTCTCTCTTCTCTTTCTTTCACATACACACACAAACACTTTAACCTCACAGCAACCTTGCAAGGTGGGTTATATTGAAAACAAGCAACTGGCCCAAGGTCATCCAGCCAACCTCACAGGACCAATGAATCCTGGTCTCCCAGGCCTGCTTAACTCCAGCACTCTCAGCCCATTTCTCTCTCTTGTTTCCAAGAGCAGAAAACAAAACTACTCTGGGCAGGAGGTTCTTTCAACTGCTAGGGGGCTGCGAGCACCACAGCCCCCCCCCCGACAAGCCCCCTAGAACAGCTGGCTTGGCTTTCCTTCTCTCCAGGGAGCAATTATGCACAAGCTGTCGGAACATCCAACTCTTAAAATAGCAAGGTTGTTTTGTTTTATTTCCCTCTGGAGGACGAGGGTTGGGCAGAAATTCCAGACAAGAGGAGGAGCTGGTTCAAAACATAAGCTGATATTTGGTCGGGACCTTTGGCACAGGAAAAAGCTAGCGCCAGTTTAAGCTGGGTGGGTGTGGCTTACGCCGGCTTCCTCTCCACCCCGTACACGGAATCGTGGTGTTGGAAAGAAACCTTGTAGGAACATAGGAAATTGCCTAATATATTCATCCAACTTTGCAATGACCGGCAGTGGCATTCCAGGGCTTCGGGCAGAGATAGTGGGATTTGACCTTCTGCATAAAAAACAAATGCATTACATATTGTAATGTTTGATGTATAAATTTGGTATTATTGAATATGAAAAGTATCTTTTTCTTTTATCTTTTGTCTCTTTTCTTTTCTAGTCTGTATGTTGGAAAATACGTAGACAAATGTGTTTACAGTGTAATGTATTGATTTTTGTTTCTATTTCTTTTTTCTTTTTCTTGTAATATTTAATAAAAACTAAAAAAGGGGGGGAAAGAAAAAGAAAAGAAAGGAAAATGCTCAGCCACTGAGTTACAGTCCTTCCCTCTTGTGGGTTCATCTAGTCTAACCCATTACTCAGGGCCAGAATCTTGCAACTGCAGCAGCCCTGAGGGATGGCTACCCAGTTTCTGCTTAGATACCTCTCGCGAAGGGGAGTCCATCACCTTCCAAAGGAGCCTGTTCTTCTGGCCATGGTTTGCACAGGATGCTAAACCAAACCATGGTGTAGCACGAACACATGAGCTCTAGAATAGATGACTCTGGCTTTCCTCCTACCTGGTCGTTCTGCTGCTCCACACTGAGCCAGGCCCTAGCGTGTTGCTCCCGGTTTAGCTTTCTCTCTCAACTAACCATGAGCTGTAACTAAGATTTGATCTATGGTTTGTTAGCTTACAGTTTGCCTGGGAGAGCTATTGCATTGCGGCCCAACGCCAGACTTCACAGGGAAAGCGTCAAGGCTAATGGAGAGCTCCACTTGCTCTGCCAGAGGTTGGGAGCAGACTGGGGTCTCTTATACCTCCTCCAGGCTCCACCCCTTTGAAAGTACTTTGGAGCCTTAAAGGGCCAGTCCTCTGGGCTGAAGAGGAACGCTCCTCCAACTTCCCATAGCTTCCCTCTTGGTTCGTTGCGGACACTGGCAGACTGATTTCTTTCGGAATGCCGGAACTCACATTCCCTGGGCCCGCTATTCCTGCGCCTGGCCTATGACAGCGCTCAAATCTATGAAACCCACCTCTAGATCTGAAAAAAGAATTTGCGACACTAGGAGCACTAGGTTATAACTGCCTGTGCCCTGTGGAATCTGGTGCCCATTGGGACTGACAGGGAAGACCATGGGAAGTATTGCAGTACAGTGGTACCTCGGGTTACATACGCTTCAGGTTACAAACTCCGCTAACCCAGAAATAGTACCTCGGGTTAAGAACTTTGCTTCAGGATGAGAACAGAAATCGTTCTCCGGCAGCATGGCAGCAACAGGAGGCCCCATTAGCTAAAGTGGTGCTTCAGGTTAAGAACAGTTTCAAGTTAAGAACGGACCTCTGGAACGAATTAAGTACTTAACCCGAGGTACCACTGTATTTGGTTCCATTTACCTGTTGAAGCCCTTAGTATGCAGAGTAAGGGAGCAGGAATGCAACCCCTGCGTAAGTGGGGCGACACCTGATTGATCTGGATCTTCTGTCAGAAAAAGCCCTCCTAGATTTGCCATTTCCAACACACACACACACACACACACCATGGACTGGCACGCTCATATGTTTTGCAAGAGTGGCCTGCAAGGAGTTAACTCCTGTATGACGAAAGGCTGCAGTATTTGGGACTTTTCTGTTTAGGGGAAAGGTGAACAAGAGGTGACATCAGAGAAGTTTATAACATCATGGCTGGTTTAGAGAAAGTGGGTAGAGAAAAGTTTTTCTCCCTCTTTCCTAACACTAGAACTCAGGGGCATTCAATGCAGCTGAATAATAATAATAATAATAATTAATATCTATACCCCGCCCTCCTCAGCCAAGGCCAGGCTCAGGGCGGCTAACAAGCAATAATAAAAACAAGTTGAATGAATACAACTTAAAAACAAGATTAAAATACAACATTAAAATATTGAAACATTAAAATGCAGCCTCATCACAGGAGGAGAAAGGAAAAAGAAAGAGGGGGAGGGAATCAAATTGGCTCCAAGCCAAAGGCCAGGTGGAACAACTCTGTCTTACAGGCTCTGCGGAAAGAAATCAGATCCTACAGGGCCCTGGTCTCATGAGGCAGAGCGTTCCACCAGGCCGGAGCCAGTGTTGAAAAGGCCCTGGCTCTGGTTGAAGCTAATCTAACTTCCTTAGGGCCCAGGACCACTAGGGTGTTGCTGTTTATGGACCTTAAGGTCCTCCGTGGGGCATAGCAGTCCTGTAGGTAGATTGTTAGAAGAATGTTGGAAGATTCGGGGCAGAACAGGAGAAAGGGCACCCCATGTGTGCAGGTCCTGTAAGGAATCATTTGAGTTGGAAGGGACTCTGAGAATCATCTACTCCAACCCCCCTGCAATACAGGAAGATGCAGCTGTCCCATACAGGGATTGAACCCACAAACATGGTGTTATCAGCACTGCACTCTAACCAACGGAGCTATCCAGGCAAAGAAAAGGCAGGCAGAGGGGGGCGGGAAGGAGCACTCTCAAAATACATTTTTTCCATTTGAAAACCACAACCCATCAAGTTGCCCTCCGCAAGAGAACGACTCCCAGGCCTCTCGGCTGCAGCACCAAGTGCAGAAAGGCAAGAAATGTAGGCCACCTCAAGTCTGCTTTGTGGGAGTGGGGAAAGGAAGGGCACAAAATCCTCAAGAATTTTCACACTCATGTCACATTAATACTGAAAGCAATCAAGTGTACATTTCTCCCGCAACAAATAATAGTAAATTATCCTTTGTGGCAACTTATTGGACCAAAATGGATGAGCATTCTACATGTCTTGATAGGCTTGCTTAGATAAATATGTTTTAAGCAGGTTTCCGAAAAGAGTACAGCGAAGGCAGCTGCCCTGATGTCAATAGGCAGGGAGTTCCAAAGGGTACGTGCTGTCATGCTAGGAGTTTGATTTCTTACAAGTGCGGGATGCTTTATGTGGCACCTGTAACAGTGCCAGTTCCACAGATCAAAGCAGTCTCATGCGGGCACATATGGGGTAAGGCGATCCCAGCTGTAAACTGGTCCAAAGCTGTTAAGGGCTTTACATACTAACAGCAACACCTTGAACTTGTCTTGGCAACAAATTGGCAGCCGGTTAAGATCTCTGAGCAGAGGTGTTATAAGATAAGAAGATCTCCCTCTTGTTACCAACCGTACTGCAGAATACTGCACTAGCTGCAATCAGATGTCAAAGAAATAAACAACTATCCGACTTTTAGAAGGCACCTGAAGGCAGCCCTGTTTAGGGACGTTTTTAACATTGGATGAATTATCGTATTTTAATATTTTGTTAGGGACACGGGTGGCGCTGCGGTGTAAACCACAGAGCCTAGGGCTTGCAGATCAGAAGGTCAGCGGTTCGAATCCCTGCAACGGGGTGAGCTCCCGTTGCTCGGTCCCTGCTCCTGCCAACCTAGCAGTTCGAAAGCACGTCAAGTGCAAGTAGATAAATAGGTACCGCTCCTGTGGGAAGGTAAACAGTGTTTCTGTGCGCTGCTCTGGTTCGCCAGAAGTGGCTTAGTCACGCTGGCCACATGACCCGGAAGCTGTACGCCAGCTCCCTCGGCCAATAAAGCGAGAGGAGCGCCGCAACCCCAGAGTCGGCCACGACTGGACCTAATGGTCAGGGGTCCCCTTTACCCTTAATATTTTGTTGGAAACTGCCCAGAGTGGCTGGGGAAACCCAGCCAGATGGGTGGGGAATAAATAATAAACTATTATTATTGTTGTTGTTGTTGTTGTTGTTGTTGGATCAAGCACAAGGGAAGTCCCTCCTAGAAGTTACCAATGCCTGAATGACAGCGATCATGACTGGAACAGCTGGGAAAGGGTGCTTCTAGCCACTGAGGCTACTTGGACGTCCAAGTGATAGAGCTGGATCTAGAAGCATCGCCAGATTGCGCACCTGCTCCTTCAAGGAGAGCAGCAAGCAACTGACCGATTTCTCAGACACACGGAGACGGAGTTCACTATAAGCACTTAGTATTGTCCTGTGAGGTGAGACACACCTCCAAAATGCAGGTGAGGAAGATACTGGTCTTGCTGCTGCCTCATCTGCAGCCGCAGCCCCACCTTCTTTTTTCTGAGAAGAAGCCATGAGTCACAGAGCAAGAGGTTCTGCCTGCAGCTCGCGCTGTCAGGGGCTGGGTGCCAAAAAATTAAATAAAAATGAGGCTCTGGAACCAAGTGGCGCAGTGCACGTTGGCAAGAGCCAGGGAGAAAGTGCTCAGTGACACATCGCCTTGCCTTGTGCGCATGTCCACGCGGGGGCCAACCCAAACAAAGCTTGCTGAGTCAGTGGCAGGAGCTGGCACCAGTTGAAAACCATTCTGGTGTGCGGTGAAAGCACAGCATCACTGCAATGCCCCTGCTGTTTTAACCCATATTTGGCTCCTAATCGCCATCTGCAGTTTGGTGAAAATTGAGGAGTGAGAGCTGAAGGGCTCTCACCGACAGACCATCCATGCTGTATATATAAAACACATTTAATGTATGGAGCTTCCACCCAAATATCCTGGGAACTATAGTTTACCCCCCCCCCAAGAGCTGCCATTCCCGGAACCCTTAACATGCCACAGTTCCTAGGTTTGCAGAGGTGGGGGATCCATGTACAGTAGTACCTCGGGTTACAGACGCTTCAGGTTATAGACGCTTCAGGTTACAGACTCTGCTAAGCCAGAAATAGTACCTCGGGTTAAGAACTTTGCTTCAGGATGAGAACAGAAATCGTGCGGCGGCAGCGGGAGGCCCCATTAGCTAAAGTGGTACCTCAGGTTAAGAACAGATTCAGGTTAAGAACGGACCTCCGGAACGAATTAAGTTCTTAACCCGAGGTACCACTGTACTTTAAATATGCTTTAAATGTGTGATATGGCTACTAGCCACAACAGCTATGCTCTGCTTCCGTGATTGGAGACAGCAACACTTCTGAATGCCAGTTTTCGGAAAATGCAGGAGGGATCCAGCTTACAGGCTTCCCAGGGGCATCTTGACGGCCACTGTGAGAACAAGACACTGGACTGGATGCGCCACTGGCCTGATCCAGCATTGCTCTTCTTCTTATGTGGATGTGACCTGAAGTCTTACAACGGTCTTATAAGGTAAAGGTACGTAAATGTAAAGGTAAAGGACCCCTGACAGTTAAGTCCAGTCGCGAACGACTCTGGGGTTGCGGCGCTCATCTCGCTTTACTGGCCAAGGGAGTCGGCATTTGTCTGCAGACAGCTTCCGGGTCATGTGGCCAGCAGGACTAAGCCGCTTCTGGTGAAACCAGAGCAGCGCACAGAAACACCGTTTACCTTCCCGCCGGAGCGGTACCTATTTATCTACTTGCACTTTGACGTGCTTTCGAACTGCTAGGTTGGCAGGAGAAGGAACCGAGCAACGGGAGCTCACCCCGTCGCAGGGATTCGAACCGCTGACCTTCTGATTGGCAAGCCCTAGGCTCAGTGGTTTAGACCACAGCGCCACCTACCGAAGCCAGCAACTGAATCTGCCAAAGCACGACTAAACAGTGGGCTTTGGTACACAGTGGCATATTATCGAAAAACAAAACAAAACGTGCTGCTATTATGGCACGACATATTCTGTCGCCTTGCTTTCCTAAGCCGGTCTGGCCCTGAAACAATTTAAAACGCAAATCCTGTTTCCGCTGGCCGGGCTCCCTCCCTCTTTAATGAATTGCCCAACTTGTTAATTGCCCTGAGAACACAGTGCCATAACAGTTTTTTAAAAAATAAATAAATAAAGGACGAACCACGCAGCCAGTCCTTTGCATTCAGCGGAGCCCTAAAGGTACTAGGCGGGGCACTTAACAGCCAGCTGGCAACAGGCAATCTGGCTCACTCGCCTCGTTCTACTGGGCTGTTTGGTTTGCGCCTCTGCAGGTCTGCTTCGAGGAGGAGTCGTTTAAGGTGTCCCCTGGTAGCTGCCTAATGCAAAACCGGCGCAGGAAGGCAGCACCTGAGAGTTCCCTGAGTTCCTTGCGGCAGGGAAGGCCGTGCCCTCATTAAATCAGCGCTGCCATCTGCTTGCACTCCTGGCACACCCCAAACACACATTCCAGGCCCAAGATCTTCCGATAAACAAGGCAAGCTCCTCAGCTCCAAGCTGCAGAAGCTCTCTCATCCCTCGATTAACATTTGCGACTTTCAAGGAAGTTCGATACAGATTTTGGCAGTGGGTGAACCTGTCTGCTTCAGCTTCTGATTTTTAACATTCTGGTGTACATTTTCCCTGCCAGCACTTTGACCTAATATGCTATTGTATTTTGTATGCTATCCCCAGAGTTCCCTGTGAAGATGAATTAATTGTCGGACTGCTCTGGAGGCTGTAGCTCTGCAAGAGGAATGGGGGTCTCCTAACCACTCTCAGCACCCCCAGCAAACTACACTTCCCAGGATCCTTTGGGGGAAGCCATGACTGTTCCATGTGGTATCATACTGCTTTAAATGCACAGTGCAGATAGGGCCTCTTTCAGACTCTTGGAATGCTACATGTTCAAGGCTTTCTGGGTTTTTAAAAAAACAAACATCCCTGCTTTGTTTACACAGCCATTGCCAGAATTTTATTTGCCTTGTGCTCGCTTGAAAGCCAAATCGGCCTTCCCAGGTTCAAGAGCACACAGGCTGTCCGATTCTCAGTGCATGCCAAGGCTTGCTAAAGAGATAGCATCAGTTTGCTGGCAGCTTGGAGAAGACACAGATTGGTTTTTCAACCAAAGGGCCGCATTCCCTTCTGGGATGTCTTCCGGGGGCCACATGGCATGGTGGGCAGGGCCAGGGGAAAAAGTGGGCAGAGCAAGGAATGCAAATTTCACCTTGGTACAGAAGGCCAGTTTCTACACCCACTCACATACCCCTCTCTATCCTCTATCCAGGCAAAGAAGAGGCATGATCAGAATTAAAGGACGCATTCCAGCGGGAGCGTGGGGGGAGAACACTCAATGAAGGTGTGACTTGCAGAGTCTCCAGTACCAGAACATCCAGCCCTCTGGTCTGACTGGGACTGTCCACTTCAGGGAGTGTGAAGCCGTTCCTACAAAGTTTGTGATCTTTTGAGGTTGGCTCAGTAGCCTGGAGGGACGCGGGTGGCACTGTGGGTTAAATCACAGAGCCTAGGACTTGCCAATCAGAAATTCGGCAGTTCGAATCCCCACGACAGGGTGAGCTCCCGTTGCTCGGTCCCTGCTCCTGCCAACCTAGCAGTTCGAAAGCACGTCAAAGTGCAAGTAGATAAATAGGTACTGCTCCGGCAGAAAGGTAAACAGCATTTCTGTGCGCTGCTCCGGTTCGCCAGAAGTGGCTTAGTCATGCTGGCCACATGACCCGGAAGCTGTACGCCGGCTCCCTCGGCCAATAAAGCGAGATGAGCACCGCAACCCCAGAGTCGGCCACAACTGGACCTAATGGTCAGGGGTCCCTTTACCTTTACCAGTAGCCTGGAGTCACAGACTGGGGATAAGACATCAGAGGTCACAAGGATAGCTAACCAGCCAGCAACCTCGTGCTTGGCCTGTGCTGACCAGGGAAGAGACAAACTTGTTGATTCCCCTAGTTAATGCTAGGGGATGTTAATTAATGCTAATAATTAACGCTAATGTTAATTAATGCTTCTCCCCTAGTTAATGCTTCTCCAGCCCTGCTTCCAATCGGCCTCAAGGATGCATGACTTCCCAATGAATCAGAGCAGCCTCATTACAGGCCGACCAAAAAGATTCATCCAGGAAACTGCAAAGCTGGCAAGGGGTCAAGACAGGAGGACTGAAGGCTGAGTGCTCCTGATTCAGAGAGGAAGAGAAGGGGAAACCAGAGCTGCTTCCATCCAGAGCGATGTGCCTCATTTGGGGTGGCAGCGACTGACTCAAGGCTGTCAAAACCAATCAGATCCTAAAAGCCGTCACCGGGAGTCGCTTTCCATCAGCCTGCCAAGCCTGGCAAAATCAATTATGTCACAGGCTCGTCAGCTTCACCAATCCCGGCTCTGCCGATCGGTTGCGGGCACAAAAGACACTCTCCTTTATCCAATTGAGATCTTTGTTCCAACATTCTTCAGTCGCTTTTGCCCCTCTTTATGTTTTAAAACAACAACCCACTACATGTTCCTTAAGATGGTGGGGGGAACTGTGGCACTCTAAATGTCTCCCCCACCCAACCCCGTCTTCAACACCTCTGAAATTCTTCATACACCGAAAATAAATTCATGAGTCATTAAAACGTGTCACGACCCAACCGGATGGAAAGGAACTTTCTGGGACACACACACAACAGGAGGAACTTAAACAACAGTGTCACAGGCTCAGAACGCAGTTTGTGTGACCTCACTCACATCTGATTCCTGTTGCCCCTGCCCCACGCTTCCTCATGGGACGCACATTGAACAGGGTTTCAACAGCGCAAATGACACAATGGAGCCTTCTCCAGCCAGCTGAGATAAGAGCACCAGAGCTTACTGGCAGACAGTGTGTTATGCGCCTGCATCTTACAACACCTGGGCCAGCCCCACAATTACTGCAGGACGAAAGGAGCGTTGAGACAAAGAGGAACCAATTAACCATGGTACACAGGGAATGCATTCCGTGCGACACTCCCATCGCCCTACATATGCCCCGAAGAGGAGGACGCGGGAGCCTGGGGCCCAGTTCCAATGTCACTCGGATGCAGTGAACACAGAGGATAATGTTATCAATGGCCAGTGTGGTGTAGTGGTTAGAGTGCGGGACTAGGACCTGAGAAGCTGGGGTTCAAATCCCCACTCAGCCACGGAGCTAACTGGGGCGACCTTCTCAGCCCGACCCATTTCACAGGGTTGTTGCAGGGATCAAACAAGGAGAACCCCATACACCACTTTCAGCTCCTTGGAGAAAAATGTGGGATAGAAATGCAGTAAATAAACAAACGGCTCAATCGCTATGTTCTCCCTCCACCGCTGGATTAAGGAAACCTGGTAATCTCAAGTGGGAAGACTGCACCTACGCTCGGGTCCTGCTTGCAGGCTTTCCATATTGGCCTGTGAAGTAAATCATTAATTTTGTTCCAAATACTGCCTTCCCATCCATGGGGACCATGGAGAGAGCACACTATAAAAATCAGTCACATAAGATGCACAAAATATTATTCACAAGCAGCGTGTATTTTAAGTATTGTGAGAAGGGCTCTGACAGCGCTAACCTATGTACATTTCCTTAGAAGTAAGCTCTGCAGAGTACAGTGAGACTTACTCCTAGGTAAGCATGTATATGATTGGGCCATCAATCACTTAACCCTAACAACATACCTGCAAGGTGGGCCACTATTACCATCCTCCTTCTGTTACAGGAAGTGAAGACAGCAGCACCTTCAGTCACTTGGTGGGTTCACAACAGTTCACTCCCTTATTTATCTGGTGGCATTACAGTCTGTTCCCCCCCCCCCATAATGATTTTCAATGGTTTTCCTCTTTTTTAATTTCCTCTGCAATTTGGTTAGTTGTGGCCAGCAAGCAGCAATTTGCTCAAAAGCCAGCAAGGCTACTAAGAAATTCAGTGGAGCTTCCTCCCAGGTAAGTGAGGGTAAGGTGGCAGCCTAAAGCTGATTATTTTCATAATGCTGGGAGTGGGGACCTTTTGGTCCTCCAGATATTGCTGAATTACTATCCACCCTCAGGCCATCGACCATGCTTGCTGGGGCTGATGGGAGTTGTAGTTCAGCAACATCTGGAGGGCCAAAGGCTTCCCATCCCGGATGCGATGCGTTGTGTCACACTCATTTGTATCATCTGTACTTCATGGGGTGGTTCCTGCATTTCATCATCATCATGGGAGTAGACCCATTGGAATTAATGAACCTTAATTAGCCACGTCTATGAACTTCTCTGAGTAGAACGAGCAATGGATACAATCCTATTATTATTATTATTATTATTAGGGACGCGGGTGGTGCTGTGGGTTAAACCACAGAGCCTAGGACTTGCCGATCAGAAGGTCAGCGGTTCGAATCCCCGCGGCGGGGTGAGCTCCCATTGCACGGTCCCTGCTCCTGCCAACCAAAAGTGGGGTCTGCAACAAAATGTTGCTGTACAGAGAGTTCCTGTTCAGGATGCTAGGAAGCTGCCCACGCGCTTTTGCAGCATACTTCATCCCACTCCCGTCTCCCGTGGCTTTACCTTACACAACCACCCAGTTCAGCGGTCGGCCAGCACCCTAGGGCCTCTGAGCATGTGACCAAAGGCAAGGATGTAGGCCTTCCATGAACATTTCACTCCTGTATTTGCTCACCAGCTTGTCGCCTCCAATTAATTGTTAAGGGGCAGACACGCGTGGATGTACCCGCACTTGAGAACAGAACACCCTTGTGCAATGAAAATATGCTGGAGACAGACAGAGCTGAGCCAAAGGCCACGCCGCTGTCCCTCCCCAACCCCTGCCAACACAGAGCCAATATTCATTAGCATACAAGCCGCTATTGACATCTTAGTGGGAACCAGGCCAAACCCTCTTTTGTGTGCCCGCTCGCCCAATGCAATTCCTCCAATAATGACCTCGACTCAGGATTATCCATTGAGGAGCCCACTGAATCATCCAGATCTGGACTCCGAGAGAAACATCTGATTTCCCAGGTCCTGAAGAGAGGGGCAGATTCCAGGGTTGTCAAGTCTGCGCTCCTCTTTTAATAAGACCTCAAATGCAACATGGTGGCACAGGAGCCACATACACTGAGATAAGCTATTTATGTGAATATAAGTCAATATCTGAGTTGATAGGAGGGCACAGATTCTCACACAAAACTCTTAACATTCCTATCTCTCTATATCAGGCTTCCTCAGCTTCAGCCCTCCAGATGTTTTGAGACTACAATTCCCATCATCCCTGACCACTGGTCCTGCTAGCTAGGGATCATGGGAGTTCTAGGCCAAAAACATCTGGAGGGCTGAGGTTGAGGAAGCCTGCTCTATATAAACCTGCCCATGTACTAAGATCCTCAGGTGAGCACCTTCTCTTGATTCCACCAACACCGGAAGCATGGTTGGTGGTGACACAAGACAGAGCCTTTTCTGTGGCTGCTCCCAGATTGTGGAATTCCCTCTCAAGAAAGGCAAGATTGGCTTCCTCTTTGCTATCCTTTTGCATGCAGGTTAAGTCCTTCCTATTCAGACAGGTTTTCTCGTGGCCCATCTTGCTTTTCCTGTTGTGAGCTACACATCCCCACATGGAAAACTCCATCCCCAGATACAAGACATGGGGAGGGGGAGTTCCCCTCATACCTAAGAGAGGAGCTTTGAATTCTTTTTCATACTTAAAGAGGCAGGATGAAATAAAATTGTTCTCTCTTCAAAGAGCCTTTATCCATAACTGCGGAAGAGGGGAGGAGGGAAGGTTTTTTAAAAATAATTTCTGAAGTGAGGAACTCCAGGAAGCTGAGAAGACGAAAGGAGAGAGAGAAAGAGAGAGAAAGAGAGAGAGAGAGAGAGAGAGAGAGAGAGAGAGAGAGAGAGAGAGAGAGATTTAGCTCAGGGGTACAGTATCTGCTTTACATGCAGAAGGTCCAAGGTTTAATCCCAGACATGTCCAGGTAGGGTTAGTAATGCCCCGTGTCTGAAACCCTGGAAAGCTGCTACATGGACCAATCTGACGCTGTATAAGGCAGTTTCCTATGTTCCTATGAAGGTGCGGTGGGAGATCACCCCAAGATGGACAGCTAGACATTTCAATTGCATTTCAGAAGAGGCAAGCGACTGGGGAGAAATCCATTGCAATCTCAAAAATATAACATGGTCCAACTCTGCGAAAGGCAGCAAACACACCCTCCTCACGCCCCCAAGTCAGAAAATTGCATGCTCAGACAACTGCGCACACCAAAAGAAAAATCAATCCGTATCGATTCTCTTGCATGCTATATAATACAAAACTCTTTAGAACTGGAGGGTGCTGAATGGCAGTTGTCAGAAGACAACCAACCGTTCCAGACTTTTAGCCCAGATTCTGAAGGAAGCCCTGTCGCAGTGGTCCTTGTTTGGACAGCTGGGTGAGGCCACCAGAGATCTCAAACGGAGCCAAAAGGATCGATTGGTCTCCTGAGGCCTCTAAGCATCAGAACATGTCTGCCCACTCTTCAGCCTTTCAGATGTTTGGAAATACTTTGGTGCTCGAATTCTAATCACATTTTATTACTTGCAAGAGCCCTGCTGGATTGGGCCATAGGCCCTTCAACCTGTTCTCAACTGGATGTCCCTGTGGGAAGACCGCAAGCCTGACCTGAGCGAAACAACCACTCTTCCCACCTGCCATTCCTAATAATCGGCATACTGTTGCCAACAGCAGAGGCAGAACATAGCCATTGCAGCCAGTAGCTACAGAAAACCTTCTTCTCCACGAATTTTCTCTAATCCTATTTTAAAGCCATCCAATCTGGTGGCCATTGCTACCTCTCCTGCAGGAGCGAATCCTAAACTTAACTTTGCACACTGCGTGTAAAAGTCACCTCTTTTATCTTTCCTGAATCTTCCAACATTCAGCTTCATTGGTTGGCCAGGAGTCCTAGTGTTACGAGAGAAAACTTTCCTCTAGCCACTTCCTGAACAATGTGAATTATTTTATGCACTTTTCTCATGTCTCCCTTAGCGATGTATTTTCTCTAATTAATTAAATGTTTGTTAATTAATTAATTTAATTAAAGAGCCCGGAATGTTGTGGCTTTTCGTCCTAAGGGAGACATCCGACCTCTTGATCATTTTTTGTTGCTGTTTTCCGAAGGCCTTCCAAGCTCTGCAACATTCCTTTTCGGAACATCTGATTGATTGATTGATTGATTGTAATTAAATTAAATTAAATTACTACTTCATGTTTCCTTAGGAGGTAGTCTCCTCTCTTAGATAGCTGAACCAGGAAGTGGACAGAGGCCCAGAGTTGGAGAGGCAGTCAGGAATGTAGACCGGAGAAGTGTTTCCCAAACTTGGGCCTCTGGCTGTTCTTGGACTACAACTCCCATCATCCCTAGCTATCAGGACCAATGGTCAGGGTTGATGGGAGTTGTAGTCCAAAAACAGCTGGAGACCCAAGTTTGGGAAACACTGCTCTATAGCAAGGATGGGAACCCTGTAACCCTCCAGATGCTGTGGGATTATAACTCCCATCATCCCTGACTGCTGCTGATGTGGCTGAAGCTGATGAGAACTGTGCTTCAGCAACATCTGAAAGGCCATTGGTTCCTCTTCCCTGCTCTGCGGGCTAGTTCTGACTGGCCCCACCTAGCATGCTGGATTTCTATGTGCAGGGAAGGTTGTTTGGGTGTTCTACTGGGGAAGAAGACAACCCACAGTTCTCTCTGCACACAGAAATATAGCATGCTAGGGGGAAGTGTTTGAGTCTAGCTTTCTTCCTGACACACCAGATCGGGGTTGGGAACCTTTTTGGCCAGAGCACTATCTTTCTCCAAACCTAAGGGATGACTTTGGCAGGTGGGCGGGGCAAACCACCTGCCAGTCATCTCACATCATGGACAGACATATTGAGGATCATAGAATTGTAGAGTTGGAAGGGACCCCAAGGGTCCTTAGTCCAACCCCCAGCAATGCAGGAATCTCAACATGCAGTCCCCCATCCAATCGGAAACTGGACTGGACCCTGCTTAGCTTTGCAAATATGCCAGCAGTTTTGTCACTACGCTGGATTTTTTACTGGAGATATTTAAACAGGGGCTGGACAGCTATCTGTCGGGGATGCTGTAGACGTAGATTTCCTGTATCGAGTAAAGAGGGGTAGGCTAAATGACTTCTAAGATCCTTTCCAAGGGGTGCATCCATTGAAATTAGTGGTCATGACCAACCTAGGCCCATTACTTTCAATGGGACTATGCTGAGCACGTAAAGCATTGGCTGCAACCCCGGTTGTACAATTCTAAAAGCCCAATACGAACGGGGTGTGTGAACATGAAGATTCTCCCTCCCTCCGGAGAAATCAGGGTGCAGATTCTCAGCTACAGCTACAGGGTGTGCTTGACCTCTTCTGCCTCTTCTGCCTGCTGTCAGCCTACAAGCACTGGAGAGACGAGAGAAAGAAATATCTCTTTTCCCCGCCCTCATTACATGGGAAAAGAAAAGGTGTCTGATGGGTGCTTGGAGGAAGGGAGGTATATATCAGTTCCCCAAAGGCAGATGTTTCAAGCATTATACTCAACAGATGCTTCCTTGACTAGGATATTTTCCGAAATGTGAGCCTGCTAGGTGGTCCATCCACACACCCTTGCCTGGGGAATGCCAGAGGCTACCGAGAGTTCACAAGAGAGATGCTCCCATTTCCAAGTTCCCAAGCTCATTTCCAGGCCTCTTGGATCAGACCCAAGGCCTATCTAAGCTCAGTATTCCACTTTGTAGAGTGGCCAATCCAGAAGCCTCCAAGCAGGGCACGGAGGCAACAGCCCTCTCCTCATTATTGCTTTTCACCACAGAGTATTCACAGGGAAACTGCTTCTGAACAAAGAGGCTCCATCGGGCTGTCATGGCCGATAGCCACTGATAAACTAGTCCTCCCCACTAAACGAACTGGCCGGATCCCTCTTTTGAAGCTGCCCAAGACAATCGCCCAAGACATCTTGTGGCAGCCATTAATTGAGTGCCATTATCGCTAACACAGGAGTAGCCGAGTTGGTGCCTTGCAAATGTTGGACGACAACTCGCATCATCCCACATGAGCCGAGGCTGGTGGGAGTCAGAGGAAAGAGCCACAGCTCAGTGGTAGAGCATCTGTCTTGTATGCAGAAGGTCCCAGGTTGAATTCTCAGCATCGCCAAGTAAGGCTGGGGGAGACTCCCCTTGCCTGAAACCCTGGAGAGCTGCTGAAACAGAGATAAGATGGAGAAGTCACCTGTCTCAGTAGAAGTCAGCTTCCAATATAGCCAGCTTCTGTTCACTGCAGGGAACTCAGTGGGAGCAATGAAATGATATGCAAACCGAGACACGGCTAACCCTCAAGATCTGCTCTTGTCTGAATTTTGTGATGCAGCTCTCCAACCACAGAGTCATAGAACTGTAGAGTTGGAAGGGACCCTGAGGGTCATCTAGTCCAACCCCATGCAATGGAGGAATCACACAGCCAAAGAATCCCTGGCACAGGGCCATCCAACCTCTGTGTACAAACCTCCAAGGAAGGAGAGTCCACCACCCATGCCCTCTCCCAAGGGTTGCTCAGAAGGTTCTCTACCGCTAACATAGAGACGGAATCAAGGTTGATTCATAGAATCTTAAGAGTTGGAAAGGGATCACGAGGGTCATCTAGTCCAACCCCCTTTTGCCCAACATGGGTCTCAAACCCACAACCCTGGGAATAAGAGTCTCATGCTCTACCCACTGAGCTATCCTATTCCCTGTAGAATACCAGTAGATGTCCACATATCAGGTGCAGATTCAAAGCTGAACGAGCATCAAAGACAATAAACTGTATATTTCCCCATACACACCCAGACCTCTTCAATGCTTGGAGTTCAACCTTTTTTGCACACGGAGCTGCCTGGGAGCTCACTCAGAGGGGAGGGCCGCACAGATCAGAGCCCCCTGATTGATTTGTTTTGCTTAGCTGTTCTCCCCCCCCCCCCCCGGAGCACAAAAGCCACAGGAAAAGGGCCCCGTCCCCTGCATCCCCCGGCTGTGTTTTCATAGCATCCGCGGGTAATAAAAGAACGTGCCGCACCCAGACCACGAGAGAGATTGTTCCTGCTCAGGGCTGTTGGGGAGGCGGCAAAGGAGAAACGACTGGAAATGGTTTGCGAAGGCTAGCCACAGGCAGCAGACACACCGCCCACTTAAAGAACATGACTCCCCACTCACATACACAGAGAAGCCTGGGAAGTCTGTCATTTGTCAAGGGTGCTTGGGAACTGTAGCTTTGAAAGATCACAACTAGAGCTCCCACAGTTCTTGGGGTGGGGGAGTTCCAAAAACTCACCCCATCCCCATTTGTATGCACTCGCTCCATCTGCCCCGGTTTACCAAGAACAGCTTCTATTTTCTGAAGCCTTGCAAAACAACAGTCCCAGTTTTCTGAGCCCCCTCTGGGCGTTTTAAGGAGAAAAGTAGTGCCTGCAACAAACTGTTGCCCTGGGGAGCCCTCCTGTTCAGGATGCCAGCCAGCCATGCCTTGCCCTCTTTCCAGGTTACATCATAATCACCTGTTCTTTTTAAACAGAGGTTAGAAGGCCATCTGTCAGGGACGCTTTGGCTGCAATTTTTGCATTGCAGGGAGTTGGGGGGGGGGGTCCCTTCCAGCTCTGCAGTTCTACGATTTTATTATTTGTAAGCCACTTGTCTATAAAACTGTGCCCGAAGTGGCTCACAACATATCAAGTGAACACGCACACACACTTAAAAATAACAATCAGACCAATTAATGAGAGAGAAAGAGGGTGGCAGTGTTGTGTAACATTTGCAAACTCTGAGGTGTACAGATGCAAAAGCAAAAAAAGAGCTACTCTGATTTAAATAGGAAGACAATATATATCTCAACACAGTTGGGATGCCTGCGAACAGGTGGGTTGTGTGCCTGTTCCGTCTGTTGTCCAGGTACTCACTGTTGATGGGCAACTTCAAACCATCTTTAAACTAGACCAGGGGTTGTCAACCTGGTCCCTACCACCCACTAGTGGGCGTTTCAGGATTCTTGGTGGGCGCTAGGGGGTTCTACGGCACAAGCTGAATCCTCCTTCCATCAAGCACGGGTGGGCGGTAAGGAAATTCTGCCATCCAGAAAGATGCACTAGTGGGAAGTAGGTATAAAAAGGTTGACCACTTCTGAACTAGACAGTCCTTAAGAAGATAAGAGCCTGCTGGATCAGGCCAAAGGCCCATCCAGTCCAGCATCCTGCTCTCACGGGGGCCAAGCAGATGCCTTAGTGGGAAACCCAAAGGGAGAACCTGAACAACAACTTGTGACTCACATCAACCTGTATCCAGAGGAACACTGACTCTGACAGCGGAGGGGAAACACAGCTGTCAGACAGAGCTGTCTTCTGTACAGCAAGGGCAAATCCACACTAAATAATAATAATAATAATTTTTTATTTATATCCCGCCCTCCCCAGCCGAAGCCGGGCTCAGAGCGGCTAACAACAGTAAAAGTAACACAGTTTACATAAAATCACAATCACTTAATTGAAATACATTCTAAAATCAATTCATTCTAAAATCAATTCAGAATCAAATTAATGGCAAACATTGGGCTAGAGTTCTATGAGGATTACCAAAGGAGGGGGTCAGACTGTGCCTTGGCCGAAGGCCTGGTGGAACAGCTCTGTCTTACAGGCCCTGCGGAAAGATGGCAAGTCCCGCAGGGCCCTAGTCTCTTGTGACAGAACATTCCACCAGATTGGGGCCACAACCAACAAAGCCCTGGCTCTGGTTGAGGCCAGCCTAACCTCCCTGTGGCCCGGGACCTCCAAGGTGTTTTTGTTTGAAGACCGTAAGGTCCTCCGTGGGACATACCAGGAGAGGCGGTACTGTAGGTACGAGAGTCCTAGGCTGTATAGGGCTTTTTAAAAAAAACACCCAATGCAAATTTAAAGCCCCCGAAAGAATCCCAGGAACTGTAGTTACAGCCTCACGGGGTTACAATTCCTGGCACACTTAACAAACTACAGTTCCCAGGGTTCTTTGCCAGGAGGGGAGGCAAGTGGCTTAAATGTGCGTTGAATGGGCTTCAAATGTACAGCATCGAACATGTGGCCACCCTCCTCAAGACAGTGGGCGCTGGTGGGGTTTCTAGGACTACAGCAACAGCAGCCCAAGGGTGCCAGATTATGGGGCAAAGGCCTGGGACCCCACTTTGCAGAATGAGCTGGGCGCCCCCTCCGCACACCAGTAGCAATTTTGAAGTAAGCAATTCTGACCCATCGAAAGAAGAGGGAGTCCAATAAGACCATTATGCTAGTCCCGCTCAGAGCAGGCCCACTGATTCCAGCACTGGGAGAGCTGGGAAGCAGAACTCCCTCCATCAGCTCTGCTGTGACAGGCTAGTCCCATCAGGCTTCCTCTCCCTCAACAGTCATCTGGGGCAACCATTCCACCAAGCTGCCTCAGTGGAAGACAGGAAGCAGAAGGCTGGTTTCTTCAGCTCTGCTGGAGGCCCAGCTCCATCAGGCCCCTCTTTGCCCCTGAACCGTGTCATCCTTTGTTCATAGGAACACATGTTTAGAAACTGATGCCTGACTTTTGCTTTTCCTCTTCCCTCCCTGTCCCTTTTCCCTTGCGTGTCACGTTTTTTAAGATTGTAAGGAAGGTCTTTTACGGACTGTACGTAAGACACTCTGCAGGCCTTTTTGGCTGAAGAGTGGGATACAAACCCTGGAAATAAATAAATTAAATAACGGCCAGGACTAACAGAAGTTCATGATTTTCAATGGGTCCACTCAGAGTAAAACTTAGTTGGCTGCAACCCACAAAGTCCAGAGTTTGAAAACTACCTGATTGCACCACTGCAGCTACTCAGGATTCTTCCCCCCACCCCCTTCCACCTGCCAAGGCACAGAATCACGTTGTTACACCATCTTTGCCAGCGGATCAGAGCTTAGAACCGCAACAAGGACAGTTCGCAAGCAGCCAGTCCACAACGCTGGTTCTACGGTGTCCTGGCCAAATATTCCGCTGAAATACATACATAAATATATTTTAGGAAACTGACATGGGGCAGTCGCTGTGCTGAGCCCAGATACTGGCCAAGCTCCAGACTGCCGCTCCACTCTCTTTCTGCCTCTGTTATTCCGGCCCGGGAGCAAACTCAGCGGCACATTTCATTCCCAAGCTGCGGGTTTATTTATTACGTCTTTCGGTTATTGTTTCAGGAGGATCCAGGAAAAGGGCCGTGCCCTTGTGACAACATGTGCATTACTGCTAAGTCAGATCCGGACAGGCTGCTCTCCCTGCAAGACTCGGTTCCCCCCACCCGCAAAAAAAGTGTGTTGCGGGAAGAAAGAGTCAACAACACCATTTGTTTCCCTGACACAAAACTCCCACCCCCACCCCCTTCTTGTTTTGGCTCAGTGGCAGAAAGGCCGCTTGCCAAGTTGGAAACCACTTGCCAAATTACAGCCCTACACAGCCACCTTGTAAGAGAGCCAGGAACGGGAGTCTGCAGCAAGCCTGCATTTTACATTTCAAGCTGCAATGGGGAATCTAATTACCACTTACAAGGAAGAAGGCGGGCTGGGGCGGTTGTGGGGCGGAGGGAGAGAGAAAAAAATATTAAGAAATATTTTCCAGGACACTCAAGTCCGCTGCGCTTCTTTTCTTTAGCGGGAAAAGACATGCACAAAATGTCTCTGTGCCAGCAGCTTCCAAACATTGCAGGCCAGTGAGAAAGGCAGAGGTCCTCTCACTAGCTAGCACATTTGCAAAGCTAAGCAGGGTCTGGTGTGGTTTCAAATTGGATGAGGAACCATGTGTTGAGATTCCTGCATTGCAGGGGCTTGGACTTGATGACTCTTGGGGTTCCTTCCAACTCTATAATTTCCTAATTCTATGAGTGGCTGGTGGGGCAAAAGGCAAGAAACCCAACAGTGGACAGAGCCACAGCCGATGATAGGCAGAGACAGAGCCAATGAGAAGCCAGACTTGTTCTAGTTTGGTCCCCATCCTCTTCCTCCTTGCTGAGTTCTACAAGGGGCAACACTGAGACTAAGCAGGAGGAAGCTCACAGCAAACAACAAAAATCAGCAGGAACTCTCAGTCAGATGTATTTCAAGCCAGCCACAAAGCCCAGATTTCTGTTTCCTTTGCTGCCTAACTTCCATCAGCTAGGCCACTGCACTCCACTTCTGCTCAGTTCCTGCCTGAGCAGATGGGAATGTGCTGAATAGCAAGCAGTTACCAGTCATCAATGCCTTCCCGCTACAGTGGTACCTCGAATTAAGAACTTAATTCATTCCGGAAGTCCGTTCTTAACCTGAAACTGTTCTTAACCTGAAGCACCGCTTTAGCTAATGGGGCCTCCCACTACCGCCGCGCCGCCGGAGCACGATTTCTGTTCTCATCCTGAAGCAAAGTTCTTAACCTGAGGTACTATTTCTGGGTTAGCGGAGTCTGTAACCTGAAATGTCTGTAACCTGAAGCGTATGTAACCTGAGGTACCACTGTACACTAATTGGCAGCAGCTCTCCATTCCTACCCAGAGATACCAGGGAATGAACCTGGGACTGCTGAACTACATAGGCAAGAGGATCCGCTGGACAGTCCTGGAGGATAAGGCTATTATTGACGGTTACTAGCCATGGTGGTTCTGCTCTGCATTGTAGTCTTCCTAGAAACAACTGGTTGGCCTCTCTTGGACACTGGCCTAAATGGAGCTTGGCTCAGATCTGGAAGGCTCTTCCGATTATAAATCAGGTTGTATCCAGCTAAGTCCCATTGAAATTGATGAGCCCAGGTCGGTCATGCCCACTAACTTCAATGGGCCTACCCTGAGCAGGGCTAGCACTGGAGACGGCCCCTGAGATTCCATCAGGGAGACTCTGGTACAGGAAGATAATGACACTTTGCACATTCAGCCTCTCTTCGCCTGACTCCAGGCAGCTGGAGGTCATCAGCAACCTTAGAGCTGCCTACGGCTGTTCCAGCTGTAAATCCAATTTTTTACAGTGGCTCCCAAGTCAGTTGTAACAACGGTCTATAATCCGGCCGTTAATTAGAAATTTAAGGGTGTCTGTCTTTCCAGGTTTCTGCTTGCAGATAAGGCATGTGTGTGTGTGTGTGTGTGTGTGTGAGAGAGAGAGAGAGAGAGAGAGAGAGAGAGAGAGAGAGAGAAAGGGAGCGACTCCTGAAATCTGTACCGCCACCACATCAAATGAGATACAAGCTCCCATCTAACAGCCTTCACAAGATCCTGGCTTTTGCTAGCCTTCCAAACAACTGCAGTCAAAAACACCACGGCCGCCCCTGCAAGCAGCTTAGAAAACAACCTTTGGGTCTGGACTGTGAATTTCAAAACCGCTCTCCCAAGGTGGTGGGATTTCACGCCAGACAAGGCATGGGGCTTGTTGGTCTAGGACAAGGGTCAGCAACCTTTTTCAGCCGTGGGCTGGTCCACCGTCCCTCAGACCATGTGGTGGGCCGGACTTTTTTTTGGGGGGGGGGGGATGAACGAATTCCTATGCCCCACAAATAACCCAGAGATGCATTTTAAATAAAAGCACACATTCTACTCATGTAAAAACACGCTGATTCCTGGACCGTCCGTGGGCTGGATTGAGAAGGCGATTGGGCCGCATCCGGCCCACGGGCTTTAGTTTGCCTACCCATGGGCTAGGAGGGAAGAGCCTCACAGCAGGGAGATTCAAATCCTAGGCAAGCCCTGCCAGGGGAGACTGGGGGCTCTGAAGAGGGGATGTGGCTCAGCAGTAGAGCCCTGGTTTTGCATGCAGAAGGTCCCAGGTTCAATCCTCAACATCTCCACTTAAAAGGATCAGGAAGCAGGGGGTGCCTGAGATTCGCTGTCAGTCATAGAAACAACCACAGGCAGATCTTCTGCTTAATCAGACCACTGGTCTATCTTGCTCAGTATTGTCTGCACTGATGGCAGGAGCTGCTTAGGGCTTAAGGCTAGGGAACGTTCCCACCCCTATCTGGGGATACTGGAGCCTGAACCTGGGGCCTTCTCCATGGAAGCAGATGCTCTACCACCCAGACATGGCCCTTCCTGTAAGACATAGGACCACTGAGCTCAATATTGTGAACACCGACGGGCAATGGCTGTTCAGGCAGGAAAGGGCTGGGGAAGATTCCTTGCCTGAAGCCCTGGAGAGCCACTGCCGTTCAGTGTAGACGATGCTGAGTCAGAGAAATGACTTGGCATAAGACAGCTTGAGATGTCCCTAACCCCAAGCAAAGAGCAGGAACCCATAATGACAGCAGAGCGATCCAGCTGATGCACAGAAGCAAGGCAATCAACAAGGCAACCGTCTCCTTGATGCAGGTTAACACCATCACTATCCCCCAAGGGTGCTGGATGTCAGCAGGGTTAAGGAACTTTAATTGCCAGAGGGAAGGGGAAATTAAGATAAGCAGCTGCTGTGTGTGAGGATCTAACGCTCCCGGATGCTTCTGGGTTGCAACAGTTCCGCATGGGAAAGGCAGTGTGGTGCAGTGGTTAGAGGGCGGGACTAGGACCTAGGAGACCAGGGTGCAAATCCTCCACTCGGCCAGTGGGTGTCTGTGGGCCTGTTGCTGTATCTCAGCCTGGCCTACCTTACAAGGTTATTGTAAGGATAAAAATTGAGAAAAGGGTCCATGTATGCGACCTTGAGCTCCTTGGGGGAAAGGAATGCAATAAATAAAATAAAATAGATAAATGGGGTGAGGAATTTGAAGACTGAAGGAAGTGGACAAGGGGGCTTAACTGGTCTGGCCACTGTGCATCCAAGTCTTCCTCTCCCCTCCACAACTGCTGAAATGATTCACAGCTCCAAGGTTAGGAGGAAAGCAAAACTCACACTTACCACGGCAATCAAAAAATAAATAAATGTGGAAGCCTGCCTTCCACTTGATAGCTAGCCTGGAAGCACCTAGCAACACACACTTTGCTCTTCAGGTGTAAACTGAATTACTTCACTTACTTCAAGCTGTGTTGCTTTTGGGGCCCCTCCTGCCTATTCTGCTGAGGGGGGCACCTGGACCTCTGCCTCCAAAGTCTTGGCCTGGTGGCATCACTTCTAGGGTCAGGGCCTTCTCAGTGGTGGCCCCTACTGTGTGGAAATCCCCCCCCAAGGGATGCACAGTTGGCTCCTTTGGTGTACAAAAAGGTTCTGAATATCTTGGCTTCTGCAGTGGTTGAGGGACCTCTGATCCTTGGGATGTTGCTGGACTCCAGCCCCCATCAGCCAGCATGGCCAATGGTCACAGACGATGAGGGGAGCTGGGCTCCAGCAACTACTTGAGGGTTCTGAATTTTAACTGATGTGATTATATTGAATATGCTACTGTTTTAATGCTGCCGTTCATGGTCTTTATTTTATGCTGGCTCATTCATATTTTTAAATGCTGTTGCTTATCCTTTGAATTCTGCTGATGGGTTTCCCACAGGCAGCTGGTTAGCCACTGAGAGAACAGAATGCTGGGGTAAGTGAGCCCTTGGCCTGATCCAGCCGGCTTGTCTTACATTCTTATGGATCTTAAAAATCTTAAAAAAGAATCTTTTTTTTTAAAAAAAGCCACATACACACCATGAATTTAAAACAGCCCCCCCCCCCGCCAAAACCTGGAAACCATAGCTTACCTCTCATGGAGCTACAATTCCCAGCACCCTTAAACTACAATTCCCAGGATTATTGATGGGGGGGTAAATGCACTTTAAACATATGGTGTGTATGCAGTCTAACATTAAATTGTTCCAGCTTTGGGGTTTATGTCGCCGTGCCCTGCCTTGAGAGGGCTCTGTCCAGGAAAACACTCAGAATAAAACAAATCTGTTTTCCATGGGGCTCTCTTGCATCATACCGCTTCCCTCCGCTCCGTCTGACCTTTTTGCAGGCGACACACAACACCAAGATCGCAGTGCCGGAAATAGATACAGGTACGAGCCGTCCGACACGGAGGGGAGGGGAGGCTTGTTACCAAGAGATTATTAGATTTCAAATGCTGATTCATGGTTGCCATCCAAAGAGCTGGAGATGATGAGGCCTGTGGTTTTTTCCCTTCCTTTTTTAATTATCTAAATGCCAACAAGTGGTTGTGTGCCAAACCAGACAATACAGATCTTGAAGGTGGAGAGACTGGGGGGGGGGGGGAGTGTGGGCCATCATGAGGCCTTAAGGTGGGCTTCTTACTATTTTTATTCTTTAAAAAAGGTCTGCGTCGTAGAAACATAAGGAGAGACTCGCTGTGTCAGCTCAAAGGTTCATCTAGTCCCCAAATGCAGGGAAGGGCCATAGTTCCGTGGCAGAGCATCGGCACTGCATGCAAAAGATGCCAGGATCAAGTTTCAATGTCATCTCCAATTAAGGCTGAGAGGGACCCCCCACATTACACCCTGGGGAGCCACTGCTAGTCAGTGTAGACAGCACCAAGCTAGATGGACCAATAGCCTAACTCAATATAAGGAAGCTTCCTATGTTCTCATGTCTTAAGGAAAAAGGCTTGTCTCAGTGGTTTTAGCGCTTGCTTCGCATGCAAATCCCAGCATTTCTGGGTAACACTGGGCATAACCCCTGTCCGAAGCCCCGGAGAGCTGTTGCCGGTCGGTGCAGGCAACAGAGTCTGACCAGACTGATGGCATGGTTGCACATGACTGAAGTCACCTGGATGCAAAGTAATAATAATAATAATAATAATAATAACAGAAATAATTCCCTGCCCCAAGAAGACCGGCGTATCAGGGAGAACCTTCCTAGCCTAGTTTCCTATGAGCGGGGCTTTTAAAAAAAATGTATACAGAAACGTTCAGACATGCAAGTTGCCCACCTCAAAGAGGGAAAGGCCTCTTTTTCTAGAAAGTGTGCAATTTTAGAACCACCCAGAGCAGGTGTCCCTAGACTACAGATAAGTAAGCAAAAGAGACAGATGTTTCCAAAGATCAACACCTCGCGCACATGAACTATTATGCACCTCACCCGATTTCTCCCAAGCTGAGACACAGCACAAAGGGCTCTTTAATTCCCTTCCCGATGCACAAACAACAAGGGAGGCATTGGCAGAGCCCTTTGCCCTCTGGACATACCTCGGCCACTTTCTCCACAGCCCAGAGACAAGCAAAGAGCTCTTCAACCTCCTGCAGGGAGATTTTGGAACCCACCACCCAGAGCAAAGCATTGTGGGGGCGCAAAAAGGCACAGCACCCACAATACCCCTTGTTTTAACCCCCTTCGTTGGACAGGGGAACACAGAGTGCCATGCTCTCGCCAGCTAACATTTATATACGTTTGTCCACTACTGCTGGTGGGGGTGGGGTGATCAATTCGGCCCAAGACAAGACGATACGCCCCCTCCTCTCAAAAACCATGAGCAGTATGGTCCCTCCTTCTACCTATCTGAGGAACAACCTCCTGTTGTTGTTGTATTACCAATTCCAGTGGTTATCGGGTCCCCCAAATTGTGCACACTCTTCATCCCTCTTCTGTTCCATCTCCTGACACCAGTCAGTAATGAAACAATAAGGAAGTCCCAACCACCAGCACACCTGGAAATGTCTCCATTTTTACGGATTGGTCTAATGCAAACTACTTCTGTGATTCTAAAGGTATGCTTTAGTAGAGATTGCTACATTGCAGTGGGTTGGACTAGATGACTCTCAGGGTCCCTTTCAACTCTACAATTCTATATCCTGCTCCTACCCCACCCCAAAAGAGGGCAATCAGGCCCACTTCACAGAGACCCCCCAACATTAAAGGAGGACCACCGTCATATACCAGGCCTTGCAGCTGCCCAAGTGGGAGAGGATGAACAGGAAGGGGGGGGGGAATAAATAAATAGAAAGACACTCCAGTGCTTCCTGATGGAAGTCTCCCCACCTCTCAAGAGAGCCAAAATGAACTGAATAGGCATTCCAAGTTCTCCTTGGCAAGCAAAATTTAAGGGATATGCCCCCACACCAAAACATAGTAAGGTGTCTTGCGCTGAGTCAGACCTTTAGTCCACCTTGCTCAATATTGTCTACACTGACTGGCAGCATCTCCCCAGAGTTTCAGGCAGGAAGCCTCTCCCAGTTCTATCTGGGGGTGCCACTGGGATTTGAACCAGGGACCTTCTGAGGCCAAAGCAGTAGCCGTGGCCGTTCCCTGGGTTACAATTGGTTCATCTCTGGGGCACTGCCAAGGCAGAAATAGTAAAAAAGAAAGAAAAAAGGACCCACCCACCAACGGCACCTACAGAAATTCACACACCCCTTCCACTCCAAAAGATCTGGGAGAGGGGACACCCACAGCCTCCCTGAACCTCTCTTTGTAAGCAGGAAATGCCCAGTGGAGGGGTTTAGCATCTTCTTAAAAAAACAACTGACCCCAGAAGTCTACAGCCAAACACAAACCCCTACTGGCAACCCAGATTTCAGAAAGCAACACCTTTATGAGCAGGTAAGGCAAGGAGGCCCCTCACACCTTTTGGGTTGGATCCAGTGCTGCTCCTGCTTAGCGGCAGACCCATGGGAACTGATCAGCACATGGCCAACTTTAGGCCCATTCCTTTCAATAGGTCTACTCTGAGGAGGGTCCGAGTTGGAGGCAACCCCTCTTTTTTTGCTCCCAGAACTTTTAGCCATGATCATCACGGACCCACCGATTCTCCCCAGAGACCCACGTTTCGGGAAATCCGGACGCCCCGCAGCCATCCCCCTCCAGGCTTTAAACCTTCACCAACCCCTTCCAGAATGGTAAACCACGTAAAATCGGGAGCCTTTCCCTGAGAGTCCCCTTTATCTGATCAAAGCCACCAGAAAGCAAGAAATCCACAATTTCAGATCCAGTTTTCCTTTGACACCCAAAGGGGAGGGTGGAATATGTCACCCCCCCCTCCTTTTTCACAACCGTGATATTAATGTATGTCATTTCCAAACACCACCCTTCTCCCCCCCCCCCGACCCCACAAAGGTTGACATGTATAACGGCAGAGGGAAGCCTCTGGTGTGGATTCAGAGTAGCTTTGCGTAAACCTGGTGATAGGGGCGAGTGGGGGCTGTTTCACAAACCCCAGCAGATTTGAAAGCTCGCCACATTTTAAGAAAGGCACAAGTCACGCCGCGTTCAGGCAATCATGCAAACACACAGGAACGTGGCAAGGCAGATCTGGGTTTCCAAACGTCCTCTCCCCCCCCCCCTTTTTAAAATTTTTTCAACGCCAAATAAAAACAGAATGCCAACTTACCCAAAATCCTGATCCATAGATTTGAAGAAAAATTTGTAGTTATGCACCGGCCGGTTGCTGAGGACATTTTTAAAATCTGCCAAAGTGACTTTTTCCGGGGAGACGGGCAATTTCACCAGATAAGGGGTCTCCTCTTCGTCAATGTGATAGATTATTTTTGTCTCCGCCATGGACGAAGGAAGGGGTGTTGGGGGAGGTTGGAAGGGGAGGGGGGGAACAGGGGAAGGTTGGGGGTGAGAGGAGATCTGCCAAGGAGGGGAGGAAAGAGAGAGAGAGAGAAAAAAGGGGGGGAGAGAAAAGGGGGTGGGTGGGTGAGGGAGGGGGGAATCAAGGCCAAGTTCAAGGTGCCAGTCCCTCAGATCCTTCGTTTTACAATGCAAGGCTTGCTTCCAAACAGGAAGGGAAATGTCAGTGTCTGCGGAATGCTACCGTAGCCAGCCATACGCAGAAGGGTTGTCACGCCCCACACCGCCCCTTAGCGGCACAGACGGAGACAGGCACCTGGAGGTGGGCTCGCCAGAATGCATTATCCCCAACGTTGGGGGCTGGATGCTTACAGCATCAAAATCGACCTCCTCTCCCCGCCTTGCCTTGCAAACCTGCTTCCAAAATCCGGAGACCCACAAAGGAGGTGCGTAAGCCTTGCCTTCCCCAACGCCCCGGTAGCGATCTCTCTCTCTCACACACACACACACAAAATCCTGGTTTATTGCAATGACACTTAATAAGAAGAAAATGTTGCAACGGTGAGATCGACCTGGAGATCTAAAGAGCCTCTTTGGCTTGCAAAGGCGGGCTTGCAGGCGGAGAGGTAAAGAGGAAGGGAGATCCTTCCCCAAACTGCAAACCAGAGGTCTCTCTTCGGCACGCACACACAAATGCCCTCTCTCTATACCCAATATCCTCTCTTCTTCTCGGCAGTCTCCTCCCCACACACGCAGCTTAAAGGGCCACGGCTCGGGGTTTTGGTTTTTTTTGTTGTTGCAACCGCGCGCGCGCGCCCCTGTCCGCGCGCAAAAGGCGCGCCCGTGTTCCAAAGGCGCGCAGGAGCAGCTGCAGCAAGCAGGGACAATTGCGCCGCGCGTGGGTCAGATCCAGCAGGAGGGGCGTCACAAAACGCTCCCGTCGCCCTGGTCGTCCAGACACGCGTTTGAGGGTGTTGTACGAAGCACCGAGTGGAAACCTCCGCGATCAGCCCTCCTGCCTGCAGTCACACAGAGCAGATTTGCAAAGGGGGCATCATGTGACTAGCCCACCTCTTCCTGCTTCCCTCTATTGGGGGGTGCTAGTTTCTACAAGCAGCCTTAAGGTCTCCCGGTGGCTGCGGTTCTTATTTGACTTTTTAAATATATTTTTTTAGCAGGTAGGTAAGAGATCCGGGCCACATTCCCTTCCAGGCAACCTACCGGGGGCCACATGCCAGCGGTGGGCGGGGCTGGAAGCCAAAGCGGGCGGAGCAGCGGGTGCTCTTTATATGCTTTGAACAGCAGGCTCGTTTCTCTACATACTGGCACACCCCTCTCTAGCCTCCTTCCACGCAAGCAAAACAAACAAAAAGCGTTGTCAGAGTTCGAGGACACAGCCTAACCCCTAGGCAGGCGATTGCAAAAGAGGAACGGGAGGGGTGTGGCATAGGGAGAGGGGTGTGGCCAAAGGTTATGGGTGTGGCCAGGGCAAAGGGGTGTGGCTTGGGGAGAGTCCTGCCTGCCACATAGAGAAACCTGAAGGAGTCCTTATCCCTGAAATAGATGTATCTCACTTTCTTTTGCATCTGTTTTTTTAAAATAATATTTATTAAAGGTTTCAGAATTACAGAAAAAAAAGAAAAAAATTAAAAAGAACACTACAATACATAAAAAGGAAGAAAAAAAAAGCAAAACACAAAAACCAATGCAACAATACAGCAGAGGAAAAAAAATACAAAAGGAAAAGAAAAAAAACCACAAATCTCATATTACATATCTTTATCTTCCATTTGCTTGTTTCATTGACCTCCTCATACCTCCCTTTTTGTATTTTAATTTGATTAGTTATTTCAGCAAATTCTTTCCATGTTTCTCAATTTTCATTAAATAATTTATCTTAACAATTTAACCTATTAATTAACTCAACAAATCCTTTCCATCTTTTCCCCATGTACTGTTATTCAAATTACCTTAGTTTATTTAACCTTATCTTACCATAAAATAGTTTAGAGCTTAAAGCTTAATACTCGATTATACATAACTCCTGATATCATTTCTACTAGAGTCATATAGTTTCATTCCAACATTTTCCCTAATATTCATTAATTTTAGGCCAATTCCCTAGAAATTTTTTTTTTCTTTATCAGTTTTCTTCCAGTCTTCATCCAACGTCTCTTCTTCCTGGTCTCGGGTCATGTCAGTCCTTACTGTCCATTCTATCTAGTCCATCAACCTGGTAATCTTATGTCCGAGGCCCTTAAATCTCTTCCATGTCCCTTCTGCAGATCTTCTTCTTCTTGTTTATACTTGCCCTTTTCCTTGTCTCTTGTTGGTCTCTTTCTTAATTTCTTTCCTTTCTCATTGAGGAGTAGGTCTCTGGGGGATTCCAACCCAAAATTGTCTCCATCTCCCTTCATCAAACCCGCCCATTCCCCACAGTCCCACTCCCCACAGTCATCAATGTAATCCAAAAAATATTTAAAAGCATATTTCAAGGTCTCTCCAAAGTTAAGAACCTCCTCAGCTCCAGACTCCCCCTGGCCCACTCCAACTTCAATCTTCAATGACAGCGGCTTATGCTCCTGTAGAGCCTCGGGTCTCTCCATTTGTATTATTTGAGGTACAACCGCATCCTCCTCCATTATCTTCTGCACTTGCCCAGTCAGTACAGGTTCATGAGTTGGTCCCTGAATGGTTTCTGTATCAATATTCCCTGTTTGTCCACAGTTATTAACCACAACCGTCATCAAGTCCATTTTCTCATTCATCAAATCCATCTTCTCATGCATCTGTTCCAGCAAGGCACTTGTCTTGCATAAAGCAAGCACCCAAACTTCCTCCCAGCTCATATTGAGTCAAGGTCAGAAAAGACTGGTCCCATGATCTTAATCTCACAGCTGTTGAGTCCTCAAGTAGACTGCAGCAACAATTTAACAAGCTCCCTCTAGAGGAGACAATTTCTATTTGTATCCATTTTTTTTAAGGCAAGTCCAACAAGGGAAAATTACTTTCATTTTTCAGATATTTTGTTTCTTTAGAATGCAAAAGGCAACACTGGAATCAGTTTATTTCTCTTCTTTAGCTATCTGTCAAAGTATTCCATTCACAGTCAATGAACCTCTCCAACTATTTCTGTCTCTGACACCCCGTTCCCAGGTTAGAGACGGTGGAAACTTATCTTTCTTCACTCCCTCTCCTGCAGGGGTTAAACAAAGTCCCCCCCCCTTTTCTCCTACTTCCAAGGGGGTTTCAGTAGTTATAAATGAAGGAAATTTAGACTTTTTAAACGACTTTCCAGGCTTTAGCTTGCAAGGTTTTTGCTTTAGTCTATATACAAAAAGCGGAAGGCAGACTTCCTATTTTGAACCTTCCCGCTTCGATGCCAAATTAAGATATTTCTTGATCCAATTTTCCGTTTCTACTCACGGGTACTTGTTTTAAATCCAATTGTCCACAGGAAAAAGTCAGCGCTCTCCGGCAATGGCTGTGCGGCTTCACTCCGTGAAAGTAGCAATCAGTTCGCAGCACCGCGCCGCTCACCCCACTTTGCTCCGGCGCCCCAAAATGGGCTTCCTCCGCCTGGGATTTCTAGCGGGTCCCCGCCTTCGCCGCGGCGGGAAGACCCAGTTTTCACGGAGCTAGTTCCTCCGGTTGGAGGAACTCCGCCATTCGCCGATCGCGCTAACCCGGAAGTCCTTCTTTTGCATCTGAGCCTCTTCTCACACACCCAAAAAAAATGAAGGAACAAAGTAGGAGAAAGGCTAGCAGGGAAACCTACTTGATCACCCAAGCATTCTGGAACAATTCATATTGAAAAGGTGCAGATCGTCAGTTACAATGGATGCGTATTTTTTGTTATATTTTTTGGTGTGTGCTTTTAAATGGTAAGTTGCTTTGAGATGATTTTTTGTAGTAAGCAACAAATAAATATAATAAGAATATTGTCCTATAGGTGTCCTATTACCTATTGTCATTACTGCTGCTTTTATAGTCTATGCCAGCTCGTTTGCTTTTACAGTTTTACAGTTTTTGTAAAACACGTGGAAATTTTAATGATGTAAAGACTGCTAAAAGAGGTTGGAACGGGAGAGCAGGTTGAGCTTTTCCCCAAATATGTGTCACATATTTGTAGATTGTGAGCCTGAAACCAGGGGCTGTGAAGTTGTTATTTTTAATTGATGTGTAGGCCAGCCTGGGACCTTTTTCACTTAAAGAGTGGGTTATAAATGCTTGTATATATAGGCATTATATTATATACAGGTAAAATATAATGGGCAAGTGGGGGACGTGTAACGAAATTGAGTTGTGTGGCATGTCCCTGTTTCAGCAAGCCAGCCATGCCTCTTAAGCTCATTGGGGCTGTCCTCCTCTCCAGGTAACCTTAAAAGCGCCTGCTTGCCAGAGGTATGAGCTGAAAGGCAAGAGATTAAGGGAACTTGGCCTGGGGCCCATTCCAAGGAAAGTGAGTCCAGTACACTCCTCAAAAGAGGTCATGGAAAGGAGTTGCCTTAAATACAGAAGAAATAACATCCCAGACAATCTGTATCTTCTATGGAACCTGATGCCCCACCCCTCCAAAAACAACATAGAAGTGATTTCTCTCTTTGAGGGTGGAAAAGAAGTCAAGATGAAAAATATCTTGTTGCCTGGGGAGTGTGTGGTTGCTGCACAGGATGGAAAAGCCCCTTCCCAGAGAGAAAATGTCAATTGACAAAGGCTTGGTGCTCAGCAGCCATTTCTGATATTTTGAATTACTGGGTGGGCAACTTCAACACACACACACACACACACCTGCCCTCCCTTCTTAGCCTGGTGTCAAAGCCCCCAAATCTGTTACGCTGATGGGGTTGTTGATGGGAAGGAGGTCAGTGGAAGAGAGAGCCTGCTTTGCATGCAGAGAGCCCCAGGTTTCATATTACAAAATGCACTCTGCACATGCTCAGGAACAGTTTTTCAAGTCCAAGGGATGTGCAGGAATCAGGCTGAGATGCAAATTTAAGCCCAGCCTGCACACTGCGATGCAGCAACCCTACGTTCAGAGAGCTTGTAAAAAACCAGTTGGCCACTAGGGTGTAGCAAAGGCATTGCAGCAAATCCTGCCTGAATCTACTGGCTGCAGTAGGTCAGGAACTACTTTAAAAAACCCAAGAAGGCCGTGGGATCGTCGCTATTTCCAAAAGTCAGCGTATTTCCACAGATTAGTTGCTTGGTTAGTCCCAGAGAACAGTGGAGGCTGTACTGATAAGGTGACCTTTTTAATGTGCTCATTTTGTACCATGTGTCTAAGCTTGGTGTGCTATGCTTCATCAAACTCGAAAAAGAGCTCATTTCTCAAGCACATGGGAATCTCACTGGAGAGTTCCAAATGGCCAGACTCCTGCACGATGAAAGGGAGACCTTCTGGTTCCCTACGTCTGTTACAAGGGGAAGGCCAGGAGCCTTTGGGATTCGTGGAGCTGAAGGCTATCAATGGCTGCTAGCCACAATGCCTATGTTCTAGTTCTACTGTCAGAAGTCGTATGCCTCTGAATACCAGTTGCTGGAAAGGGCAGGAGGGGTGGGTGCTGTTGCACTCAGGTCCTGCTTGCACACTTCCCAGAGAAATCTGCTCTGCCACAGTGAGAGCAGGATACTGGGTTAGATGGGCCATTGGCTTGATCCTGCAGGGCTCTTCTTAGGCCAATAAAACAAATTATTTTCAAAAACAAAACAAAACCCCAAACCCTAATTTCAAACAACCCTTTCCTTATAAGCCACATAACTTGTGCCCAGCTAAGTAAAAAACTGAGTATAATTTATAAATTACTAAGCATTCGCCCTGATTTCCTTGCACAAAGGTAAAATTATATCCAGACTTTATCAAGCCTTCGTCCTGAATTGCTTGCAGGATGCTTATATACCTTCCTGCTATTCGTTAATCTGAGACTTTTTAATGTCTTTCCGTGTTACTTTCCTAACTACAAAAAGCTAGTTTCTTTTTCTCAAAGTGGATTTGTTGAGCGAATGTTCATCTCCCTATATACACTTGAATTCCTCCTGTAAAATACCAGCAGTCTGGAAGTATCCCCAGTAACTCATTTCGCTCCCATTTGTCCCTCAGTTGTACAGATGAGCTTTGCAAGACACTGGGTATTTGAATCCCACACGGAAATACAAACAGCCTGGAAACAATCGCACAAAACTGATAAACTGCTTGATTGTGCAAAAAAAAAACAAAACAAAAAAAAAACTCAAAGTGGTTTGTAACGGGGGGGGGGGGGAGATTACCAGTAAAGCAACAACTACTACTACTAAAAGCTATTTAATTCATTAAAAAAATAAAATCAACAACTAGCTAAAAGTCAGATTAAAACATTAAAGCCAGCATTCTACATCTCTGGATAGGCTTGCCTAAGCAAGTCTGTTTTTAGCAGGCAACAAAAATTGTACAGCGAAGGCACCTGCCTGATGCCAATAGAGTGTGGGTAAAGGTAAAGGTAAAGGTAAAGGGACCCCTGACCGTTAGGTCCAGTCGTGGCCGACTCTGGGGTTGCGGTGCTCATCTCGCTTTATTGGCCGAGGGAGCCGGCGTACAGCTTCCAGGTCATGTGGCCAGCATGACTAAGCCGCTTCTGGCGAACCAGAAACGCCGTTTACCTTCCCGCCATTTATCTACTTGCACTTTGACGTGCTTTCGAACTGCTAGGTTGGCAGGAGCAGGGACCGAGCAACGGGAGCTCACCCCATCGCGGGGATTCGAACTGCTGACCTTCTGATTGGCAAGTCCTAGGCTCTGTGGTTTAACCCACAGCGCCACCCATGTCCCTAGAGTGTGGGTGCTATCAAGCTAAAAGAGCAATTTCTTACAAATGCAGAACAAGTGTTATCTGGCACCTGTGATAGTGGCAGTTCTGCAGGTCAAAGCAGTAGAGGAGACATATATGGAGCAAGGTGATCTCACAGGTAAACTGGTCCCAAGTTGTCTTGAATGGGGCCCAGCAGCAAATCAGCAACCAGTGTAGGCCTCTGAGCAAAGCTGTTAGATGCGGACAGGATCTCGCTCCTGTTAGCCAGCGTTGTGCAATTATAGTCGACAGAGAAATCCTGCGCAACAAACCCACTTTCCCAAAAGACTGGGCTTTTTCCAAGAAGGAAATGAAAGTGGAGGTGCACTGGAAATGTCTTCTAATCTCCTTGCAAAGAAATCTGGACGAAAGCTCAGTAAACTGGTTGTCTGGAAACACCTTGCATTCCTAGCATGTGATCTCAAAAGCATCTTTTTAATCTCCAAGAAGGAGCTTCCTTCTGTGACTGCGCCCCACGTTGTCCCTAGTGAATGCAGTGTGAGAAGACACCCACCCACAGAAAGCTCTCATCCAGATAGAAAGATACAGCAATTAACACATTTTTAATCATCTACCGGAAATAAGCACGTCCTGCTGACAAGCCACAGCTGCGCAATGGGGAAGGGCATGCGAAATGTTCACATCGGATAAATGTGGCACTTCCACTTATTTCCGCACCTGCATGGGTTCCCCCCCTCCAAACAAGCTGCATCCAATTAAGCTGTCTTGCAAATTAGGCCTCTAAGATCTGGGCTGGTTTGCGGCAAAGATCAGCCTGCCCACCTAGACTCTCGTAATCATATGAATTAATTATCCACTTCAATTCCCAACGTGGCAAAATTACGGACAATTTTGATTTGCAATTTTCACCCTACCACCCTCACCACATCCTCACAATGCACATGCAGATAATCAAAATATAACAGAGTCTCCTGGGGCTCAAACACTATGCGAGGGGTGGAGCCTGTAAGTGAAGGAGGTGTGCCTGCCCTAACAGAGGGGTGGAGCTTAGGGATAAATTAATCTGTCAATTCCGATTCTTCTTCATTTCTCATTTTTTCTAGTCTTAAGTTTGGTCCTTACGTTGCCCCATCACTTTAATTTTGTTATTATTTTTTAAAGTCCTCACAAAATTTCATGAGCATTTTCGTGGTAATTTCTCCTGATATACATTTTTATACACGGTTCTGCCTACTTTACACATTTTCTGCAAAGCAGTTTTCCCTAATATAATGCACTATATGATATTGTCATCAAGATATGCATTCCTGCCCCGGAATATGTATTTTTGTACACATCACTTGGCTCAAGAATGGCATTGCAAAATTCAGAGTTGTGTGGATTTCAAAGGATGCCTGTGTTTCAGTTCACGTATTGTGAATTAGGTAGGTTCTGAACTGAATTTCTCCCTCATCTCTAGTGGAGCCTAATGACACTTGTGAGATCTGATGGCTGTGTCCAACTAAGTTCTACTCACTCAGTGGACTCACTGAGATTGATGGGCCTAATTTAGTTGTGTCTATTAATTTCAATAGGTATACTTTGAGTAGGACCGGCATTGGATTAACCCTAACCCTTTTTTAGATGATTTTTTTAAATTGCAAATTTATTAAAGGAGGCAAAACACACAGAAGGAGATACAAAAATGGATTTTACAAGCCATCACGTTCACTAAAATATATTTCTTTTTCTTTTTTTAAATCATATTTATTAAAGTTTCCAAAAATATAGAAATACAAAGAAAAAAGAAAAAGAAAAAAAGATATTTAAAAACCTTACTTTCATTGCCTACTTTCTGGGACTCCCCCCCTCCCCCCCCCGACTGTATTCCCCTTTCCTTAATTTGGTTCTACAAGCTCTCACTCCCAATTTGAAGCTTAATTTGTTTAACCCACTATCCAAATTGAATTGTACAAATCTTACCACCGTCCCACATCATTAACAAGAAAAGAAAAAATATTTTCCCCAAGATCCACCCCAGTTCCTTCCACGAATTCCCTTTTTTTAAACACGTCCAATCAAAATAAAATAACATGCGTAAGTTATATAAAGAAATAGAAAATAAGAGATATAGAAAAATTCAAAAGATGGTTACACAGCCTTTGGATTCCAAATCTCCCCCCCCCCTTCCCCGGTTTGAATTCCCCATGTCCATCAGTCTATACATTATCAGCTTGGAAGTCTCAATTCATGACCAGATTTCTCCCCGATTCCATCTTGCCGGTTTTCTTTTAATTTATTAATTTTAATAATATTTAACTTCAAGTGTCCAATCTAACAAAGGCCTTTAATTTCCTTGATCTTTACCACTCCTCCCGTTGTTCTTTCCGTGTCGTAATCAGTCCTTTGTTCTTCTTATTCCTCACTTTCTCAGGTTTCTTGTCCTGTTCAGCTGCTAAAACTTTCTAATTCAGAAATCTGGTATCTCTACAGAGGTTTGTTATTCAGGAACAAAAACTTACGTCCAGTCCCTTCCTTTCTTCAATAGAAAATTCTATTGTCTCCTTTAATGTAAATACCTCTGTAGACAAAATACTATTTCAGTTTTGCAGCTTTCCCAGAAGATAACAAGTCCTGTGCGAATCCCAGAGTATTTTTCCACTTACGACCGTTCTTGTAATGTCCCGAAACCCCTCTAGGGGGATTGTAATAACTTTGTATCCTCTAATCCAAAAATCAAATTGTTGCTTATTTTCCAACAGTTTATATCCATATTATAGCAAATTGTAACAAAATTAACCAGCAAAGTCCTCATAAACAAAGTCCTCTTTATATTCTCCAGCTTTGACAGCTACTTTGACAGCTGTCAAAGTCTCCGTCTCTCTTCACCAGGCTCCGCGAATCGCCCCGGTTCCCAGGGGGGGGGTTGCATTTTTCTTCTCACCCTCCACTCTTCTCCTCCAGCACAGTTCTTATAATTTCCCATCGTGAAATTAATGATTTTTATCAGGAGTATACTTCCCTTTGGACCTTGGTTACCCAGTCCTTGTTTTGGAGTGCTTACAGTAGGGGGGGGGATTGACTTCCTTTTTAAATCGCCCCCGCTCGTGCCAAATCCGAAATTTTGAACCCGGTTTCCCAATTACTCACGGGTTGTTGTTAATAGTCCAAATTTTCAATGGAAGAAGTCAGCGCTCTCCGTCGAATGGCATGCGGCTGCGCTCGGCAGGGAAAGCAGAAGACTCAAAGCACCACGCCGCTCCCCGGCACCCGATCCGAAGCCTTTAAAAAGGCTCCTTCACGAGTCGGGAGGGCGCTAATGGTGCAAGCCGAGTCACCCATGTCCACGGACTCCGTGCCCGTGGTTTTTAAGGGTCCCCGCGTCGCCGGCGCGGTAGGACCCAGCCCCTGCCGAGCAGACTCCCTCCGGAGCTCGGAGGGAGTCCGCCATTCGGCGATGGCGCCAACCCGGAAGTCCCCACTAAAATATATTTCAAGCCTGTAAGGATAAGGACTCACTATCTATGGCCCGAAGACCTAAGTTTTACCAGCCCTGGTCTATGGGCACAGATCAGTTGGTTTCATTTGATGGGAAGGGAAGGACCCAGTCAACTCTTGCAGCCCTAAACTTGTGTGTGCATTTCATTTATTCCACACCTTACCATATTTACCTTTAGTACTGCTCTGGTGACCAGACGACTGTTGGAACCGTAAGGACAGCTTCATTCAGCACTACAGCATGTGCAGGAGGTCTCAAGTCCTATCCCTCAAATCTCCAGTTCAAAGGATCTGATCATAGGCAATGGGAAAGACTCCTGGATAGTGGCTGCCGGTCAGAGTAGACAAAACTGTGCTGGATGGTCAAATAGTCTGACCTAGCATAAAGCAGGTTCCTAGTGATGCTATGCCTGGCTCCTAGAATTTATAGCAATTCAGAGGCTTTGTCCCATTGATAGCAGGGGACAAGGCTGCATGGTCCCATCCCTTCCTTGATTTAAGAAGTCTCTAGTGGTTACCAGGGCCAAGCTGGAAGTACTGGCTGTTTCAGTTGACCTGTTTATTGAGCATTCATTCTGATGAGCTTAAGCAGAAGTTAGACTATGTCCGGTCTTTATCGAGCAATCGTCTTGATTTGTTTGTGGGGAGGTTTCCCAACAATGAACATTCATCCTGATTCGCTTAAGCAGAGGTTAGACTATGGTCTTTATCAAGCAGTCATCCAGACTGCAGAGGTTAGACCAGTGGTTCCCAACCTTTTTTTGGCCGTGCCCCACCTAAACATCTCTAAAATCCTGATGTCCACCCCCGTGACATATAATTCTTATTATTCAAAAAGCGAACTCCTATTCACATGGAGGGAGCCTAAAAGGCCATTAACTGTTAATAACTCATTCTCGACTTTCGCCCTTAAAAATCAAATTGCCCCCTTGTGGGGCGTGTGTCCCACATTGGGGACCACAGGGTTAAACTATGGTCTTTATCAAGCAGTTTATCAAGATTGCAGAGGTTAGACTATGGTCTTTAGCAGCATTCGGTCAGATTCGCTTGTGCAATATTCACATGTCTTCCCATTGGTCATTTGCTCATCCAACTTTCTTCAATTCAGCTCCCCATCGTTTCTCTAACCACAAAAAAGCCTGCTAGTGAACAAACCAACCCACTTTCACCCACCCTAATGGCGCTAAATTTCCCAGAGTCCCTGGAGGCTGCTGCTCAAAGTCCAGTCAGCAGAAGGTCACTGCTGTGCTGCCCTGACTACGGTGTGAGAGGCCAACCTTTGTGGTACTTATATACCAGGCCCGACGAATCCGAAGGCTTCGTACTGCCAGCCAATCGCTGGAGCCGGTGTTGCGTGCTCCTGTTCCCATTTATGCCAGAAGAGGGCACTGAAGCCAATTCCCTTAGTAGACTAGGCCTCTGCCTCAAATCTAGCCAAGGCCTCAAGAGGCCCTGACAAAAGCCCTATTCACTGAAAACAGCTTCCATGCAACCCCCGTTTCTTTTCATAATAGCCTACACAGAAACAAAACTTGGGTTACTTGCTCTGAAAAGTTCAAGAGCAAAAATGCTGCCCTCTCTTTCAGTATTGAAGGTCAAGAAATATCCGTCCCAAAGGGCTGGAATTTTCTCCCAAAGCAGGCTGCTGCTGTCAGCTCTGTTGCCAAGGCAACAGTCATGTATCCTGAGGAAAGGACTGCACTCTTACCAGCTATAAGCCACAGAAGCAAATATTGATTCCAGAGTTCCAGATGAATTTTTTGGGTGGGTTTTTTTTAAGCCCCCCTTTTCTGTGTCCAAGAATTTCCTCCCCTCCTTTTTCTTTTTTGGAACATGCGTTCTTCCGAATAGTTGAGTTATAACGACATTTAACATAACCCTTTTTTAAGGACACAGCAGGATGTAAACTGTTTCCAAACGAAAATACAGTTTTTTTCCAGAAACATTGTAATGGCTGCAACAGATGCTTCTCACTTCTGCACTGTCAGCTAGCTGTAGAACGGGATGCAAAAAATCTCTGGGTTTTCTTTTTCAAATCAAGTTTTTATTTTTTTTTTAAAAAGAAATGAGTATTTGCTTGTGGTATCGATAGTTATAAAGGGGCAAAATAAATAAATTTGGATGTATGTCGATCTTCGCTGGAGAACAAGAAATCTCAATATTTACTGGCCGAAATATGCCCAACAAGCTAGCTTTACTCAGTGCAATTAATTATGGGATGCCGTAAGAGTCAGTCCCTTTGATGTCCAAAGCAATGAGCAAGACTTACAGCTTGAGATGGGTGAACTGCCACTTCGGGTTTCTCATTTCTCCAGCTTTAAGTTCAGCTGTCCACATTTCCACATCAGTCTGCCAATTTATTTTTCAAGTCCCCATGAAAATTCACCTGAACTAGCCTAATAAAGAGTTAACAGAGAACCTGAAATCTTGTGGCATTTTGGTTGGCCAATTAAAGGCATTGCCCTAATGTGGGTTTTTGAATTATTTATTTATTATGAATTGATTCCCCCCAGTGTGAAAGCATTTCCAGCATGATATCACCATGTTGCAATCCTTACAACAACCCTGTAAGGTAGGTAGGTCCAGTACCCTCATCTTCCATATTGCAGTTCTGGAGCTGAGGATGGGAGAGAAAATGGCTTGCTGCTGAAAAGTCACCAGCACATGTGAAATCTGGGGCAGGCAGGGGATCCCAGCCTCTATGCTTTGCCAGTGTTGTGTGCCTCAACATATTTAGCAAGTGGGTAAGCCCTCAGCACTTTCTATAAAAAGTGACTTTCAAACTATGGCCAAGGACGATTCTTGAAGAGCAAACAACGAAGCACATGCTCAAGGGAAACTACCCAGAATCCTTTGCAGCATGGCAGGGTTTACTTGAAAGACAGGTTTACATGAAATGGTTCCCCCTAAAACAGTCATGTATTGAACAATTAACTTGATCACCACAGGCGACCAGGGGGTTCCATGTAGGTGAGAAGGCAGATTACTCTACCCCTCCTCCCCAGCTCACTTGGTTTCTGAGCTAGTTGCTGAGGAAAAAAACTCCCTCCTCAATTATTGGCATGGAAACACTTCCCAGCTTCCATGCCCCACGTGTAAGCTGTCCTTTGCCAACCTTGGCACTCTCCAGATATTTTTAGACTACAATTCCCATCAGTGCCAGCTGCTGATGGGATTTGTAGTTCAAAACCACTGAACAACACCAGGTTGGCGAAAGCTGGGATAGCTGGGATAGCTGAGTCGGTAGAGCATAAGGTTCTTAATTTCAGGGTTGTGGGTTTGAGCCCCACGTTGGGCAAAATATTCCTGCATTTGCATTTGCAAGGGGTTGGACTAGATGGCTCTTGTGGTCCCTCCCAACTCTACAATTCTATGAATCTATGATGTGAACACTCATAGGAGGCTAGTAACATTTTAAACTTCTATGGGCTTATTTACAGAATACTGTCCTAAAACTAGAAATCTGGGGGCAGCAAGCACTGTTCTGGAAGTTATCCCATGTGTGAAGATGACTTCGGTCCAGATCTCATAGACACTTTCATTTCCTTTCCCCTCTAAGCAGCTTTGCAGCATTGGGTGAACTGAAAGACAAGTTAAAACGTGGCAGGAGCTTGATGAATAAGTGACCCCATTTCAGTCTTGGCCAGTGTGCTGTGCTTGGAAGAGGCAGCTTAAACCAATCTGATTTTTGACTCACTGACATAAAAGGGATCTTATGAGATGCCGCCACCGTCCATGGCAAGAAGGCAGTTTTGGCTTCCGAGAGAGAGAGAGATGATTGCCAAGTTCTTCTGAAGAACCCTGGACTCCAAGCAGCCATCTTATTTACTGTGCTATCTACCAGCCTTGGAAAGTAAAAGCTAGAAAAAACTCTCACCCTATAATCAACGAAGTCACATCTACACTATACATTTTTAAACACTTTAGCAGCCATGTCTTCCCTCAAAGGAATCCTGGGAACTGTGATTTGTTGGGGGGTGCTAGGAATTGTAGCTCTAGGAAAGATCTTCTCTCAGTGCTTTAATGAACTACGACTTCCAGGATTCTCTGGGGGAAGCCATGACAGTTGAAGTGGTAGAAGAGGGCTTTAAATGCATGGTGTATATGTGAACTGACTTAGGATGTGGAATTGGGCATATTTAGCCTAGAGAATAGGGGCCTGTTTACTGAGCATTCATCCTGATTTGCTTCCAGAGAGATTAGACAGTGTTGTCTATCTAGTAAGCATTAGTTCTGGTTTGTTTAAGGGGAGGCTTTGTGATGTTTCGTCGAAAACCAGTATTACCACACACTTGCCTCATTGGGAAAAGTCTGTTACACCACAATAACTCCTAATCAAGTGTAACTGTACAACCTACATTTGCCAGTCTGTGGTTACATCCCACTGGGAAACAGTGAGAGACTGGGCAGACCCCGGAAGACTGATGCAGGACACGACAGCACTCTTTAAAGTCCCGAAGGCTGTCACATGGAAGAAGGCAGGACTTGGGCAGAGAACCAGATCATATGGTTACAGGAGGGCAAATTTCGGAGGAACATTCGGCGAGACACTGTTTAATAGGAAGAGCAGTTTGACAGTGTAAACCAGTTACCTCCAGTTTCTCTCACTGGAGTTGTTCAAACAGAGGTTGTTTTTTCCTGCACTGAATGTGGTGTGTGTGTGTGTGTGTGTGTGTGTGTGAGAGAGAGAGAGAGAGAGAGAGAGAGAGAGAGAGAGAGAGAACTAGACTGGTCACAAGGCCCCCTCCAATTCTGCAATTCTAACCATGGAAACAGGTATCAGGTATCAGGATTTGCAGGACTGGAAAGAGTTTTGAGGACTGGAAAGAGGATCTTGTGGGGTCCTCTACTTAACCCACACCTTATATTCTCATGCAAAGCTTGATGCCCGACACCCACACCCCCTCAAGAAAGGCTGCAGGAAATTTAAAGGCGGTGTGGAAACACCAAAGGGATGGGCTGTATCTCAGTGGTGGAACATCTCCTTTGCATGCAGAACGTCCCAGGTTCAATCCCCAGGATCTGCAGGTAGGCTTGGGAGAGAAGTTTGTATTGAGAGCCGCTGCCAGTCAAGGTTGACAATACTGAGCTAGGTGGACAATTGTCTGATTCAGTTCACTATGTTCCTTAGGAGAGCGAAAGGTGGGCCAATTCAGATTTGTTGACCCAAATGTCTGATGGAAGAGTTCTGTGTAACATGGAAGGCAGCATGTTTCAGCAACCACAAAAGCAGGTTTAAGTCAATAGCCATCTTAAAAAAAAAAAAAATCATTTAAATGTTGGTGCAAGAAGAAAAGCTGCAAAATCTCTTCTGTGTCTTCTGTGTCTAACAGTAATCCAAGCTCCTACGTTTTTTAGCTCATTTGAGAAAAAGATTTTAAAAAAATTCTCAGAAGATATATACAAATGCAACAAAATAATTATGAAAAGGAAAAAAATGATCGTTTTATAGAATAAGAAAGAGGAAGTTTTAAACAGTGCAATTCTATACCCTCGTCCTATTGAGATCCAATGGGACTTACTCCTAGATAAGTGTGTACAAAAGAAAAGGAATAAGCTCCATTGGACTCAATGGACTGTATCCAAGTTAGTCATGCTCAGAGCAGACTCATTGAAATTAATGGACCTAAGTCATAATTTATCTATGGGTCTACTCTGAGTAGGGATGTATGAAGACATCTTCTGCCCTGCACTTTTTGCAGGCAGCACTGTTTCTGCTCTGCTGCAATTCACCTTCCACCAAAAACTACATTATTTGTTTCACTGTCTGCTGTGGCAAAATTACACAATTTATGTAACTTACAGAATTTATTACATTGTCATTACATTATTCTACTCCATTCGTTCAGTGCATAAGAAACACAATGTATTTTTTTGTGGGGGAAGGTTATCAATTATGTATCATTTGGATTGATTTCTGTTCTGGGCATTCCAGTAAATATTATACTGTATATATAATTCCAGTAAGATATTATATAAACAAGGAACTATATAATTCCAGTAAGACATTATATAAACAAGGAACTGCAGAAAGAGGGGGAGGGGAGTCAAAATAAGATATATATATATGATAAACGGTTTGCTTTTCAAGCTTTTCTCTTTTTTTGAACTTTTGTATGTTGTAAAATTAATTATATAAATAAAATTATTATTATTATTTTTTTAAAAGATTTCTGTTCTAGACAAGGGACGACTAAGCGAACACTGAAAATTTCTGCTCCTGTTTCTGTTGTCATCAGAAACCTCTGACATCCCTAACTCTGAGTATGACTAACACTGAATACAATCCAATAGGATTTGCTTCCAAGTCGACACGTATAGAATGGCGCTGTAAGTTATCATCTATGTGTTTGCTACCACCAAGACAGGGAGGAAGTCTACAGAGAGCTCTTTGGTAACTAGAAGGATGTTGCAATAAGGACAAATGATGCTTCTCTTGTTACATTTCAATTCCGATTGGTGCTTCTGGTCCAGCCAGCAGCTTTGCATTCTTGCTTTCATTTACAGTATTCTTTCCTGAATTCTGAAATCAAAAAGAGGAGATGGAGGATCAGGGGGATTTCATGCCAGGATTCCACTGAGCCACAGTTGCATGTATCCAAATTTGAACATATGCCCCCTCCCGAAAAAAATAGCATCCAAAGGACCATAGAGCTTCCAATAATTAAAAAAAGAAATAACAAATATAAACGGGGGCAGCTCCCAATTGAGTATTAAAAACAATTCAGCATTAAATATTAAAAACTTCCCTAAACAGGGCTGCCTTCAGATGTCTTTTAAAAACAAGATAGTTGCTTATTTCCTTGACATCTGATGGGAAGGCGTTCCACAGGGCAGGCGCCACCACCGAGAAAGCCCTCTGCCTGGTTCCCTGTAACCTCACTTCTCGCAGGGAGGGAACTGCCAGAAGGCCCTCGGCGCTGGATCTCAATGTCTGGGCTAAACGATGCGGGTGGAGATGCTCCTTCAGGTATACAGGACCGAGGCCATTTAGGGTTTTAAAGTTCAGCACCAACACTTTGAATTGTGCTCGGAAACGTACTGGGAGCCAATGCAGATCTCTCAGGACCGGTGTTATGTGGTCCCAGCGGCCACTCCCAGTCACCAGTCTAGCTGCCACATTCTGGATTAATTGCAGTTTCCGGGTCACCTTCAAAGGTAGCCCCACGTAGAGCGCATTGCAGTAGTCCAAGCGGGAGATAACTAGAGCATGCAATAAATCACTCTCAATAGAAAAGCAAGCAGAATGATTCCAAAACCAAATTGAAGCAACCACAGCAATTAAAAGCATTGGGTTAGACTGGAAATGGCATGGCATGTTGATGGAGTACTGCTTACTCCTAACACTCGCTATGGCTAGTTCTACGCAGCCAACATGACTATGGGTCAAGGAGGCAGGTGGTTGGCCATACTTCTCCAAGTAATTTGTCTGCATCCTCAGGCTACAAGAAACTAAACTGACCCAGTATAGATGGAGCAGACTATGCTCTAACTGTGGCAACCAAATCTGAGTGATTTGATCCCTAAAGTGCCTTGCCTCTGAGGATGTCAGAGCAACGCTCTCTTGGCCAGAAAACAAAAGCCCATTCACCACCTAGAAAAGCGCTGCCAGAGGGCTACTTGCAGATGCAATGGTAGCAGAGGAGTAAGCTTTCTTCAATGCCGCTGCCACCATGCGGTAGGCACGATGGCGCAGCCTCACCCAGGTTCAGATCGCGACTTACACCACCTGCGCTCTAGCCACCGACCCTCCTGTTTCATAGCATGCAGGTCACTGGAATGCCAAGGCAACCTGCTTGCCTCACTGCAACCATAAGGACGCTCAGGAGCAATTGTTTCAACGGCTCTATTTATCTCACCATTCCACAGTGAGATGAGAATGCCAGCTGGCTTGAGAAACAGCGCATTAAAAAGTAGCAGTTTATAGCAAAAGGCAGAAACACATGGATTTTGGACAATGTCGTGTGAATGCGGATTAAATACCCAGTGAGTGCACGGTAAACGGCAGGGAGAATTCTCAAATGTGGAAGAAAGTGTCAAGAAGATTCTGCTAGCACATCAGAAGCCAGCATGCCGGCATTTCTCCCAAAGGGAAACAGTGACTCATCACCAGCAACCAAAAATCAATCACAGAGCTTATAATAACCCCCTTGTAAGCAAGCTGTGGTGGGCTTGATGAGAGGGTCAAAGCTATGGAAACTCCTTTTCTCCATCTGTGGCTGGCTTTGCTAACACCAGAGGGTGACACACCCTCTCCCATCATGCACTGGGGAACTTCGGGAAGGGAAACACAAATTGCCCCAACTTCACCTCCTTCTCTTACCTTTATCTAAGTCAATGTTCTTAGGTGGGAGGACCCTGTTATGTTCTGCCTTCTCCTTCAGGATATTGTTCTTGTAATCTGTAGCAGGAAAAGATCTCAGTTCAATGAGCAGCACTGAACAGAAGCTGGTGGAGGCAAAAGCCCCAGAACACCCATCAAAGTTCCAAAGACAGTGTGCAGATTGGTTATTGGGGGGGGGGGGCTAAAGACGCGGGTGGTTCTGTGGTCTAAACCACGGAGCTTCCTGGGCTTGCTGATCAGAAGGTCGGCGGTTCGAATCCCCGCAACAGAGTGAGCTCCCGTTGCTCAGTCTCAGCTCCTGCCAACCTAGCAGTTTGAAAGCACGCCAAAAAGTGCAAGGAGATAAATAGGTACCACTCCGACGGGAAGGTAAACGGCATTTCTGTGCACTGCTCTGGTTTCGGTGTTCTGTTGTGCCAGAAGCAGCTTAGTCATGCTGGCCACATGACCCAGAAAAACTGCGGACAAACTGTCTCCCTTGACCTGTAAAGCAAGATGAGTGCCACAACCCCAGAGTTGTCTGCGACTGGACTTAACTGTCAGGGGTCCTTTACCTTTTTTAAAGAGGCCAGACCATTTGTGAACTTTTCAAAGAAAGAAACATAATATATGTGGGGCTGGTCCTTGGGGCTAGTCTGGAAGCTTCAGCTAGTACAGAATGCTGCAGCTAGACTTGTGACAAGCAATATCGAAAGCAACACGACAACAAACACTCATGAGCAGAAAGATGTGTAATTTCTTCATTAACCAATCTTTTTTCGATTTGATGTAATATACATGAGAATGAAAAATACTCTGGAACAGTGCTCATACGTTTATTACACATCTTTCTGCTCACGAGTGTTTGTTGAACTAATTGGCTGATGAAGAACTGAACGAAACAGTAGTCTCTATCCGGAAACACTGTTCAGCAGAGTTCAGAGTTGGACATCAGAATTGGACAATTGCCGATTATACAAAGCTTTACAAGCTTGATGTGACTTATTCAAGGACTTTCGGAGACTTCAGTTTGGTAATTTTGATGTTTTGCATTATTCCATAAAGTTTTCTATACTGTAATTGTTTCTGGCTACCGTGTTGCTTTCGCTATTGCTGAGTCACATTTTGCAACACGGAGACTTGTGACAAGAACAGCCTATTGCTAACACATGTCACCCGTCTTGAAAGAACTGCAGAGGATTCCCATCTGCTACTAGTACAAGGTTTAATATTCTGGTACCGGTGTATAAAGTCCTGAGTAACTTAGGCTCATCTTCCCCTGTATGTCCCAAGCAGAACATCCAGGGGGAGCACTACTGGTGCTTCCTCATGAACCAGAAGCACAACTCTGTGTCAACAAAAAGTTGTGCTTTCAGTTTCAGTGCAGTGGGCTATGTGGCAATCCCTCCCACCAGAAGTCAGCCAGAATCTTTGCTGAGTTTCACACGTCCAGTTAAAACCATTTTACTTCAGGAGAACTTTGCATCATGAATGTTCTGTTGTTCTTTCTTTAAATTTCTGAGGTTAATGTTTTAAATTTTTTATGTTTATTTTTTTATTGCTGTTAACCGCTTTGAGACCTACAGTGCATGGTGAAAAGCAGGATATACTGTACATTTTTAAAATAAACAAATAATGAATAAGAGAAGTCATGGCCGGGTATTGTTAATTTGCATAATTTGTTTTACAGTGGTACCTTGGTTCTCTAACTTAATCCATTCAACTCCCGAAACTGTTCGAAAACCAAGGCACGGCTTCTGATTGGCTGCAGGAGCTTCCTGCACTCAAGCAGAAGCCACGTTGGATGTTCGGCTTCTGAAAAACATTTGCAAACCGGGTTACTTCTGGGTTTGCGGTGTTCAGGAGCCAATTTGCTCAGGAACCAAGCCGTTCGAGAACCAAGGTACCACTGTAATGTTCTTTCTGTATTTTTTTAAAGAAATTTTGTGCAATTCAACAGCTAATTAAACACCAGTTCAAGCTATGTTGCCTCTTCTCCCCATTGTTCTGGCATGCTGGCTCCAAAGCAATACAGTGGTACCTCGGGTTAAGAACTTAATTCATTCCAGAGGTCCGTTCTTAACCTGAAACTGTTCTTAACCTGAAGCACCACTTTAGCTAATGTGGTCTCCCGCTGCTGCCACACCGCCGGAGCACAATTTCTGTTCTCATCCTGAAGCAAAGTTCTTAACCCGAGGTACTATTTCTGGGCTAGCGGAGTCTGTAACCTGAAGGGTATGTAACCCGAGGTACCACTGTACTAGTTTTCAGAGTTCAGCTCTAGAATGTGTAAAGGGCATGCTTACCACTCCAAAACAACCTCCAACACTTACCCAGCTTAATATCTTCACTTTTGTAGCTGGATACATCTGGTGTGTGGACTGGGAACTCGCTGAGATTCACTTCTTTCCTGGCAAAGCAAAAGAGGAAGGTTCTGATTTTGCATTTCTAGCACTAGATTATACATCATCACATCCGTGCAATGGACGGCAATGGACTCTGCTTGACACTTTTGAACTTTTAATCACTCAGGGTGTTATTTCAATGAGCACAGAGGATAGAAAAAGATGTTTGCTTAAATGAACATTGATGGCTACTAGCTAATATAAACTGAGGCTGCTTTAAAATGCAACACACTTTGTCAGGATGTTTGCCTGATCCCCATTAGTAAACAAATATATGCTATTTAGATGATAAATTGGAGAAGTGCAACATCTGATGGTTAACTGCAACCCAAGTGAGACATTAGTCCAGGAACGGCATATCAGAACAATTCATACTGGATTTTTTAAACAAATGAAATCCTCATGCAGTCGTAATTTCAATGTTCTACTTATTGATGGACAACAAGTCCCTTTGGTGCAAGGAACCAGTTTCTACTCACTCATCAAATTTTCTCACGTTGCACTCAAAACCTAGAAAAGAGAAAGAAAAGTCACTCAAGGGCTTTGACATCAGGGAACCATTTTTTACAGGCATGAATAAGCAGTCACAAACCAATTCACATCTCATTTTCATGATGCTTGTTGATCGAACCAGTTCCCACTTTAGCAGCCATCCATTCTGAACTGACAAGATATTATGGGGTGCGCATACGTGCCTGAATCAGACAAGGTACTGCATTTTTCGCTCTATAAGACGCACCAGACCACAAGACGCACCTAGTTTTTGGAGGAGGAAAACAAGAAAAGAAATATTCTGAATCTCAGAGGCCAGAACAGCAAGAGGGATCGCTGCACAGTGAAAGCAGCAATCCCTCTTGCTGTTCTGGCTTCTGGGATAGCTCCGCAGCCTGCATTCACTCCATAAGACGCACACACATTTCCCCTTACTTTTTAGGAGGGAAAAAGTGCGTCTTATAGAGCAAAAAATACGGTACTTTCTTTTGGGAAACCCCGTTCATACCTCTTGCAACCTGTGCTATAATGGATGCAAGGAATGGATTTCATTCATTACAAAATAAATGCACTCCTCTACTCAGAACTCCTTCAAACCTCAGCTCAAAACCCACAAATGGGTGGACCTTCCTAGGATGGAGAGCAGAAGGCCAAGCGGGGCTGTGCGTGTGTGACTTCAGCTGATGCAGGAAGCTGGAGAAACAGAGGCTTGTCTCGCTCTGGGCTAGACCCAAATCTGTGGCTTGGGGATCGCCCTGGGAATCTAATGAGGAAGAAAGATCTATGGGTGTGTTAACGTTGTGAGTCCCTCCATCCTAGGCTCAGGTTGAAAATATGTGTAAATAAAACCATAAAGTCACTCCAGTCTCCAGTGACCTTCATTCCAAAGAAACTGAACCCTGGGAGAGAGCAGACACCCCTGAAACAGTATTGAAAGCAGGATTGCATATAACTGTCCCCAACACCATCACGAGCACAAAATCACCATGAACACAAAATAAATAGGACATCAGTAGGGCTCCAGATGCCCAGAAACTCACCTCTTCTCCGGCGCTTGCGTGTGACGAGTACCACAAGGATCAGGAGCAGAATAAAGAGCAGTAGCGTTGCCAGGATGTACCCTAACTGGTGGAAGAAATGAGCACGGCTCTCAGGAATGATGACATTGATCACGTTGTGGCCACGGCCGGCATTTGGATCTGGGTGGCAGAGAGGGGAACCGAGAAGAAGAGGTGGGTCAATGGTTATTCTTGCAGAAGGGAAGAAACTAACAAACTAGGTAACAGCTCATAACAAGCCAGACTGTAGCTCAATGGTACAGAGTACATGCTTTGCATGTAGGAAGTCATAGCCTCAGCCTTTGGGATGCGCATAGGCAGGGCATGTTGGCAACAGACCATTCCAATGGTTGACCTTCAGCACATGATCATAGGATGCTGTCTTATCCCAAGTCTGATCACTGGTCCATCTAGCTTAGTGCTGTCATGGCACAATTAAAGTATCAGATTCTAGCTGTCTGATATTAACCCGTAGGTAACTGCAAGGGTGGCTGAGCTTCTGTCAATAGTATCTCTTAGAGTGATGAATGGCACAGTTTAGCAGGAAGACACTCCAATTAAAATTTCTGTTTCTATATATCTGATATGGCTGCTTCTTTGCATATCATTTTTGAAAATTGTATATGGATGTTTTAAGATGGTCTATATGTGCAATGCCTAATAAAGGTTTGGAGAAAGAAAGAAGCTTAATGCTGTCTACACTGACATGCAGCAGTATCCCAGGGTTTCAGGAATATTTCAGCACCTTACCTGGAGATTGAACCTGAGTCCTTCTGCATGCAAGGCAGGTGCTCTACAGGCCTCAGCTACAGCCCTTTCCTGGGCTGCATATTCAGGGATATACTGCTAAATGGAGACGCCACTTAGCTATCATGGCCAATAGCCATTGATAGACTGACCCTCCTCCATCCATTTGTCTCATCCATTTGCGGCAGTAGATTCCATACATTAATCACGTGCCCTATCACTGAGAAGTATATCCTTTTGCCTGTCTCAACTCTTCTGAAAAGTCAGCTTCAATCAATGAGCCTCACAGAAGAAAGGAAGGGAGAAAATAAATGTTTTCCATTAGACTGTAGGCTCAACTCTTAATGGCTGCCACCACTAACATCTATGGAACAAAATAACATAGCGCACATCATACCAAGTTACGCCATTTGTCCATCTGGGTTACTCTAATCCATGGGTAGGCAAACTAAGGCCCAGGGGCCAGATCCACTCCAATCGCCTTCTAAATCTGGCCCCCAGACAGACCAGGAATCATCATGTTTTTACAAGAGTAGAATGTGTCCTTTTATTTAAAATGCATCTCTGGGTTATTTGTGGGGCATAGGAATTTGTTCATTCCCCCCCCCCCCATATAGTCCGGCCCCCCACAAGGTCTGAGGGACAGTGGACCAGCCCCCTGCTGAGAAAGTTTGCTGACCCCTGCTCTAATCAGCAGCAACTGTCTGAGCCAGAAGTTTATCAAATCACTTGCTGTTGGGGTTTTTTAACTAGTTTCTCATTTTCCCAAATTTTAACTCCAGTTCTGCACATTTCCATATGGGTAAAATGGATAGCTCAGTTGGTTAGAGTGTGGTGCTGATAACGCCAAGGTTGCAGGTTCGATCCCTGTATGGGACAGCTGCTTGCAGGGGGTTGGACTAGATGGTCCACAGGGTCCCTTCCAGCTCTTATGATTCTCTAATTCTAATTCTACGACCAACAATCCGCAAGCAAAACGGGATGAGTGCTCATTGCTGTATAACCGATCCACCAACAATTCAGAATGAATCCTAAAGAAAAACCAGGCACAGCCTATCTAACTTCTGTGTAAGCTTCCTGCAGGCAAATCAGAACGGATGCTCAATCAACAGATCGTTAGGAGGAACCTTATGTGCTGTAAACCTTACCAAGGGGAAGGAATGTTGAGGCAGGCCAAGAGAGCGAGTTTAGATAAAACAAAATAAAACCACACATGCGTGCGCACACTGAAAAAAGAACAGCAATGCAAGGAGTAAGCCAGAAATCCATTCCTTTACAGGGCGTATGTTGAGCTGGAGAAGGGAAACTTTAGAGAAAGTCGCCAGTGCGGAATGTATCTCTCTGGACAGATTAACCAGGCAGATCATGTTTAAAAGAGAGATTTGGAGCCATTCAAAGGGGTTAGACAAATCCAGATGAGCGGCTGATAGCGGCAGTCTGGGTTTGTTTTGTTTAATTTACCTTGAGGGGCAGGAGGTTAGGGCAGGAGCTCCTTTTGCTTTGTGGAATGTCTCACTGCCCACACCCAACACAAGTCTGAACCGCAGTCCCTATCAGTGGTGGCTAGTGCCCATTGGGACTGATGGAGTGGCTGTAGACATGCAAGGAGGCTGAGATTTCTGCCCTGCCATGCCTTTCCTCCTTTCTGCTTCAGTTCTGGTTCCACTAAAACCTATGTTGCTCATTTGGCTATCCACTATGGCCGGAACTAATGCAGTAAGTACTGGGTTGCATCCAACGAATTTTTACTGGGAGCAGGCCCACTGAAATTAACGAAAGTCAGATATGCCCATTGATTTCAATGGCTCTACTATGAGTAGGACTAGCATTGGATACAACCCCATTAAATTAAATACTTAATTAACTTCAATGGGAGGGAAACACAGAAAGTGACAAAACAGTTTATGTCACATTTGTGAAGAAGAAAATAATGCTTGCGTGATTTCCATTCCTGACCTTGGGGCAAACCTGCCGATTGTGGCAATTAACCCTCCCATTTCTGTTTCCGACGGAATTCTCAGTCATCTTCTCTAGGTGGAAGGCAAGTAGGTGGAGACATAGCCAACTCATGCGAGTTTTGTCCCCATCTGAGACTAAGGGGGAGTGCCACACCCTGGACTGGTTATGAGTAAAAATGCAGGCAATTCTCAAGGTGGCCAACCAGATGTCTATGGAAAGCCTGCACTTTCCCCGATTGCGATTCCCAGCGACTGGTATTCAGAGGCATACTGCCTCTGACAGCTGAAGCATTTGTTGTTGTTGTTACTACATTTATATACAGTGGTGCCTCGCAAGACGAAATTAATCCGTTCCGCGAGTCTCTTCGTCTTGCGTTTTTTTCGTCTTGCGAAGCACGGCTATTAGCGGCTTAGCGGCTATTAACGGCTTAGCGGCTTAGTGGCTTTAAGAAAAAGGAAACAAACTCGCAAGAACTCGCAAGACGTTTCGTCTTGCGAAGCAAGCCCATAGGGAAATTCGTCTTGCGGAACGACTCAAAAAACGCAAAACCCTTTCGTCTAGCGAGTTTTTCGTTTTGCGAGGCATTCGTCTTGCGGGGCACCACTGTACAATTTACAGAGCCATTGTGGCAAGTAGCTATGGCAAGCCTCCTCCTCTAGACAGGGCTAACTCAAAATTAGGCAAAATTTCAACTCTTTCCCCACTGAAACTTAAGCTACAAGGCAGCCTTCAAGCCCAGTAAAGACACTGCAACATATGTTGAAGATGTTCTAATTGATGGTGATAACGCCACGCTAACCTTCCCTTTTCACAAAATATGAGCAATCCATAAAAACAGGGAACAGATGGCTTATTGCTGTTGCAGTTTTAAAAAGAAAAAGTGCTGGGGGGGGGGAGAGAGAAGCACCTTCCACTGAAAGCCATAGAGTTAACTTCAGATTTGACGGCGAGGATCAGCCAAAATAGAACTAGGCCATGTTGATATTGTAAGCAGAATAACATTTCCTGTCTAGAGAACTGTTCCAGATTTGGAGCTGCGCCCAGGATTAAGAGGATCCAAGGAAAAGCTTCGTGGCTATGATTTATCTTTATCTTTCCTTACGTGTGCATGTATGTTTTAAGGCTGTGTCCCTGTAGGAGTTTACACGGTCACACAGCGGGGGTTCAAGAGGCGGTTGCAGCAACTCTCGCTGCTGAGTAAACACAAATCCATTTCTCACTGTGCTGCTTTTCAGGGGCAGAGGAAGGGGGTGCAGACAGTCCCGGGTGTCACCACGGAGGGGGGTGACAAAATCCCAGGTGGCACTCACCTCAGGGCCTGCAGCGCACCCGAGCCACACATCTCTCCGCACTGCCCAAACAGTCCACCAGCTGCCCCCTCCCCAGGTTTAGGGCGGCTGAGTGGGAGGAGGCAGGCAGACTCTGGAGGCCCTGCGATGTGCCTCTCCCCTATGGGGGTCTCATCCTGCCCCTGGGCACGCCACCCCAGGTGCCCGAGCGGCTTCCTCCACCGCCGCCACTTTCCCCCAGTACAGTGGTACCTCGGGTTAAGTACTTAATTTGTTCCGGAGGTCTGTACTTAACCTGAAACTGTTCTTAACCTGAAGCACCACTTTAGCTAATGGGGCCTCCTGCTGCTGCCGCGCCACGGGAGCACGATTTCTGTTCTCATCCTGAAGCAAAGTTCTTAACCTGAAGCACTATTTCTGGGTTAGTGGAGTCTGTAACCTGAAGCGTATGTAACCCGAGGTACCACTGCATTGGGGAAAACCAAACATGCAGTGAAGACGGAAGATTCACAACATACAGAAGAAAGTAAGAACATAAGAAGGACCTGCTGGATCAGGCCAATGGCCTACCTAGTCCAGTATCCTTCTCTCACAGTGGCCACCTGTGGGAAACCAGCAAGCAGGACCTCCAACGCCACAGCACTCTCCCCTCCTGTTGTTTCCAGCAGAAGCTTGCCTGCCTTTGGCAGTGGAAGCTGAGGATAGCCATCAAAGCTAGCAGCCTTCTCTGATGTTTTTTTTAGTACAGTGGGTGGTGCTGTGGGTTAAACCACTGAGCCTAGGGCTTGCTGATCAGAAGGTCAGTGGTTCGAATCCCCACGAGCTCCCATTGTTCGGTCCCTGCTCCTGCCAACCTAGCACTTCGAAAGCACGTCAAAGTGCAAGTAGATAAATAGGTACCACTCCGGTGGAAGGTAAACGGTGTTTCCGTGCGCTGCTCTGGTTCGCCAGAAGCGGCTTAATCATGCTGGCCACATGACCCGGAAGCTGTATGCCAGCTCCCTCGGCCAATAAAGCGAGATGAGCGCCGCAACCCCAGAGTCAGCCATGACTGGACCTAATGGTCAGGGGTCCCTTTACCTTTGGTTGAGAACGGGATCCGCTCCGGAGGCCGTTCACAACATGAAAAGCCCGCAACCTGAAGTGCCGTATCTGCGCAGGTGCGTGGCGCAATTTGGCACTTGTGTGCATGCGTGAGCAGCGAAACCCGGAAGTAACCCTTTCTGGTACTTCCAGGTCGCCGCGGGACGCAACCTGAAAAATGTATCATGAAGCAAACATAACATGAGGTATGACTGTACTTCTTCACACAATGCAATAGTTAAACCACCAGAATTTGATCCAGTGAAAGGTAGCGCCTTATAAAGGGGATCAGACAAACTCATGGAGGAGAAGGCTACCCATGGCTAGAAGCCATTATTATTATTATCTACTTTCCCTCACTGTCAGAGGCAGTAAACCTCTAGGTTCTAGTTGGCAGGAATCACAAAAGGGGAGAGTTCTCTTGGCCTCAGGTCCTGCTTGTTAGCTTCCCAGGGGCATCCGGTTGACCATTGTCAGAAGAGGATGCTGAGACTGGATGTAATGGGAGGATGGGCCTTATTCCTAACTGTTTATTGCTAGGATTAGTGGGATGTTTGGGTTTGGGTTTGGATGTGGGTGTGTGAGGAGAGCTGAGTGCAAAGGTCTGATCCAGCAGAGCTCTTCTTGTAATCTTTACAAGCCGGTGAGAACTTCCAGCTGCCTTTCCGAAGCGAAAAGACAGAAGGAAAATAAATACTGTTCCCATTGGTTCAGCAAGTTCTCCCTGTTCAGAAAAAGAAAAGAAGGAAAAACTCCACCCAGAAGTTTGAGATGTGGAAGGGGGCAGGAAACACCCCCCCCCAAAAAAATCAGCTGTTTTTGTTATGCACTGCTTAGAAATATATTTCCCTCAGGATTTGGGACAATTTTCTGGTTGTAATCGAAATAAATTCCACTCGTTGTTTGGGGGGTGGATGGGAACGGTTTCTTCTCATTCAGTTTCTCTATGATTGGTTGTTTGTTTTTTTTTCAACTTTGCATGTGCAAATTTGAATTGTGCCTTCTGACTTATTCCCATAAGGCCAGCTGCTCCCATATGGCATCTGATTTCTCCCCCCATTCCACCACTCGTGAACCCAACACACTGCGGTGCTCCATAAACTACCATCACCAGCCCATTAAAAAATTATCATGCCATCTTCAGCTTCAATATTAAACAGCCAATAAATATTAAAAGCATGATAAATATTTTAAAATGTTAATAAGCATTGAGCTGTACCCTGCAGGTTTTCTTTAAAAAATGATTTCAAAACTCCACATATATTTCTCACTGTTTTGATTGGGATAGCTTTAAAAAGAGAACAAGATTGAAAGGTACCTACTTATTCTGGAGATGGAAAACATGGAATGGAGTGAAACTGAGAAGGATGTGGCTCTTTTGAGCTTTGGGCAACCATTTTCCACATTGACCTGTTTGTCATGGAACCCCTGTTGCAAAGGATTCTGGTATGTAAGTGATGTTGTACACCTGATTCACCCTTGAATCCTCCACAACAGGAGTTCCACGATGGTGTCATGACCCTGAAGTCCACAGGGTCACCGTGGGCTGAGGAGCTGGACCATGTTCCTGGCTCTGAGCTTGATGGTGGTGAACAAGAGCTCACTGAACCTGAGACAGCCCACCGCACCAGGACTCCTAAAACCAGAGCAAGAACCAACACAGGTGGAGTGGAAAAAGCCATCTGAGAAGGAATCCCTATCCTTATTGGGACAGGAGTTGGGGTAGGAAGGTGAGCTTGAACCACCTCCCTTCCGAACTGAGGCCTACATGAGGAGGCGTCACCTCAGATACCTTGTTCTTATGAGTGGGCAAACTGTTATGATGAGGTGGTCACCCCCCCCCCCAAATAAGTATCTTACACTCATGTGGTGGAGAAATCATTGTGAGAGTGACATCCATTTTCTCACAAGAAAGATCCTTGCCTTTCTTAAGGGGGCTTTTTGTTGTTGTTGTTGTTGTTGCTGAAGAAGCAGCCATTTTCTTCAGAGCAAAGACCCTTATCTTTCACGAGGAGAAATAATTTGTTCAAAGGGCAGCCAATTTCTCTCAACCGAGTTCCTTGGGTTGTATCCAGTGCTAATCATACTTAGAGTAGACCCACTGAAATTAATACACATAACCAACTTCAGTCCATTCATTCCAATGGGTCTTCTATGAGTAATACATAGTTGGCATCAACCTCTTCTATAGATAAGATAAAGAAGCAGCCATTTTCTTCTCACAACAAAGTTCCTTATCTTTTACAAGGGGGCAAATGTTTTCCTGCAGCAAAATTGCCTCCTTTGATGCAGCAAAAAGTGCCTCCTTTGATGGAAGACCAATTTTGACTATGTGCGTGTTGGAATTACTTACCTGCGGCCGGCGCATTGTGACGAGTGAAGTTCACCACCACCACCTTCTTTTCCGGTTCTGGCTCCACAACAGAGACCTGGAAGATCCTGCGCTCATGAAGGCCACAGTAATGATGGTGGAGGTGGCAGGAATAGGTGCCTTCATCAGCCACTTCCAAACCGGATATCCTCAAGGAGAAGTCTCCCTGGGCGAAAGCCTTGTCAGTGATATTCATCTTTTGCCGGATGAACAAGGGACCATAAGAGCGCCCCTCTCCAGAGGCGTACAGGTCAATGAGGCGATCGGCCTTGTCATGAGGCACCCCTGGTGGCTGCCAGTCCCAGTGGACCACCTGCTGGTCCTCTTCGTCGTGCCGCTCGGTCCAGATTTGGTTCCGGTTAATACAGGGGAGTAAGACGGCGCTTCCCTTCAGGGCCACGATCACAACTTTCTCCCCATCCCAAAACTTCTGCACTTCTTCGACTGTTGAAAGAACCGTGCAAAAGATACAGTGAGGGGGGAAAGTATTTGATCCCCTGCTAAATTTGCCCGTTTGCCCTCTGATGAAGAAATGACCTGTCCGTAATTTTAATGGTAGGTTTATTGTAGCTGTGACAGACAGAATAACAACTACAATTAAGGAGATACCATTTTACATGTGCTGTTTGCCAAGCACTGGGACGTTCAAAGCAACCTTTGAAGCCTATAAGTGCCAACTCTCCTCACCAACATGCTATGAAAAAAAGACAGGCATGGAAATAGGTGTGTCTTCCAACAAAGACCCATATCTCCTAGAACTATGAGGCCATGGAGAAGCTCAGTTACCTTCCCTGACCTCTACTCAGTGACTTTAGCTTTTGGTCTTCGATGCTTGGTTCTGGAGTGCTTTATTCTATTTTGACTTGACTTTGTGTTGCCTAGACCAGGCATGAGGAACCGCTGACCCTCTAGATCAGGGTTTCCCAAACTTGGGTCTCCAGCTATCTTTTTTGGACTATGGTTCCCATCATCCCTGACCACTTGTCCTGCTAGCTAGGGATGATGGGAGTTGTAGTTCAAAAACAGCTGGAGACTCAAGTTTGAGAAACCTTGCTCTAGATCAGTGTTTCTCAACCTTTGGGTCCCCAGACGTTGTTGGACTACAACTCCCATCATTCCTAGCCAGCATGACCAGTGGTCAGGGATGATGGGAGTTGTAGTCCAACAACATCTGGGGATGCACAGGTTGAGAACTGCTGCTCTAGATGATGCTGGCCTTTCATCATCCCTGACAAATTAACCATGCTGGCTGGGAGAGATGGGAGTTGGGAGCTTAACCATATCTGGATGGCTACAGGTTCCCCATCTCTGTTTTAATTCATCTTAATAAAAGCCAGAGCAACCACTCATACCGAGACATAGGAGGGAGTCTTCTTTCTGGAGAGTGATCCCAGCTCCCAAGAACCTTCCACCCAAGGATGGGGAATTTGTGATCCTCCAGATGTTGCTAGCCTACAACTCCCATCATCCCTGACCATTGCCCATGCTGGTTGGAGCTGATGGCAGCTGGAGTCCAGCAGCACTTGGGGTCTCCTGTTCCACATCCCTGGCCAAGGTTCCAGCCTGTGGTTGACTTTGCTGTGTGGAATTGCCTCCAAAGATGCTCAGAAAGCAAGACTTAAACTGGCTGGTGCAAGATGCCATGTATGACTCAAGGTACTTTCCAAAGCAGCTTTAGATGTGAGCGAGCAAAGCCATCTTGCCAATTAAGAACACATCTGTTGCTCCTTATCTTCTCCTCCACAAAACCAGGAGAGGAGCCATATTCTGAGCTATTGCACAGATGAATGGCATGACGGTACAAATTGAATCAAGCTTTTCCCAGCATAGTGAATCACAAGAAAATCATGACCAAGTTGCAGCGTGTAGTGAGGAGAAGGTGTCAAACTTGGACCGGGAAGAGCAGAGTTCAAATCCCCCACTCATCTGAGCCATCTGTCAGCCTAGCCTCATTCTGAGTGCCCTTTTTCTGAACCTTTTCTAACGCTACCATGTGCTTTCTGAGGTGAGGCTTACTAAGAACTATACTGGGCACAAGCCCATACAGTCTTTTGAAAAGTCCCAAATTTCCCTACCCCCTAAATCAGCCTTCCTGAACCTGATGCTACCACCCGACTCCAAATGTTTTGGACTCCATCATCCTTGATGAACTTTCTGGCTGCAGCTACTGGGAGTCACAAAAAGGTAAAGAGACCCCTGACCATTAGGTCCAGTCGTGGCCGACTCTGGGGTTGCGGCGCTCATCTCGCTTTATTGGCCAAGGGAGCCGGCGTACAGCTTCCAGGTCATGTGGCCAGCACAACTAAGCCACTTCTGGAGAACCAGAGCAGCACACGGAAAAGCCGTTTACCTTCCCGCTGGAGCGCTACCTATTTATCTACTTGCACTTTGACGTGCTTTTGAACTGTTAGGTTGGCAGGAGCAGGGAGCTCATCCCGTCGTGGGGATTCGAACCGTCGACCTTCTGAGCGGCAAGTCCTAGGCTCTGTGGTTTAACCCACAGCGCCACCCGCGTACCCGCTGGGAGTCATAGTCTGACACAAATTGGAAGACGCCAGATAGGGGAAAGCAATCCTCATGGTTTCAAAGGGTTTGCTAGTCCGCACAGAGAGGGAGAAGCCTGGAATTATCCTAGGCCTCATTTTCAGCACGGTACAGCTGATGCTCCTCTAAGCCTTTTGATGCAGCCTTGTGACAGGAAATGCTCCGATGCCCACAAACATCTTAATTACAGCTCCCTGGCCATCCATTTGCTCTGTACATGTGGCTGCCTCAAACAAGACTTGTGCGAGTTTACAAAAGAGGAACACGATGGGCAGCAAAAACACTAGGCACAAACACACACACACACACACACACACACCCTCCCGCTTTCATCTTGCTGCACATCTTTTACAACAACAACATTTACCTTCTTCGGTTACATCCAGTTGTATCTTCACAATTTCGTACAGGTGACAGTAATGGTGGTGGAGGTTACAAGAGTAGATGCCTTGGTCGCTCCTGGAGATGTCTTGATTGAAATGCAGTAAGGAGAGAGGGAGAGAGAGAAACATAGCTGTCAACCTTCCCTTTTTTTGCGGGAAATTCCCTTATTCCAGCGCCATTTCCCACTGCTTCCCGCTGCTATCCCGGATTGTTAGATATCCCGTAGACTGTCCCCGGGACAGGTGAGGCTGCTGATCCCTTATTTTCGAGGCTGCTGATCCCTTATTTTCAAATCTGAAAGTTGGCAGCTATGGAGAGAACTTTGGCATCCAGGTAAGAAAACCATGGGGTTGCAGCCAATGCTAGTCTTGCTCAGAGTTGACCCATCCAAGTTAATGGGCAAGACTAACTTCAGTTCCTTAATTTGCACAGGTCCACTATGAGCCAAACTTAGTTAGAGAAGGAAGGGACCCTGACGGTCACCTAGATCAACCCTCTGCTCAGTGCAGAACTATTGCAGCTGCAGCATTCTTGACACATACCTGCCCAACCTCTAGTAAAATATATCCAGCTAAGGTGAGCCCACCACCTCCCAAAGTTGGTCACATCCCTTCCCCCAAAGCATCCCGAGAACTGTAGCTTACCCCTCGGGCACTGCGCTACAGTTCTCTACAGCCTAATGAAATAAACCAACAATCAGTATCTCCTGTTTAAGGATCAGTGGTAGATGATGAAGGGCAGGGGAAGGAGCTATTTCCCTGAGCTTCATCATGTCACTTTCTAACAGGGAAAATTCACCACAAGGTGATCATTTCCACTGCACCTGGAGTAGAATCATAGGATTGAAGGGGCCCTCGTGTGGTGAGAGCTGGTATTTAGCAAGCCAAACTTCAAGCTCGCTCAGGATGCTAAAGACCCAGTTCTGGGATACTCCATTCTGTTCCCCCCTGGTTTCCCCTCACACTCAGACAAAACACACACACTGATGGCTGGTGCTCATGGGGACTGGTGGAGCTGCAGACAAGGAGACCAACAGTAGGTGGAGCTAGAGCCAATGACAAGCAGAACCACCCCTTGAAGGGATGTGAGGAAGGAAGGTGGGGCTGTCAGGGTAGACTGGGACTGGACCAGTCTCCAATGTACACAGCTATGCGCTCCCCCAGAACAGAATTGCAGCATTCTGTGGCCACAGAGCATGCTCAGCTCCTACTGGGCTGCTTTAGGCCCTGTTGCCAGTACTAACTAATCAGATCTTTACATGATGGGCTACTCATTAATGCGTTATATTTACACCCCTGCTTTGGCCCAAACTGGCAAACGAAAACAAAAAAGAAAATTAATACTGCTTTATGATTTCTACTGGTCCAGTGTTTACTTCTCTTGGGTTTTTAAAAATGCTGCTTTTGTTTATTTTTAAAATATTTATTCTCTTTGTTAACTTCTGGGTTTTTTTGGGGGGGGAGTGCTGTAAAAGAAAAAGAAGGATAGATTTGGAACAAAGGAAGCTGCCTCATAACTGAGTCAGACCATTGGGTCCATCAAATTAGGTCAGCACTGCCAGCACTGGCTGGCAGCCCTACTGAGAGATGCCAAGAGTGGAACCCGATACCTTCTGCATGCAAAGCAGATGTTCTGCTACTGAGCTATGGCTCTTCCTGTCTGCTCATTTCACACCCAGGCAAAGTGTGTGTGTGTGTGTGTGTGTGTGTGTGTGTGTGTGTGTAACTATCTTGGGTTCTGGTACCTTTGACTACCAGTGAGAAGTTGCCATCCACAAATGCATTTTCCGGCATGAAAATCCGCCCTTGGTTGTATCCGCTGTAGACTCGCTGATCCCCGGCCGAATACATGTCGCACAGTCGCTCAGCATTGTAGTCTCCATACTGGTTCCTGTACAGATCCCAGTGGACCACACGCTGGCGGTCGTTCAGGCGGTCCTGGGTCCACACCATCCTGTAGCTCTTGCAGGAGAGGACCGTTCGAGTGCCCGCCTTGGCAGTGATGTTCTGCACAGACACTACTACGCTCTCGAGATTGGAAGCATCCACTGGGGCTGTCATATGGGAGAGAGAGGGGGGAAGAAGAAGAAGCCATGTGGGGAGATGCACCCACAATCGAAAGCTTGTCTTTCTCTGCCCACCAGGACTTGAACCCACAACCGCACGGAGGCCAACCTAAGAAGAGCCCCACTGGATCAGGCCAAAGGCCCACCTAGTCCAGCATCCTGTTCTCACAGTGGCCAATCAGATGCCCCGAGAGGAAGCCCAAAAGCAGGAGCTGCTCTCCCCATATGTGATTCCCGGCTATTGGTTGTACACAGAAGCTTACTGCCTCCAACAGTGCAGCTACAACAATAGCTGTGATGGCTAACAGCCTAACCACTGGTAGCTCTAGCCTAGTGCAGATCATATCTCTTTACAGCTGATACAACTCTCATACTGTAGCAACTCAATCCCATACATGCCTTATTTCTGAGAAGTCCCATTTGGTTCAATGGGGCTTTCTCCCAGGTAAGTGTACATGGGGTGTCAGTCCAGCTCTGAGAGCCAGTGTGCTGTAGTGGTTAGAAGTGCTGGATCAGGACCTGGGAGGTAAAGGTAAAGGGACCCCTGACCATTAGGTCCAGTCGTGACCGACTCTGGGGTTGCGGCGCTCATCTCGCTTTACAGGCCGAGGGAGCCAGCGTACAGCTTCCGGGTCATGTGGCCAGCATGACTAAGCCACTTCTGGCGAACCAGAGCAGCGCACGGAAACGCCGTTTACCTTCCTGTCAGAGTGGTACCTATTTATCTACTTGCACTTTGACGTGCTTTCGAACTGCTAGGTTGGCAGGAGCAGGGACCGAGAAACGGGAGCTCACCCCATCGCAGGGATTCGAACCACCGACCTTCTGATTGGCAAGTCCTAGGCTCTGTGGTTTAACCCACAGAGCCACCCGCGTCCCCAGGACCTGGGAGACCAGGGTACAAATCCCCACTTGGCCATGAAGCTAACTGAGTGATTTTGAACTAGGCATACTCTCTTAGCCTAACTTCCCCCACAAGGATGTTGTTGTTGTTGCTGAAGGCTAAAATGGGGAAAGAGGGAGATGCCACCTTTGGCTCCTTATAGGAAAATGCAGGTTATAAATGTAAAATAAATAACCACTATAACAATTTATAAGGATTTTTAAGGTCAAGGAGACAGATTCCCACCCCCACCCCCAATCCACGCCAACCCCATAACCTCTAGGCCCACAAATTAATAAGGTTTTTGTGGCATTCAACATGGTTTATTGCAGTAATTATTAGTATTACTGTTATTTAGATTTCTTGGTTGCTTGTTACCAAAAGGTTTCCAAGTGACTTACAAGAAGTTTAAAAACATAAATGCATTATTACACCATTAACATAATTCATACAAAGCAGCTGAAGTTCATATGAAATATCTGTATTTACCTGAATAGGGATGGACAACAGACTCTGAAAGGAGAAAGAAAAAGAAAATATTAGTGACACAATAGGTGGATCTGCATTGATTAGTTGTGTTTCCTCTCAGGGATTTGACTTGGCAAGCCAGGATGCAGCCTCAAAAGGATTCAGGGACACAGATCCCCACCAAGCGGATGCACCAACTCTGTAGCCGTCAGACATGTCATCCCCAAAACTACCAGGCCTCCAACAGGACATGGGAATCCTGTAACACTAACCCGCTTGCTGATAACCTTCTGTCAAGACGCCAACCCCAGAGAGCCAGCCAGCTTGGTTTCTGTTTCGCCCTGCCATTTTGGATTTGAAGAAGAAGAGTTTGGATTGGATATCCCGCTTTTCACTACCCAAAGGAGTCTCAAAGCAGCTAACATTCTCCTTTCCCTTCCTCCCCCACAACAAACACTCTTTGAGGTGAGTGGGGCTGAGAGACTTCAAAGAAGTGTGACTAGCCCAAGGTCACCCAGCAGCTGCATGTGGAGGAGCGGAGACGCGAACCCAGTTCACCAGATTATGAATCTACTGCTCTTAACCACTACACCACACTGGCTTTTGTGTACTAATTGGTATCTAACATGTTTTTTACTGCCATTCATTGCTTGCAAATGACATTATCTGTTATTACGGATTATGTTAAGAGTCCTTGGATGTTTTTTTTCATGGAAAGGCAAGTTGTAGAAACTGTGGCCTTCTTCCAGACATTGCTCCCATCACCCTTGGGCATTGGCCATGCCATTTGCAGATGATGAGGGTTGGGAGTCCAACGACATCAGGAGGGCTACACGTTCCACACCCATGATCAATAAAGAGACTAGCTGCTACCTTGTTGCAAGTTTTTCTGCAGGTCTATTTGCTGTTCAAGTAATATTAACAGAGATAGGCCCATAGCTCAGGGGTAGAGCATCTGCTTTGCATGCAGAGGGTCCCAGTTTCAATCCCAGGCATCTCCAGGTAGGGCTGGGAGAGGCTCCCTGCCTGAAACCGTGGAAAGCTGCTGCCAGTCAGTGTAGACAATACTGAGCCAAGTGGACTATTGGTCTGACTCTGCATAAGGCAGCTTTGTCACACTCCTTTCCAGGGCACAAGGCAGGTCTGTCTGAAACCCTGGAGAATAGCTGCCAGCCAGTGTAGAAAATACTGAGCTAGATGGACCAGTGGTCTGACGCTGCATAAGGCAGCTTTCTACAGTCCTACATTCCTATTTCATTTCTTTCTTGTGGCACATTAGCAGCTCCCTCTTGCTGCACATTGTTTTGGGAATTGCTGCGCTAAGGCCTGGCCTTCCACGTTTCCCAGTGTTTTCCTCACGGGTGAATCTCCTCCCACAGCGGACATTTTGGAAAAGGAAAAGCCAACTGTATAAGCAAAGAGCTCTTACTCCCCTCTCTGCCCTTGGAAAGTCCAGGCGTTTTGGGGGTTGGTTGTGGGGTTTTTTTTAACAGTGCCGGCAGCAGATATGTTCCCATCCCAAATTACTGCTCCATGGAGGAGGTCAGATTGCAGCCTTGGTTTTCGCTGGAACTGGTGCCAAGAAGCAATGAGGATGGAATGCAGATGGGAATAATCACACATGGAGGGTTTTCAAGGCCTTCCTTCCTTAAGGAACTTGCTACAACACAGTTTTTCTGGTGATGCTCGGACCTCCCTACTCTCCACCCCCCAAAAAACACAAGCAAACACACACACACCCCTCTGCAAGACAAATAAAATACAAGACAAAAAAAGCAGGCAGTGCTCTCCCCCAAGAAACAGACAAGTCGCTCCCACAGCAAAAGAGCCCCCAAACTAATTCTTAATTATATAATGGGGGGGCATCAAGGGATGTTCGAAGGTGCCAATGTGGGGGTCTTGAGGGCTTTGTGTTGCCCATGGGCACCACACTGGAAATGCTGGGATGATGTTACCCATATCCCACCCCCCACTCCTGAGGGGCTAAAAGCAGTGATCCATCTGGGCAGATGGGGCAGTGCCCCACCAGCTTTGACCTTCTTGCTTTCTTTCTTATAAACAGTTGGCCCTGCCTGTCAACTTCCTCCTCCTTAGCTGCCCTTGCAGAACTGAACAGGGAGGAAGAAGGGGCATAGCTGGTAGCAGTTGGCTCTGCCAACTATTGTGGTGCCCTACATTCTGCCCCACCACTCCCAGTGGGTGCCAGCCACCACTGGGTAAAAGCAGCCAGAGGGGGTACCAGGGGGTAGCTTTTAGTGGGGGGAAAGATGGCCTCATCCCTTCCTCTTTGGCCTCATCCCTTCCACAAGCTCAACTTTGGAATTGCCTAATTTGTTACCTTGCATATTTGCACCTCATTTTGCACACACAATTTATCCCTGTCACATTCCCAGTTTGCACGCACGGATCTTCTTGAATCACAGTCGCTCACACTGCTTGCAGAATGGGCACTAATGTCGTATTATTTACTATCCGAACTTACTAGTCACTTGCCACACGCACAAAAGGTCTCCAAGGGACTTATAAAAACATTTTAAGAGCGTAAATAAAAATAATCTGTTATAATAAAAAAAATGCAACTGTCCTTTTTCTTTTTTTAAAAGAAATCTATAGCACAAAGAAGCTTAAGCTGCAACAAAATCATCATAACCAACAAACATCCTTCTAGTCCACCAAACGCCTGGAAAAAAGAGGTCAGTTTTTCCGTACGTTTTATCCTGCGCGAAAAGCTAATGTTAATACAGTGCGCACTATGTAGTTCGGCATTGCCAGATTTACAAGCAAAGGCAAAATCTTATGTGCTGTTTGTTTCAGGTGTTGAGTGGATAGCTGAGCAGACAGCACAGGCATCAATGGGGAGAGGCAGCTGTTTCCTTCCCTCTGAGGAACTATAATCCTCAGATTCCCAGCTTTCATTAAAAAGAGAGAAAGTAACTTTCTTCCCATTTTTGTGTGAGAAACTAACTTGCTCCCCTCTTCATTCTTTGATTTTTAATTAATTAATTAATTAAATTTAATTTGTACATCACCCCTCATCTGTAGATCTCAGCATACAGTGGTACCTCTGCTTACATACTTAATTCTTTCCGGAGGTCCGTTCTTAACCTGAAACTGTTCTTAACCTGAAACACCACTTTAGCTAATGGGGCCTCCTGCTGCTGCTGCGCCGCGGGAGCATGATTTCTGTTCTCATCCTGAAGCAAAGTTCTTAACCCGAGGTACTATTTCTGGGTTAGTGGAGTCTGTAACCTGAAGCGTCTGTAACCCGAGGTACCACTGTACTTTTTCACTTTGCCCTACTCCTGGAAGGGGTGTTGAATGTGCTGTGAACCGTAGCTCTGTGTGGTCATCACCTTTTGCGAACTATAGTTTCCAGGATTCTTTTGGGGGAAGGGAAAGCCGCGACTGTTAACGTGGTATAACAGGGAAGTTGTTGGCCGGCCAGATGCTGCTGAACTACAACTCCCATCAGCCTCAGCAAGCATGGCCGATGGCCGGAGGGATGATGGGAGTCATAGTTCAGCAACCTCTGGTGGGCCAAAGGTTCCCCACACTTGTGATATAAGCAGGGGCCGCGTGGCCCGTTTCGCTGCTTGAGATGAAACAGGAAGTGCCACCCTGCCACTACCACCCACCTGCTCCTGCCACTGCTGCACGCCCTGCCACTGCTGGTGCTGAAATTGGCGCCAATGGCGCTGCTGCTTTACCACTGCAGGAGGAGGCGGGGCACATGCAGAGGTGCTGCCTGGGGGGCTTCTGCCGCCTGAGGCAGTGACCTCACCCTGCCTAATGGCTGGGCCGTCTCTGGGTATAAGACAACTTCAAATGGATGGTATGGATGTGAACTGAGTCTCATCATCACTCCTTCAAAGTCATGACATGGTGCCTGCCTTTTTAGATACAGGAAGCGGCAAGGCCATTTCACACCGCATGTGTGTGAAAACAAACATGCTGTTTCTATTTTTCAGGTTAAAGCAACAAATGCCAACTCCCTCGCAGAGCCCATAGATCCAATATCTTACAAATCATTATATATTAAAAGATTGGCCATGCTTCCAAAAAGCAGGAAACTCACCAGATGTGCCTTTTCATTGGAACAGAAGAAGAAGAAGAAGAAGAGTTTGGATTTGATATCCCGCCTTTCAGTCCCTTTAAGGAGTCTCAAAGCGGCTAACATTCTCCTTTCCCTTCCTCCCCCACAACAAACACTCTGTGAGGTGAGTGGGGCTGAGAGACTTCAGAGAAGTTTGACTGGCCCATGGTCACCCAGCAGCTGCGTGTGGAGGAGCGGAGACGCGAACCCGGTTCCCCAGATTACGAGACTACCACTCTTAACCACTACACCACACTGGCTCTCAGCACAGCACAATCCTTGAGCCATGAATAGCATTTAACCCTGCTTCTGGGCTGTTTTATTGTGCCAGGCTTAGCTACTAGCACGATAAAAGACCACCCAAGTCCTAGATCTCCTGCAGGGCTGTGACATGCTTGCCGTGCTATAACTAGCTGCCTGCAGTTTTCAGCAACTGAATCTGCTTTACTGCGTTAGGCTACAAGCACAGGGAAAGGGAGAAGCTGCAACAGTTCCCGCTTCTGCCCGTCCTGCTGCCCTCGCTGAGCCTCTGAGCAAGCTATATTTGACAGCTTGAAGACACACCTACTCATTCCATCCTGAAAGAAAACCACTCACCAATACAGTGGTACCTCGGGTTACATACGCTTCAGGTTACAGACTCTGCTAACCCAGAAATATTACCTTGGGTTACGAACTTTGCTTCAGGATGAGAACAGAAATCGGGCTCCGGCAGCGCAGCGGCAGCAGGAGGCCCCATTAGCTAAAGTGGTGCTTCGGGTTAAGAACAGTTTCAGGTTAAGAACGGACCTCCGGAACGAATTAAGTACTTAACCCGAGGTACCACTGTATGTGGTATGGCATTTTGATGTCCGTTTGGGCTTCTATCCAGGCAGAACCCAGGGCAGGTGATCAATTGTGTGTGTTTGTGGGGGTTAATCGTTTGCCACCTGCCCCCCAACTTTTCAGTGTATTTCTCCATCGCTTTCCCAACCCCCAAAGTGCCAGTGTGGTGTAGTGGTTAAGAGCGGTAGTCTCGTAATCTGGGGAACCGGGTTCGAGTCTCCACTCCTCCACATGCAGCTGCTGGGTGACCTTGGGCCAGTCACACTTCTTTGAAGTCTCTCAGCCCCACTCACCTCACAGAGTGTTTGTTGTGGGGGAGGAAGGGAAAGGAGAATGTTAGCCGCTTTGAGACTCCTTAAAGGGAGTGAAAGGCGGGATATCAAATCCAAACTCTTCTTCTTCTTCTTCCCCAAAAGTCTTCCTTTTAAAGTGGGTAGGTTGTGCTTGGGCAAAATAGGTCTTCAATCCACTTTAACTGCTGAAATCTGAATTTTCGCTGTGCACCTGAATTCTTCATGACAGCCTGGCAATCACCAGAATATTCAGATGTTTCAAGAAAGAGGCATGCAGGGAAGGAGGCGGCCCCCCTGTACCGTTCCAGATGCTGTTGCACCTGGGCTCATTCATCCCAGCCCGAGGGCTTCCTTAGGCACTTGGCTGCCTTAGGCAAAGGAGGGAAGGAGCCTCACCCTCCCAGACCCAGCAAGCTCCTGTCAACTCTGATAGCATGTTTCCTGAGCTTCAAGCCCTCCTAGCTTTGCTACCCAAGTTCCAAGTAGGACCTGTCAGAAGACTGAAACTAGGTCATCTTGCATGCAGGGTTCGCTGAACCAGGGATGGCCACTTGCCCCCCTGTACAGAGGAGAGTCCTCTAAAGGAAGAGCTGTCTAGGGCACTCCTCAATTTGAAGAAGACCTCTTTTTGAAGTCCACAAAGTGCATGAGTCTGTTTCCTTACTCTTTGCACTGTCCCCAGAACAGATGTGTGTGTTCATTCCTGACACCCAGTGAAATGTGGGCATGTTGAAGGGGACATGTTCCATGCAGGAGAGGCTGAGACAGTGCAGGTTATCTGCAGGAGCTGATAGTCTAACCTCCACATCAGTTTTGTGATAGCAAATTGGATTGGGTGCTCAGTGAATTGGTCATCCGCAAGAGCCTTCTCTCTCTGCTGGCAGGATCATGCAGAGAATCCAGACTGGATCAGGCCCATGCCCAGTGCACACTGAGCTGTACAGAGGATGCTGGTCCACCCATTCAGCTCTGCAGCTTTCAGTGGCTCTCTACTTGCTGGAGGGAGAGTGGTTGCCTTAAACACTCTGCTTTTGGGGTCTTCCTAGAAAAATCTGATTTATTTTCAGTATAAGCTGTCCTGGAGGTTGTTCTGGATCAAAAGGCGGAACTGAAAACAAAACAATCAACTTTTGTCCAACGTAACAGTTCTAGCAACTTCATACAGTGGTACCTCAGGTTACATACGCTTCAGGTTACATACGCTTCAGGTTACAGACTCCACTAACCCAGAAATAGTGCTTCAGGTTAAGAACTTTGCTTCAGGATGAGAACAGAAATCGGGCTCCAGCAGCGCAGCGGCAGCAGGAGGCCCCATTAGCTAAAGTGGTGCTTCAGGTTAAGAACAGTTTCAGGTTAAGAACGGACCTCCAGAACGAATTAAGTTCTTAACCCGAGGTACCACTGTATTAGCTTCAGGAGTTGCAAAAAATTGACAGGCGCCCGGGAATGGAAGATGCCAGCAACTGTTCCACACAGCTCAGTAATATATAGGGATTGGTAAATATGCAAGTTTTGGGTTCTCCGTTTCTCATTTTCCCAGTCTTCAGTTCTCTACAATTTCCACATCAGTTTGCAATTTAAGAAAAGGAAGAATCCTCATGAAAATGAAATCTGCGCTTTCCGGAAACAACTGAAGACGTTTTTGTTCCGACAGGCTGTTCCTGCTGGATAAATGGATCATTGCTACAAGTGTCCATTTGTTTGGGTTTTCAGTCTTGTTTTTCAATGTATTTGTTGCTTTTCTTTTAGAATGTTTTAAATTATACGTAAATCACCTTAAGATGGTGGTTTAGAAGGCGGATAATAAATCAGTGGTGATGATGATGATGATGATAATCCATCAGCATTTCCTGTGCAAATTTCTCCTAATACACACATTTCTGAATGCAATTTTCCCTGATACAGACATTTTTGCAAAACAAGTTCCCCTCATATAATGCATTTCTGTATGTGGTTTGTACTGATATGCCTCTTAATGTACACTTAACCCTAGTATATGCGTTTTTGCACACATAAATTGGCTGGAGAACTACATTGCAAGATCCTGAGAAGGATGAATTTTGTAGAATGGCTGTGTTTTGTTTGTGTGTATTGTTTTGGAAAGTGCTAATTAAGCAAATTCATCATTAAATGCAAACGGAATCGAATTTCTCCCTCATCCCTAGTAATTTTCCACTAGGCTCTCCCTAGGCAAAGTCTCTTTGCTTTGGATGTATTTGCAAAACCTCATTTTAAAAAAAAAGGAAAACAGCAGCACCACCACACTTTGCAGCAGAAAGAGAGGGAAAGGCTAAAGGGATTTTGGTATAAAAGAGTGTTATGTAAGACTGAAGAGTCCCTGGATTTCAAATCCCGAGTCAACTATCCATCCCATTAAGGGATCTTGGGCCAGTAACTATTTCCATCTCCCAGAAGAATAAAGGAATGGAAAAGACAGATGCTAAAAAATCTTTTAGCAGACCAGTTTTGAGCAGACTGTAGCTACCGTATGTAAGTAAGCTTTTAGGTTATACAGAATACTTCACTGGCATTAACAGAAACTCAGTTTAAGTCAAAACTTTGCATCCTTCTACACTGACAAATCTTTCCCCCCCCTGAACTTTCTTTAGCAAACTCTTCCCTAACTCACTCAAGCCTCACCATTTGTAGTATTATGAGAGTCTGCTCTATATCAATCATTAGCTTCTGTTCCACCCCTGATCTGTGTGCCCATTATAGAGTATAAAAAGTTGCCCAGTTATTGTAAGGTTTAAATGTGAGCTAAGAAACTCACTGATAGAGGGAAACGCCATCAACAACAATGCCCTAAATGTTTTACCAGTGATAATTAGTGCTGCTCCCACAGTTAATCAACGGAACTATTAGTTGATTAATCTACAAATACAAATTGTCTAACATTTGTAACAGCCTGCCTTTTGACTCCCTCCTCTTTTGACTTGCCATGCTTTGTCTGATTTTAAACAATATGTAAAATTTGGCAAACCTCTAACATACAACATACTTTATAGATGGTTTGTTTTTACAGATGGGGAGTTGAGGCAGAGGGGGCGAAGAAAGAAAGAGAAAGACAGAGATGCTTTTCCCCTGAGCCCAAGACAGAAAAAAATGAGACACCTTTGCAGGCAGTTCTCTTATCTACACCACTTTGCTTCCCCAGGTGTTCTAAGGTCGCTGCATTATTTTATTTTTTACTGATCCTGCTTCTTTTCTTTTAACAGCAACCTAACACAGAGAAGACCCAACAAAGGAAGCCTTTTCTTACCACTCAACGCTACAACAGGAAAGGCTGCATCTGCTTGATTTTTGCATTTCGGGCTGTGTTTAATGGCATAGCAGCTAAGCCAAAACAAAAGCAACAGTATTTGTAAGTGAAATCCCACACGGTTTTCACCTCAGTGATACAGGATTGAGTCTTCTATCCGTAGTGTGTGCAGAAATTAAACCGGTGCAGCATCCCCAAGGATACAGATGCAGCGGTGAGGTTTGTCCTGTGGGATTTCTGCCTGCTGTGCTTCCTCCAAAATATTCCTAATACAAGCAGATAGGGCTGGCTTTTCTGCAAAAAAACCAACAACCCTGGCCTATACGGAATTTTTCCTAGCAGGCCACCTGAGCAAAACTATTATCTTTCAAAAGGAATTTGCTTTGAAACTTACCTTGCAGCAGCAACAGCAGCAGGCCCAGGAGGAATTTGGTTGCGTGCTCCATGTCTCCTTCTTGCTCTCCCTTTCTTTCTTTCTCCCTCCTTCCCTGCCCAAAAGACAACCTCTTTCAGTTTGCTCTTCCCTGCTCTCCTTACTTGCTTGAAAACATGATCTCATCAGTTTACAGCCCAGCGAACATGGGCATGCAGCGGTCCTGCCCCCACCTACAGGTTTTTCACTTCTTGCCTTCTTTCACCATTCCCCCCTCCTCTCTTCTCCCCAACACTTCGCTGCTCAGCTTCAACTTCTACATAACACACGGGCTCTCTGAACAACGCTTCCCCCTGCAAGGAGCTCCCAAGCCCCTTTTGATGTTAGCAGAGCGAGTTTTTGCTGGCCCCAGAGTTCCAAAAACAACCTCCCACCCCACCCACCTCCCTCCTGGGTATGGGATTAATTTTCTCGGGCATTTACAAAATCCAGCTGTTCTTTCCTCGCCTTGACATTCTGCCAGATGTCTGCCTGGGTTCTGTTCCTGTTTGCTTTTCTGTGTTCCCCTCTCCTTGCCTTCTGCGGTTCTTTCCTTTCGCTATTACAAGATCGCTGGGAAAACACACACTTTTGCCGCCCTAACAAGGCCCTACTGCAGCCAGGGTAGCCACCGCAGTGACCTTCATATGTTTCGAACTACAACTCCCAGGAACACCATTTGGCACAGCCAACGGTCAGGGGTGCTGGGAGCTGTACAGTGGTACCTGGGGGTTAAGAACTTATATTGTTCCAGAGGTCCATTCTTAACCTGAAACTGTTCTTAACATGAAGCACAACTTTAGCTAATGGGGCCTCCCGCTGCTGCTACTGCGCCACCACCGCGCGATTTCTGTTCTCATCCTGAAGCAAAGTTCTTAACCCGAGGTACTATTTCTGGGTTAGCAGAGTCTGTAACCTGAAGCCCGAGGTAACCCGAGGTACCACTGTAGTCCAAAACATCTGGAGGGTGCCACATCTGCTATTCTGGCCCCAGGCATTCGTGAAATAACAGTGCCCCTTCACTCTAATATTGTTTGACACACACACACAACCATCTTTTACAGCTGGCCAGACCCCTCCATAGACCCAAGTTCCTTGTGATATGAGAGTGGTGGAGAGACTGAGGATGGTTTTGTTAATATTGGTGTGTTTCGAAATGAACATTGATAGGGGGCAAGCGAGCGCCTATGTAATGGAATCCTAAACCTGATGCCTCTTTTCACTGTACCGTGGTACCTCAGGTTAAGTACTTAATTTGTTCCGGAGGTCCGTACTTAACCTGAAACTGTTCTTAACCTGAAGCACCACTTTAGCTAATGGGGCCTCCTGTTGCCGCCGCGCCGCCGGAGCACGATTTCTGTTCTCATCCTGAAGCAAAGTTCTTAACCTGAAGGACTATTTCTGGGTTAGCGGAGTCTGTAACCTGAAGTGTATGTAACCTGAAGTGTATGTAACCCGAGGTACCACTGTATCTGCCAGGGACCTCCATTACAGCAGAACAACAGAGGGCCTGTCCACACCTCGGCTTAATGTGGATTGTAAACCCGTTGTGTGTCCTTTAATTCCCCCTCGTCCATGTGGCATTTTCCTCCAGTTACTGCTATCCCACACTTTCCTCTTCCTAAATCCGCAGATTCCATATGCAGTTGACGTCGTTCTCCCATTTGGGTTTTCAAAGCATAGGCTATCTCTTCCTTCAAGGAGGAAAAACTGTGGGACAGTAGCAGTTGGAGGAAAACAAGGGGGAATCAAAGGGGTCCACGGTCCACATTAAGCTGAGTTACAGACGGGCCCAAATTGCATTGTCACAGCCTTAAAAGCAGTATCAGTTCCTGTTCCCCTGCTCTGCCTCAGAAGAGTAAACAGCATGCCTTCCCCTCCCTTGAAAAGCTTCTTCTCGGCCACCAACTGCAAGCTCAGACTTCTGTCTCATTTCCTTGTTACGTTCCAGATGTCAATACAGTTTTCTTATGAATCCCGCAACAAGGAAGCTGCTAGTAGCCACCAGCCATTAAAAGCAACAGCCTTCCGCATGGTCGTTAAACCATTCTCATTTCACATAAATTGCTTAGAAGGTACCTATGCATTTTGCTCCACAGCTTTCTTTCCAAGAGGAATAAAGACTTAGGACTCAGCTGGATTGGTAAAGAAAAAGCTTTTTATATGCATTGTATATGCATTATAACACTGTGACACCAGATGGCGCTGTGGAGTTCCATTTTTCCCAATGTGATTCTCATACAACGTTTACAACGCGTTTTCCTGAAATGCTTCTCTTGATATGTCTAGATCCAGCCTTACTCTTAATTCTTTTAATGAAGGAGAAGACTATCAATGGCTCTTTTTCTTCATGCAGGAGAAGGCTATCAATGGCTACTAGCCATGATGGCTATAGCACACATGTGAATATCCCAGAAAGCAAGAGTGCTCATCTGCTCAGATCCTGCTTGTGGGTTTCTCATAGGCACCTGGTTTGCCACTGTGGCAACAGGATGCTGGACCAGATTGGCCTATCTAGCAACCAGGCTCTCCCTATATTCTTCCTTGACTTGTATTTGAGTTGATTTTATGCATGGGCTGTTGATGTTTTAAACTGTTTCTATACAGTGGTACCTCGGGTTACATACGCTTCACGTTACATACGCTTCAGGTTACAGACTCCGCTAACCCAGAAATAGTACCTTGGGTTAAGAACTTTGCTTCACGATGAGAACAGTTTCCGGAAGGCCCCATTAGCTAAAGTGGTGCTTCAGGTTAAGAACAGTTTCAGGTTAAGAACGGACCTCTGGAACGAATTAAGTACTTAACCTGAGGTACCACTGTATTTACAACCTGCTTTTTAAATATTATTATTATTATTATTATTATTATTGATTCAATTGTTTTAACTGTTTTTTATACCTGTAGCTGCTTTATATATGTTATTATATTGAAACTCACGCTTCTTCATGTGCTGCAATTCATAAACGGTACCAATAATTAGGTTATTTTTTGGGGGGTCTTGTTGACTTGCGATAGGTCCTTTTTCTAAGCGAAGCCATAAAACAGAGGTTGTAGCCAATGTTAGTCATCACCAACATCACCACCACCATTATTATTATATTTATACCCCGCCCATCTGGCTGGGTTTCGTCAGACATTAGGAACTTCCCAATACAGGGCTGCCTTCTTAGACTAGACTCATTCAAATTAGTAGGGTAACCTAGGTCCATTAACTTCAATAGGCCTATTTTGAGTGTGATTTAGTAGGACGCAGCTCTAGGTTTCTACTGCACATGCCAGCTGGGTCTGAGCAACAACAGATGAAGGCGACGAGTGGGAAGTTCGATTCTGTCTCCCAGCATCTGGTTCTCAGGAATTGGATCCAGGCCAGAATGTTTTTTGGAGTGGGGAAGAGGAGAGGAACTGTATCTGCAAACTCTTGGCCATGTTGCATACTCGTTGCATACTCTCCTGTTCAGGGAAGTTCTCGTTAAAAAAAAAAAAAAATAGATTTGCTAATCTAGTGTAAACGATTCCATGTGAAAGGGTCCCTTCTCCAGGAGCAAGCATTTCTCTACTAACTCTTTGCATGATCACCAGGAGGCCTCCGAGAAGAGGCGGCAGAGGAGGTATAGGAAACATAGGATGACTTGAGTGCTCCTGGTTTCCAGAAGGCTGGCTGGGTAATTCTCCCTGGAGGAGAATGAAAGGCAGAAAGGCGGAAGTAACACCAGGCTAAGCTCTGGAATCTATAAGCACTGCTGGCTACATTGCAGGCTGAAGGGGCCCTTGCTTTGCTTCACTGCTGCTGCTGTAGGTTTTCATGCTGTTCTTGGCCAGCAAGGCCATTCGGGATGTATGTCAGAGCAGAGGCCCTAGGATCATGTTTGGGGAGGGTGCAAGACAGACACGCTGCAAGGTCTGAAAGGCGGAGCAGGCCTGTCTTTCCATGCATTCAAGAGGAAAATGCAAAAAGACAAAACAGGGTGTGTTAAAACATTTGGCTGCGTAGCCAACTAGGTTTTACTCAAGAGTAGACCCACTGAAATTAATGGACTTAAGTGGGCCATGGCTAGCATTGAGTGCAACTCGTTTGTGAAAATATTTACTTGATACTGACACAGTGTTTTGCAAAATACAGAGCGCAGTGTGGTGGGTAAAATGTTTAACAAGGGCTAGATCTAGACACATCAAAAAAAGCGTTGTGAACTTCATAATGGGAAATCACGTTGGTGAAAGACGGCACTCCACAGCGCCATCTGGTGTCAGAGTGTTATAACGCATATAAAATGCTTTTTCTTTACTAATGTAGCTGAGCCCAAGGGCGAAGGCTTTCTCAGTTCCAGGGCCGCAAATCCTTCTGTGCAACTTTCTGGGAGCTACATGCCAATGAAAGGTGGGAACAGGGACAATTTTTAGCTTTGTGTGGTAGACTAGTTTCTACACCCAGACCCCTTCATCCTCCATCTAGGGCAAACAAGGGGCATTATCAGAGTTCAAGGACACATTCCAGTCCTGCAAAAACATGCAACTGCTTTTGTGTTTAAAACAGCTTCTCCAACCTGAGTCACCATTTTGCTCCCGACCCTGGCTGCTGAATCTTGGGAGTTTTACTGTAGGTCCGTCAGTGAATTCCATCAGAAATGGAAACGGGAGGGGAAATTGCTGCCATTGGCATGTCCATCCAAGGCCAGGAAAAGAAGCCACACAAGCGAACCCATGTGGTATTCACTATTGTTCTCTTCTTTGTCTGTGAACGAGTACAGAAATAATGGCATTACTTTCCGCATGGTTTTTGACATTTTCCTTCCATTGAAATTCACAGAAATCGATTACATTATTAACTACATTAGTGTTGGCCATAGCAGATAGCAAGATGTAGGTTTAAGTGGAAGACAAACTATAGCTAATTGGGACGATCAGGAGGACAGGAATTGCTGCCTCTTTACAGTCCTGAGTTTTAGCAAGCAGTCGATCCAACTAGCAAAAAGCCTGCCCATATTTCATACAGATGATTCTGGGAGATGAGATGGAAACAGTGGTGTGGTGGTCTGGGAACATGGGGGGCATAAGACTCATTGCTATTTCTGCAGTAGGGTCCCTCTCTCCAGCATCCTAGAGTCACCCAATCAGCATAATAGGTGCACTTTTTAGCTACTACCATATGCTCCAAAGCACAGCATTTAGGAACACCGAAAACACAAGGAGCTTCAGTTTCAAGTGACTGGGATACAAGTTCTGCGACATACAATTGAGCTTCAGAGAAAACACAACCTGAGTCACTCCGGAAGAAGGTATTGCAGCCCTCCAAATCATGTACGTGCCCATGTACTTGCACAGAAAATAGCAGATCTAGCTGAATGGCAGCATGTGAGATCTGCACTGATGGTTGCAATGCACTCCTAATTATTATTATTGCATAATTGTAAAATTATAAGATTACTGTATAATCTTAGAAGGGGGTGGCTATGAGGGGTCAATAGTGTGAGCATCATGAAGGGATGCTGCACTTCTGAATTTGCCACAACACTACTGGATGGAAGCAACGCAGAGCACAGTTATGCTCTGTCCACACACATTATTTCACATGTGTCAGGGGTTCAGGGACAGAGGCACAGGGTAGGCAGGAGATGGAGAGCGATGGGGATGAATCCCAGGACAGCGAGGAAGAGGATGACAATGACTCAAGAGATTCCATGAGTCTTTCCAGCGAATCAGAGGATTCCCAGAAGGGGGCGCCGGTGGTCAAGGCCAGGGGAGCCCCAGGGGGGACGTGTCAGGAGCAGGGGGCCAGCGGGGGATCCCAAAGTGGCAGCTGGGCGTCAGGACCAGCCTCCCCGCCAGAGTGCAGCGAAGGGGGTGGAGGTTCCAGTGTATCAGGGGAAGCAGCTCCGGCAGCAGAGAAGGGAGGGAGGTCGGAGCAAGCCACCCTCCCGGAAGGGGAGGGGAGTAGTGAAGGGAGTAGTGTAACTGTCAAAAGGAAGGTTAGAGGTTGGGCGCGCGCGCCAAGTTCAAATGTGGAGGCGCACGGAAGTACAGGGAGCCCGGAGGGGGAGCCAGGTCCCAAAGCCCGCAGGAGGGGGGAAGAGCAATCTGGGGATTCCGCGTCAGGGGAATCCAGGAGGGGCGAAACCCCAGCGGGCAGGAAGACCCTGCGGAAAAGGAAAGAGAGGAAGTGGTGGAGCAGCGCAAGCCTCTTAAACTGGTGCAGGGGAGGGACTGACTCAGAGGGGACTTCAACGGTCTAAGGGTAACAGACGTGGGGCTGCGCGCCTCGGATGTGAAGCAAACAATGAACTCCAATAAACACTTTTGTATATAAGAAGAAATTGGCGTTGGTCTTTTGTGAGCTGAGACTTGAGGCAGCCCTGACAACATGCATTAGATATAAGGCCATCCCAAGACATTTGGCTGCCTGAGGCAGAACAAGAAAAGGGCACCCCTTCAATCAAAGAGCTGCATAGCAGCCAAGGCTGACCAAGGAATTTTGGCACTTGCCGCAGAAAAATCCCATAAGCATCTCTTCCCATAAGTAAAAATATTGTAATAAGAAGTTTTTAAAGCACCAGTCTTCTGCTCTTTCATGACACCCATAATCAACTGTCCTGTCTCACTCTGCCCTATGGTTGAGCCAGCCCTGTTCTAAGCCAATGTGGTGTAATGATTAGAGTGTTGGACTATTACCTGGGAGACCAGGGTTCGAATCCTCACTCAGCCATGAAGCTCACTGGTGACCTTGGGCCAGTCATTGCCACTCAGCCTAACCTACCTCACAAGGTTGTTGTGAGGATGAAATGGGGAAGAGGAGAACCAATTATACCACCTTGAGCTCCTTGGAAGATAATGGTAGTATATAAATGAAGTAAATAAATAAATAAATAAACAAACACCCCAACTCAAAGAGTTAACTTCTAGAATGCCAACATTTCTAGAAAAGGCAAAACAAGGCTGCTCAATGAAAGCTGAGAATCTTGCTCCCTCCCCAAGAATCTTGGGAACTGTAGTTTACCCAGAGCTACAGCTCCCAGCGTTCATAACAAACTACAGTTCCCAGGATTATTTGGGTGAAGTCCTGGGCTCTCAAGGCCCAAAACAGAGGGAGTCCTTCATCAGATATCAGACCATAGGGACAGTCAGAGCAAATCTTAGGACTGCTTGCTGGTGTCACACGCCATCAAGCAACATCTTAAATTGAATCCAGCTAGCAGGGCTGAAAATCCAGAAAACTGGGGGGACCTGGTTCCTTGAGCGGCAAAGGCAAAATGACATGTAGCCACAATTACAGGCTTGCAAGTTGCAACCCTCTATTATTCCCATGACTTCACCAGGCCTGGAATCCCTGATGGACACCGTGTTACAGAGTACTTTCTGTGTTCTAATTACCATCTACTACAGCCCCTGATTAGCCCCGCACAAATGAGCGCCCCATCCACATGGAAGACTCCCCGTGGCAGAACCAACAATGCAGATGTAAGTATGCCTACTCAGAAGACAGAGCCATAGACTTTGGCTAGTGGAGCCATATTTATACCTAAGTACATAGCAAGGAAGGGGAATGGAGATGTGGCCCTCCGGGCCTCTTCATCTGGCCCTCAGAATTCCCCCCCCCCCAGGACATACAACACCCTTCACCAGCCCCAGCTTCACATCCTCCTGGAGTGTTATTGCAGAATGTGTCCTTGAACTCTGATAACGCTTCCTACTTACTTGGCTGGAGGACAGAGGGGGTGTCAGAGTGTGTGCAGAAACTAACCTACTGAAGAAGGGTAAAATTTGCCTTCTATGCTCTTGTCTCCGGCCCCAGTACATTTCCCCATGACTTTCACAACAGCATAAAGTCCTTTAAAAAAAATAAAAAGTGGAATTGTTGTGCTGGGGCAGGAAGTAAGTCACTTTAATCTACTTTAACCGTGCAAACCTAAAGTTCTGGCATACTCTTGAATCCCTCCTGGCACAAAATACTGGCACAGTCCGGAGATCTTGCAGCACTGAATGCTGCTTAACTATTGTTTATTATCCCCCATCAATTGATTCCACAGTCCAGATAGTCATTTTCATTTATACACCTTGGGATGGAACAGCACACTCAAAATTCACTCTTCTCCCCCTTTTGGCAAGCGTCCTCTTTATGAATTCCTGGAATTCATAACAAAACCATTAATAGGAACCAGTTAGAAAAACAGAAGACTTGCCCAGGAAAGCAATTTTTAAAACACTTCTAAAAGAAAGGCGTTATATCCAGACATTAACTTAGGAAATTGTCTCTCCCCTTCCCCACACACACTTGTGTGGGTACATAAAATTAAAAAGATATAAAGAAAAATGCCTGGTTGGTGACTGCTATAAAAACCTATACTGTTATATAACCTTTTCAAAAACAGCTGGGAGGAAAGAGAGTTACAGCAGGGGAGTTTGGTATTTGCTTTACTATATTTTGGTTGCATACCATTTGCAAGAAATGTTATTTAATTTAAGGCCAAGGGCCCATCCATACCTCTCTATAATGTGAACCCTTTGGGCTTTGTGCTTTGAGAATCCGAATATGAGAGCTTCATCAGTGGCATTGGGGATCTCTGCTTTTAGGAAGGAGAAAGTGTGGGAGAGCAGGAGTTTCAAGGAGAATGCTGCATGGACAAGGTTCGCAATCCACATTAAACCAAAGTATGGTCTCTCTCTCTCTCTCTCTCTCTCTCTCTCTCTCTCTCTCTCTCTCTTACACACACACACACACACACACACACACACACACACACCAGCTACCACTGCCAAAGGACATTTGTTTTTATGAGTAGAAGGAACACCCCTTATTAGACAAATATTTCATCCTCAAATAGGAGGGTGATTACTAGTTCCACAATTAGAGGCAGTAATGCTTCTCCATAAGGTAAAGGACCCATGGGTGGTTACGGTAAGTCCAGTCAAAGGCGTCTATGGGGTTGCGGCGCTCATCTCACTTTCAGGCCGAGGGAGGCGGCGTTTGTCCAAAGACAGCTTTCCAGGTCATGTGGCCAGCATGACTAAACCGCTTCTGGCGCAACGGAACACTGTGACGGAAGCCACAGCACACGGAAACACTGTTTACCTTCCTGCTGCAGGGGTACCTATTGATCTACTTGCACTGGCATGCTTTCGAGCTGCTGGGTTGGCAGGAGCTGGGACAGAGCAACAGGAGCTCACCCCATCACGAGGATTCGAACTGTCGACCTTCTGTTCGGCAAGCCACAGACCACAGTGCCTCCATAACAGTTGCTGGAAACCATAGGAGGGTTTCTTGTGCTCAGGTCCTGCTTGGCCGCTGTGAGAAAAGGATGATGGGCTAGATGGACCATCTAAGCTCCATGTGTTCTTTGTACAAGGAACCTGTTACCCAGTAACAAACCCAGGAGGAATGCTTAATAAACAGGTTGCCCGGAGGAGCCTAAAGTGGTAATTGTTGAGAGAAGCTACAGCTCAATAGAAGAGAAATCATAGAGTTGTAGAGTTGGAAGGGACCACAAGGGTCATTTGGTCCAACCCCCTGCACTGCAGGGATATTTTGCCCAATGTGGGGCTCGAACCCACAACCCTGAGATTAAGAGTCTCATGCTCTACTGACTGAGCTATCTTCATGCTTCTTCTTCTTGTTGTTGTTTAGTCGTTTAGTCGTCTCTGACTCTTCGTGACCCCATGGACCAGAGCACGCCAGGCACTCTTGTCTTCCACTGCCTCCCGCAGTTTGGTCAAACTCATGCTGGTAGCTTCGAGAACACTATCCAACCATCTCGTCCTCTGCCGTCCCCTTCTCCTTGTGCCCTCCATCTTTCCCAACATCAGGGTCTTTTCCAGGGAGTCTTCTCTTCTCATAAGTATTGGAGCATCAGCTTCAGGATCTGTCCTTCCAGTGAGTACTCAGGGCTGATTTCCTTAAGAATGGATAGATTTGATCTTCTTGCAGTCCATGGGACTCTCAAGAGTCTCCTCCAGCACCATAATTCAAAAACATCAATTCTTCGGCGATCAGCCTTCTTGATGGTCCAGCTCTCACTTCCATACATCACTACTGGGAAAACCATAGCTTGAACTATATGGACCTTTGTTGGCAAGGTGATGTGTCTGCTTTTTAAGATGCTGTCGCACCAGGGTTGCTGAACCTTTTGAAGGAGGGCATTTATTCCCTCCCATAATTGTACCCCACCTTCCAAACCCGCCCATAATCATGGCCCAACTGAGTCCCAGAAATGCAGGAGGACAGAAAAACTCTACAGGGAGCAAGAGGGCCTGTATTATTTGTCCTGATCACGGCACACCAAAATTGTTTCTTAACACTTACCTGGAATTTCCAAGCCGCTTCAGGCTTTATAAAAAGAGGAGCTTTTTTAGGTTAAGAAAAAGGCTGTGCAAAGTATGCTTTGGTTGGTAGAAGACCATCCCACTGCCAAATTTAGATGCATGGAGACAGAGAATGGCCAGTTTCTCACATCTGGAGTTGCTAAGCTAAAGGAGAATGATAACAAGGAGAAATCTGAACGATAACATTTCAACTCAGAATTACTACACAGTGATCACATCCACACCAAGCATCTGAAGCCCTCTTATACCACTAACAATCATGGCTTCCCTCAAAGAACCCTAGTTTGTTAAGGGCTGTTGGAAGACCTCTCGCAGACCCATAGTTTTCCCGTCATCTTTAACAAACAACAGCTCCCAGGATTCTCCAAGACCTTAAAAGTGGCACAAGAGTGCTTCAACCGTGTGGCCTGAATGTGAGCAATGCACCCTAATTGAAATTAACCTTGAAGATAAATCTCCTTCCTTCCTCATAATATTAGAAGTCGGGGCCATCCAGTTAAGCTGAAGGTTGGAAGATTCAGGAAAGACGAAATACCCCTATCTACCCTCCATCCAGAAAAGTGAGAGGCATTACTGGAGTTCGAGGACACCTCGCCTAGGCAAAAATCACTCAAGGAGGCTGTGAAGCCAGGCCAGTGAGGGCTGTGGCCTGGAAAGCATTCCAAGGGCTATATAAAGAGCCCTGGAGGGCCACACATTTCACTGGCCCTACGTCACACCCATAATTTATTTGTCTGGCTGGAATCGGTCCTCCAACTGTAATAATGCTTCTTGCTGGTCTGGATGGAAGATTAAGAGGGGTGTGTGAGTGTGTGTGCAGAAACTAGCCTACTATGCAAAGGGGAAATTCACAACCATTGCCCTGTGCCCACCACTGGCATGTGGCCCTCAGAAGGTGGTCCAGAAGAGAATTCAGCCCTTGGGCTGAGAAAGGTTCCTGACCTCTGCATTCAAAGCCAAAACTGTTGGAAGGCGACAAGAGGCACTATTTGCTTCTCTGCCTCAGACAGCAAAATGTCTCCAGCCGGCTTAGGGTAGCCTTGCTGGGGTGACCTCACACGGGCTGGAAGGGAAATGGATTTGACTCAGAGTTACTCAAGGAGCTGATCATTCTTGGATGCGAGAAGCCCAGTCACCACATCTATATATTTGCAGGGTGTCCTCACTTTTTGATTACGCTCCAGCCCAACCCAAACGCACTCACATCATCATCCATGACTTTCCCTCTTTAGTCAGACTCTTCCCCAGCTGCAAAAGCTTAGCCCTCTGTCCCACTCACATTGCAACCTCTTGGTGAGAACTTTAAGCAGTTTTCCCCCCATGGAATGGGCTGGACACACATGTTCCTGAGAAAATAGACAGTTACAAGCTGTGAGGAATTGCCTCACCGGTGGAGTCAGGTAATATTAGGCTTTGGACTTCAGTCACCGTACAGGCCCCATCACCCCACTTTCGGTGGTAATATTAATTCCCTCAGTATGGCTGCACTGGGAAAGTGCCATAAGCTCAGTGGTACAGCATCTGTCTGGCACAGAGAATGTCTAAGGTTCAATCCCCTGTCTGATATCCTGGAGAGTCACTGTCAGTCGCGGCTTCATCCCTATATACCTTTAGGAGCGTGTCCATGCCCATCGTTCAGCCTGGACACTGATGATATTGTTTTAGCAATATCATCTCTTACGCCCAGTTCTAGTTCCTGGTAACCCTGAAATCATTGGTCAGTATAATGTGTTTAGCTGTGCTAAGTTGTAGTAGTACTAATACCATATTATTGCTGCTGCTGCTGCTGCTGCTACAATAGCATTAATAATATTAATTTTCATCATGGCTCCAACAATGGATGGTTCAAATTCAAGAACAGCCTAGCTGCCCCACTGTTCAGAGAGCTAAAAGGTAAAAAGCCAGCATTGGGTTGGCTTTATTTTAATTTAACCGTACAAAAGAACGGTAAAAACAGTTCTTTTAGCTCACAACTGTAAAGGCCCCTTTTGTTCCCGTTAATAGAACATAGGGCATCTGGGGCTCCTGGGGCGCTCCAGACGAAAAAGCCGGCTGATCCGCAGCAGGAGAGCAAACCTGTCTGCTTCCTTTTTGAAAGGCTGCTTTGTATGCCAGGTGCTTGTAAAAAGTGGGGGAGTGAAACGGCAAGGAAAACTGGCATGCAAAAGCAGGTGAGGCAAGGGGTGGTAGGAAAAGCCTCTTGCTACACGTCAGTTTTTCCACAGTTGTCCCTGGATCACAGTTGCTGATTTGCCCAAGTGCAGGGCTGAGGGTCCTGTGGGCCTCCAGGTGCTGATGTCCCATCAGAGCCAGCCAGTGTGGCCCATGGTCAGGAATTCTGGGAGTTGTAGTTGAACCATGTTGCTAGACTGCAGCTCCCATCAGTCCCAGCCAGGGATGGTGAGAGTTGTAATTTCATCATGTTGTTGGATTCTGGCTCCCGTCATGATACAGTGAGCAAGCCCCATGGGTCAGAAATAATGGGAAATATAGTTTAGCCATGTTATTAAGATTCCAAATCCCATCAGCCCCAGCCAGCATGGCCAATGGTCAGAAATAATGGGAGATTCAGGTCAACAGCATCTGCAGAGCCACAGGTTCCATATGTTTGCCTTAGTCCATGGCAGGAAGGTTTGTTTGTTTGCTTGCTTGCTTGCTTGCTTGCTTGCTTGCTTGCTTTGGCTAAAGCTTCCCAGCCCTGTAAAAATGCCAAGACGAAGAGAAAGGGCTTCTGGGCCATCTCCTCCCCAGTGAAAAGAGCACCAAGGCATTTTCACAACTCTCCTCTTGAGCACTTGCTGTTTTGGACTACATCTCCCATTTGCCCGAATCAGCACAGCCATATAATGGAAGTTGTACGTAACCCGGTGTGCTTCAGGTGTTCTGGATTACAATTCCCATTAAGGTCCCTTTTACTCATGGGTTGGCAAACTAAGGCACATGAGCCGGATCCAGCCCAATCGCCTTCTAAATCCGGCCCACAGACGGTCTGGGAATCAGGGTTTTTACATGAGTAGAATGTGTCCTATTATTTAAAATGCATCTCTGGGTTATTTGTGGGGCGTAGGAATTCGTTCATTCCCCCCCCCAATAGTCTGGCCCCCCACAAGGTCTGAGGGACAGTGGACCAGCCCCCTGCTGAAAAAGTTTGCTGACCCCTGCTTTTACTGGTCAACTCCAGCATTGAGAGATTTTCTCAGTTCTTGCTTGGGATTCTCATGCCAGGTAACAGAGAAGGAAGGAAGCTCTCAGTGTACCCCATAAAACCTTCCTGTGATTGCTTTGCATACACACTCCCTCCTATGCAGACACTTGTGCATGATTCAACATTTGTGCTGGCAAGCCTTCACCACCCTGGTGCCCTCCATCTAGCTCAGTATTGTCTACAATGTAGACAATAAAGGTGCATGCTGCACAAATGCTTACTGGGTGGATCTACACACGGGGGGGGGGGGGAATGATATAAATAAGTCAGAAATTAATCGTTATAACAAAGGGGGGGGAACCCTTTGGAAATTCGCGTAGAAAAACTTTCTGCTCTCTGGCGCCATCTGGTGTTGCATGTTTATAATACATTCAAGTTGTTTCTTTACTAACGTAGCTGAGTTCCAAGTCATAGAACTGCCCCATGAACCAATCAGAACTAATGCTCAATAAAGACTAGACTATGGGTGCTTCCAGAAGACCTGTTTGGAGCATTCATCTTGACCCTTAGGGTCCCTTCCAACTCTGTAATTTTTTTATTCTATTCTTTGGAGATTAAACAACTCTCTACCATGCATTTTCTCATCCACAGAAGATCATGGCCCTGAAAAAGTGCTTTTTCAGGCACAGCGCCCAAAAAACATGTGTTTTGGGGTGCCTTGCGAGATTGCGGCCAGATAATGGCGCCTAAAATGGCTGTTGTGCGCTCGTGTGAAAAAAGGGATGTCCCGGTTTTATTGGGATGGTTGAGAGGCATGCACTGTTCTAGGCTTGTTGCCAGTCTTTATCATCTTCATATTCTGCAACTATTCAAAGCACATTTGTTCAGCTTTCTCATGACAACACTACAGCAAATATTTTTAACCCCTCTCTTCAGCCTCATCAAATGAAAAACGGCAGGCTTCAACCATCTGTACACCATTTCCACATCATAAATATTATGTGCCTGAATTTGCCAGTATGCAACTGAATCACATCAGAAATTAGCAAGAGCCTTGAAGGGCTTATAGTCTAGCCTACAAAGCAAATCATGATAAATGCTCAATAAACCTGCTGTATAGAGGATCTCTTCGAAGGCAACTTCCAGATTATCCACTGTTGGGTTCCTTGGACTTTGGCTCCCTCTGCTGCTCATCCTAAGCTCTTCCTTATATCGCTTGTGAGGCTGGCTAGTAGTCAGGGATGTGGGGAATTATAGTCCAGCAGCATCTGGAAGGTCAGGTGCCTTTGATCTGAGCAATTATTTATTTCATTTTATTTCTAAAAATGTGCATACTGCTGTATGATTAAAAAAAAATGTTACATTGGTTGGCAACAACAGAAAAAACACAAAACCAGACAACAAAACCATAAAAAGTTAAAAGCAAAATGAATGCATGGATTTTCTCCCCACTCAGCCTCACCACCCCAGTTTGCAAACAACCATGTGAAGTCCTAAAAGACCTATATTGGCTCCCAGTACATTTCTGAGCACGATTCAAAGTGTAGGTGCTGACCTTTGAGGCCCTAAACGGCTTTGGCCTAGTATACCTGAAGGAGCGTCTCCACCCCTACTATTCAGCAGCTTGCGGATCTAACGTACAGAATAAGAGAACAAGAACAACATTCATTTAAAGAAGATTGAATATATGGGGGGAAATTGTGTACACTTGAAAATGTTGGCAGCATTAAGATAATGCGTCTCCACCCCCACTGTTCAGCCCGGAAACTGAGGTCCCGCTCCGAGGGTCTTCTGGCAGTTCCCTCCCTGCGAGAAGTGAGGTTACAGGGAACCAGGCAGAGGGGCTTCTTGGTAGTGGCACCCGCCCTGTGGATTGCCCTTCCATCAGATGTCAAGGAAATAAACATCTGACTTTCAGAAGACATCTGAAGGCAGCCCTGTTTAGGGAAGTTTTTAATGTTTGATCTTTTATTGCTAATTATTATTATTATTATTCTGTTGGAAGCTGTCCAGAGTGGCTGGGGAAACCCAGCCAGATAGGTGGGGTATAAATAATACATTATTATTATTATTATTATTATTAGCCTGAAGGGCAGTGAGGGCTGGTGCCTGTTAAGGCAGATGAAACTAGCAGTAGGGTGAAGCCAGAGTCAATGACTGGCAGATCTGATGTAAAATGGACCGGCCTCCGCCATGAGCAGATCCTCTCTCCCGTGAGGTCTCCCAGAATGGCTGCAGATGTTCACAAAGCCACCGCACATGGAATGTTGTATCAACTGTGTTACAACCTTTCCAGCACGTTGGTGATGTTTAAATATGAAGCCACAACTTAATGGTCGATCCCTTTCACATTAGATCTGCCACTGGGAGGTGTGATCTGTTGAACTGCTCCCCTCCTGAATTCTCCTGGACTTCTAACCCCACTTCTCTTTGTGTGTTGCAAGGCTGCAAATACTTTGCTAATTACTTGCTAAGGTCACTTGGCTTAGTTCTGGGACACTTTGTGCAGCTTTGTAAGCTACCTGTCCTCTAAGGAGGTCAGGGTTAGGGTACAGCTTTGCACAGAGTTTACCCTATTTTATCTTCCCAACGACCCAGTGGAGGTTAGTTATGAGGGTGGCTGTCCCAAAATCATCTAGCCGTAGCACAAAACTTAACGAGCCATCCTCTGGAACAAGAATGCAGAATCTGTTATTCTAAACGTTTTTAAAATAACTTTTTCTTTAAAAAAACAACAACAACCAAAGCTTTTCTTTTAGGAATTCTAGGTGCCAAAATCCCAAGGGAGCAGAAAAGAGTATTTATGTAAGCGACCACAGCTGCATGGATGTTACTGGCCCAGAGATGGAAAGAAGATAAAGTCCCTTCCAGAGAAGAATGGCAGATGAAGTTGATGGATTATTCTGAAATGGTTAAAATGACCGAAGAATCAGAAATCAGGAGGACCAAAATTTTAATAAGGAATGGGGAAAATTTGTGATTTATCTTAAAAACCTTTGTAAACAGTTAAAATTGTTAGTAGGATTGGAATCTAACGGTGAATTTTGGACATAACGGAAGTGTAAAAGATTTGATTATAAAAGATCCAGGAAGGAATGATTAACAATAGGACCCACAAAGGGGAGGAGGGAAGTCTTTGGAATCTTGTTTTTATGTTGTATGGATATGTGATTGTAAAACTTTAATCTGAAAAACCAAATGAGTTATTTTTTAAAGGGTGCAGAATCTGTGGCTCTCTAGATATGGTATGCCTCAAAAACCAAACTAACAAATAAAAAAACCCTCAGTCACAGCTAGCATGTCCAATGGTTGGGCATGATGGGGTGCTGTGGTCCCAGCAACATCTGGAGGGCCTAAAGCTCCTCACCTCTACTCGAAGGGAACCCTTCAGAACTCAAGAATTCATGAGGTAATTTATTTTTTAACTGTAGCCATTTGGAAGACCTAACTGGGGTTTTCTTTAATTGCTGCCTCTAGGGAATGCTCCCAAATATATATACTACAGGGCTGCCCCTTATTGGGATGAACCCTTTTCAAATCTTTGTGAACTCCTGAGGTAATCCTTATTTATCTAAACTGCGGCTGTTGCCATTGGAAATGCTTCCCCACACCAGCAAAATCAGGGTTCCTGAGACCGGAGAGGCAGCTCCACAAGGAGAAACCTTCTGGTCCTGCTTGCCTATTGGCCACAGGCCAAAAAGAGCGGGAAAATCCTCTTCTGCTATAGGGCAAAAAGAGCGGGAAAAACCTCACTAGCCAGAGGGGTGCTCCCTTGCCAAAACTCACCAATCCTGTCAGCTGCAGAAGGGGAAGGAGTCTTTAACTTCTCCACAGAAAAAGTCATTAGATTATTTTCAGGGGTGGGGAGCCAGTGACCCTACACCAAATGTTGGTGAATCTCCCCAATTCCCATCACTGGCTGGGGATGGTGGGAGTTGGGACTCCAGCAACATCTGGAGGGGCCACAAGTTTATAGTCGTCTATCACATCCCCCATCTTACTCACCATTTTTCTAAACTAAGAAGTTCCTAAGTAATGAAACCAGTCGCTAAACATTTTATGCTTCATTTCCACCTTTCACACATGAACTTAAAAAATGCAGGAGCAGGACACTGAGTCGGCAGCTTTCAATACAAATGTGCTTTGGATACTTACCATGAATGCTCCTTCTGGGGCGAGGGTGGCAGGCCTCCAGTACAACCATGGGTTGAGGCCCCCACTGCCAGGGACAGGCAGGTCCCATGGTAAACAGAAATCAGATTTTTTTAAAAGACTAATTTATAATGTAGAAATAAATTGGGGCTTGTTACAAAATGCTGCAGTGTGATGCACAGCCAGCCAGCCATGCTCTCTTCCAGCATACTCCATTCCGTTCGCCCTCCTCCATTTTATTCCTGTCCCATCCATCCCACCAGCATTCTGTGCCCACAGAACACGCTCCGTCCTCGTCAGGCTCTTTTGGGCTGTCCCCTTCCCACCATAGGCTTTTCCCTTAATATTTCTTGTACTTCTGCAAACTTTGGAGGATCCCAAAGCCTTCTGACAGCATCCCTCTTCTATCTAAGGATCCACACTTTGAGAACCTGTGCAGTACATGTTCCTCGGTTCTTGAACGTCTCTGCTGACGAATGTTTCGGAACCTGAACGCCGAAAACCCAGAAGTAAATGCTTCCGTTTTCGAACGCGCCTTGGAGGTCGAACAGCTTCCGCTGCGTGTTTTTCAGTTTTCTCAATTGAAATTGGAGACAGCCCTTTGCGCCTCGGTTTTCGAACGTTTCAGAAGTCAAACGGTCTTCTGGAATGGATTACGTTCGAGAACCGAGGTACCACTGTATTTGCATACACAGGTGGGGCCCTCCAACAAAATGCTGCTGTGTGGAAGTGCTTCTCTTCAAGGTCACAGATTGCCCTGTTCCAGAGTTGTTATTTTATTAATTTGCAGATGTTGGGCGGACACGCCGGTTGCCCAATCCCAGCTAGATTTCTTCACTGATTCTGGGAAAAACAGCCTACTCCATTCAGACTGTCCCATTCCCCCCACCACAGGAGACACATCTTGCCCTATGAGGAGGGGAAAGAATGCAAATGGACAACAGACAACAGGGCCTGCTCTAGTCAGACTACCCCCATCCCACTTTTATATGTTATATCATTTGTCTTAATGCTTTAAATTGTAAACCGCCTTGTGTGCCTTGGTAGTAGGAAGATATATAAAAACAACAAATGAATAAATAAGTAAGAAATTGCTCTTCTGCTTTAAATATTGTTTAATTAAAAAAAAACAAAAAACCTCATGGCGACGTCAATCGGACTTCACATTCTTGAGATATATCTTGGGTGCCGTCCATCCCTCAGGAGCCTTCCTCAGTCCAGCTCTCCTCCAGACGCGTTCCAGATCTCGTTCAAACCTTTTCTGTAAAGACAAGACATAAAAAACCAAGATCTAGTGACATCTCCCCTAGGATATTGTGTACTTTGGGGCAGCAAGTCCTGGATGGCTGTGATGCGGTCCATTAATGCGCAGAACTAGGAATTGCAGAATTACGCGTGGGTCAAGAAAATGACGAGTTGACATCAAAACTGAAATAGGTGGACTATAGGAAATTGACAACTGGATAAGGGGGTATGGTGTGAAGAACCAGTATCACACAGGAAGAGAAAGAGGCATAGGTTCATATCCCACTTCTGACACATCTATTTGCATTATAGTGGGAAATAGCTCAATCACTAGAGCATGAGACTCTTAATCTCAGGGTCATGGTTTCGAGCCCCAAGATGTCCAAAAGATCTGATCCTTGTGGTCATTTCCAACTCTACAATTCTAGGATTCTATGATAATGCTCAACCTTGGGACTGGGCGCAATCAGGAAGTGGTTAGGTGTGAACGAATTCAGGCCAAGGGCCACATTCCCCTCTGGGCAGCCTTCCAAGGGCCACATGCCAGTGTTGGGCAGGGCCAGGAGCAAAAGCGGGTACAGCAACAAATGTGAATTTTGCCTTCATTCTGTAGGCTAGTTCCTATACGCACATGCAAACCTTTCTATCCTCCATCCAGATAAGCAAGAGGCTGTATCAGAGTTCAAGGACACATTCCGGCGAGGCAAAAACACTCCAGGGCGAGAAGCAGGGCCAGTGCGAGGTGTGGCATAGAGAGAGGAGGTGCAGCCTAGTGAAAGCACTAGAGAAAGATGCTTGGAGGGCTACGTTTCAGCACCCAGGTCTGACGTTCCCCATCCCTGAGCTAAACAGACTATGCCAGACCAGTTCCCAGAATCCTCCCTTCCCACACTCACTTGTTTCCTCCGGCGCCGACCTTCCCTGACCTTCTTCCGCAAGAACTTTGTCCGCTTCATCAGCTTCCTGTACTTGTGTCTGTTCATCTTCCTTCTCCGGATCTTCAGAACGTTCTTGCATTCCATTTTGCCCCGGTTCAGCTCACCTCCCCCTTCCTCACTGTCATCCTCAGCCTCTGCACCCCTGGAAGATGTGGGGAGCTCATACTGATGGTTGGGTTCATAGCCTAGCTTCTCATAAACACTGATGGCGCCTCCACCTTTAGGGAGGACATACTGGACCGTCAGCCAGCTTTCAAGGGGGGAGATCGACATCTTCCTTGGCACCAGGATTTCTTCCAGCTCAGGGTCCAACGCGTACCACTGCTGGGGTTGGGCTCCATTTCTGTTTGAGGGAAGTGTGCTGTAATTTGCGGAAGCTGCAAGTCTAGGAACCGGAAGCGAGATGGCCGATCTTGACAGAAAGCGTTCTGTGTGGAAATATGTGAACATTCATTATTTTTTAAAAAATTAACGCATCAGCTACTGACTATTTCAATAATCTTTCGAATGCTTTCAAACGCCTTTTTAAAACCATTTTTAATCAATAATTTTGACATTTTGTGTTATATTTTTGTGAACCGCTTTGAGGTTCTCTTACAAGCAAGTGATATATAAAGTTTGTTAATATATTAAATAAAGAAAAATGACTAAATAAAACAAATTCTGCAGGAAACATTTCATGTCACAGAAAGGGCATGATGACCGGGTCCAACATAACACACTCCAAAGGTTTTGGGACTCCAACTCCCATCATCTCTGACTGTTGGCAGTGCTAGCTGGGGATGATGGGAGTTGATAGTCTAACATCTGATGGACACAAAGTTAGGGGAAAGTTGGTTTAATGCCCACATGGAAACAAAATGGCTTACATAATGACAGGCTGTGTATATAATTAAGATGCAGTTGTAGCTTAAAAGTTAAATGAAAACCGTTCCGGAAGTATGTCCAACTTCCAAAACATTTGAAAACCAAATGACAGCTTCTGATTGGCTGCAGGAAGGTCCTGCAAAGTGATGTGAAAGGTCCCTCTCTGTCCGACTCCCTGGAGAGCCTCTGCCAGCCAGGGTAGACTATACTGGTCTGGATGGGCAAATAGTCTGACCTGGTGCATGGCATCTACTCGACATTCCCAAAGAATGGCTGCGCTTACCTGCAAATCGACAGGCCCTCGCTATCTGAGACGTCAGTCGTGGTAGCAGCATACTGGAGGACCACTCTAACAGAAATCAAGACAGATTTTTTAAAGAGAAAAACAACCTTTAAATGTTATAGGACTGTGTTCCCTCCTTCCTCAAATACAGTGCCTGTAACAACACGCCATCAGAAATCATGGGCTGTAGCACAGTGGCAGAGTATTTTCTTTGCATACCTGCCATCTTTAGGAAGAGATGACTCAGTGTCCCTGTTTGAAACCCAGAACTTTCTGGCTGCCCGTCGGTGTAGACTGGATGGCACAATGAACCGACTGTGCAGAAAGCAACTTCCTGTGTCCCAAGTTAAAAGTTAAGCACCTTAACAACATACCGAGTAGTCAGGCATGCAGGTTACAGGGCCAAAATCTTCCCCAACCCACTGCGATGTATGTATAGCACCTCTGTTTAAATTGCAGCAATTGTTTTCAAAATTAGCAGGCGGATTTTGATACACATATCATTCTGTGCCTTCTTTTTTGGAGATGTGTAAGGAGCCTCCCTACGCAGATGTGTTAAAGGTCACATGTTTAGGGAACTTTTTAATGTTTGATGTTTTATTTTGTTTTTAATATTCTGTTGGGAGCCGCCCAGAGTGGCTGGGGAAACCCAGCCAGATGAGCAGGGTATAAATAAAAAATTACTACTACTACTATACAGAAACGCACCCAGAAGCATCATTTCTGATGGCGAGTCCTCCACTGCCCAGTCAATCCCCCCAGAATTAGACCCTTCCTACCGTAAGCTACCATAAACCACGTATCACTGGCGACCCCTTAATAAGATAGGACCCCAACGTAGCCTCTCCCCGCCTCTTAAAAGATGTTCCGTATATACAGTATTAACAGCCACTCTTATTAGCACTCTTACCATAGATAACACACTAATGTAGCCTCCAAAATGAATACACGGCTTCTATCAAAGTCAATCTGCCCTACTTCCGGGTGTAGGGAGAGAAGAAGCGCTGCTCATCTTAACTTACCATCCACAAGGGCTTACCATCCCGTTCACGACGATGGGGGCTGTTTGAACAGGTAACTTCCGGCAGAGCAGTTCGGTCCCTCCCGGTCATCCGGAAGTTCCGGCGCAAAAAAAGTTCCTACATTTCTTTCCCCATTTGCCGCTGCTCCCCCCTGGCGGTAGTCCGTGGGATAGCAACGTAGCGAGCTTAATCCCCGCCCTGGCAACCAAGCACGAACGCCGCTCAGGAGCAGGAGAGGTATTGCCAGTCCGGATCCTGCCGATGTTGCTAGACTCCAACACCCACCATCCCTGATTCCATTGGCTGTGCTGGCTGGAGGTGATGGGAACCGGAGTCCTTCAACATCTAGAGGGTCACAGGTTCCCCATCTCATGGCTAGATTGATGAAAGGTGTGACTCATTATACAGTGGTGCCTCGGGTTACAGCATCTTAAAAAGACAGCATCTTAAAAAGCAGAGACATCACCTTGCCAACTAAGGTCCGTATAGTTAAAGCTATGGTTTTCCCAGTAATGTATGGAAGTGAGAGCTGGACCATAAAGAAGGCTGATCAATTGATGCTTTTGAATTATGGTGCTGGAGGAGATTCTTAAGAGTCCCATGGACTGCGAGAAGATCAAACCTATCCATTCTGAAGGAAATCAGCCCTGAGTGCTCACTGGAAGGACAGATCCTGAAGCTGAGGCTCCAATACTTTGGCCACCTCATGAGAAGAGAAGAGTCCCTGGAAAAAAACCTGATGTTGGGAAAGATGGAGGGCACAAGGAGAAGGGGACGACAGAGGATGAGATGGTTGGATGGTGTTCTCAAAGCTACCAACATGAGTTTGACCAAACTGCGGGAGGCAGTGGAAGACAGGAGTGCCTGGTGTGCTCTGGTCCATGGGGTCATGAAGAGTTGGACACGACTAAACAACTAAACAACAACAACAACCACCACCTCGTGTTACAGACGCTTCAGGTTACAGACGCTTCAGGTTACAGACTCCACTAACCCAGAAATAGTACCTCGGGTTAAGAACTTTGCTTTAGGATGAGAACAAAAATCGCGTGGCAGCGGCAGCAGAAGGCCCCATTAGCTAAAGTGGTACCTCAGGTTAAGAACAGTTTCGGTTTAAGAACGGACCTCCAGAACGAATTAAGTTCTTAACCCGAGGTACCACTGTATAAAGTGGACTTATGGGAAGAAGTCCAGGGCTCCACTCAGCAGAAAGGTTTGTGTGTGTGCAGGCGTGCATGCTAAATGGCAGGACTGGCTGCTTGCAATGCTTTGAAGGAATCCCATTGAAATATCGCACTCCCCAGACCATTAACTCCACAAACTAGGGCTGCCATGCGTCCAGATTTTCCTGGACACTACCGGAATTTCAATGGCAGAATTGACATCTGGGGGGAATTTCTGAAAGGCGGCGTTTCATCCTGGATCAACTTTCGGGGTGTCCTGGTTCTTACTTTTTGAAATATGGCAACCCTATAATTACCAAACAGCACCACTGTATGAAGTTGTGGTTGTCCTGTTGCTTTGTTACTCAATGTTGTTTATGAAGAATGAACTTGAAATCGTCCAGCACATCCCCTGATTAAAGGAAATCTTGGACGGGCTGATTAAGGGCCTCCAGACTGGGTTTGTTTCCCCTTTACTCCAGCGTGTCTTCTGCAATATGTCATTGACACAATAACAGTGCATTAGTGGGAGATCATCACAGGAAGGCTCAATCCCTGCCTCCAATTGGGTTAAATATTTTTGCAGTATTTTCAGTGGTCAGTCTGGTCAATCACATGCACTAACAGCGTGTAAGGATTTCGCTAACCGACCTGAATAGCAGCCAGTCTCCTGTAATGAGATAAATGTCCTTATTTCCTGCCTGAAATCAAATAAACCTCCTGGAGATTTGCTTCTGCCTGTTCTATAAAGAATACATAGAATGGTGGATGCCTAGCCTGCCTGGCTTATTTACCACTAAAACAACACAGGCCAAATGCCCTCTGGATGGTATGAGTATCATTTCCCCAATTTATAAGAAAGGGGATAGGAATGACCCACAAAACTATTAGCCAATTAGATTGTTAGATATCTCACCAAAGCTATGAAGAACAAGCAGGGGTCAGAGGAGGACACGGTAACATTGACCAATGCTTTACGTGGAACCATATGATAAGGAACTATACTAAGAACAGCAAGCTCTAGAACAAACTTCCTAATTTAGATATCGCTGGGTGTATTGAGTGAAACCCTCTCTTGGCAGTGACATATGGAGGCAGTGAGAGTCAACACAAAGCAAACTATGGGGGCATTGATAAAGTTTTATTACAAAAAGGGAGGGCAGCTGATTGAACTCTAAAGATATTTGGTAGTAAAGTGCTTACTCAAATGCTCTATGGTGTTGAGATCTGGTGCTCCGAATCAAACTCCATTTAAATTTTGAATACTGTGCAGAAAACACTCTACCATCAGGAATATATATCAGAATCTCTTCTTCGTACAGAATCCAGGTGGCTAACAATTAAGGCAAGAGCGGACTGTGCTTAGTTAATTGTGTATTAAAAGAATTGCTACCATGCCAATCATTCCCCCCCCCCCTGCTGTACAATATGGAATTGAGTGATAAGCAACTCTGTAAAGCAGCTTGTCAAGATGTTTCAGACTATTATTATTTTTCAGAACTGAGCTCTGCATTGACTTTGAGTAAGTGTCAGCTATGGGGTTGGCACTTCTGGATAGAATTCAGAAGGGACCCGCAACTAATTAGAAACACCAGATTTCCCCTTTGGCATCTGCTCTTGAGAACAGAGCATTTTAGAGATAGTTATCTGACCAGACTCTCACCAGTTTCCTTAAGAAATGTATTTATTGAGCTGCGTTTCCAAGTGATTCCCACTGCAATTTGGGATGACTGCTACAAGGTCCTGTACGCAGATAGACTTTGTATTTGTGGTCAACCTCAGGTGGAAGACATTCATTATCTGTTAGCCTGCACCTTATATAGACCCAAGATCACATTCTGAAACAGTTGTTCACACAATCAAGCAGGTACACCCTGACAGAAATGGTTCCATTTCTTTTGAGTGACAATAATAGCTTTGCAACACACAGAGTGGCCCTCTGTGCACTGGGTGCAAAATAAATAAGGAAAAATGAGATAGATGAAATCACTATAAGTTGTGGTGGTGATTCGGAGGTTTAATCTGAAATCAAGCTAGATTTAAGCTTTTTGGTATCTCTGCTATCTTGCCTCTGGTACACCATAGACGTTGGCCTATATTATAGATGTGTGTTCTGTATTTTATTAATACTATTGCTACAAGTTTGTCATGGCCTCTGGCCAGAACAATAAACTTATGGACTATATGTTGTAAATTGCTTTGTGATGCCTTGTGGGAACCAACTAATAAATGATTTATTTATTTTTTTGTATTTTTACTACCAGGAAAGAGGAAATACACCAGTGGGATTTTCTGTCTTGAGTATCCAAATTAATCTGAGCCCTCTTGGACACTATTCACCACGACCTTGTTGGGAATACAACAGCAGGGATCATTCAGTTAGTAAGCTAAGTGTTCACTATTGACAGCCAGATGAACTCTCAGAGTGGAGGTGTTGCCGAGCAACTAATCAGATTGGCATGATCCTTGCTGAGGTAATCCATGCTTTGATGGGCTGAGACAGTTTTCTGATTGCTTGTGTGGTAGAATACTTGTCCCAGCTATAGATGCAGCCTGGCCTAACTCATACGGAGGGCTGGGAATGTCCCATTCCTGAAACCCTAGAGAGCTGCTGCCGGTCAGTGTAGACAATACAGAACTAAATGGACCAATGTCTGACGTGATATGAGGCAGCTTCCTATGTGGGAGGCCTGTCAAACAGCTACTAGCTACGATGGACGGAGGTGGATTTCGGACCACATTCAATACAGCTATTGCTACGTGTATGTTAAAAACACAGTGAGGCAGAACACCATTGAGCAAATCAAAGTCCATTCCTGTTAAAATGCGTATATCCAGACACAAGCTGTTGCTTCAGGTTCTTGGAATCCAGGAGCTACTGCTACCAGGGCAAAGTTTTCCCTTCCCAATCCAGGAAAGCACCATTGTCTTTTTCGCTGAGCTGAGCTAAAAGAGAGATGATCGATGGGACAGCATCTTGCACCTTCAACGGAGCCTAGGAGAACAGAGGAGAAGGGTGGAGAGAGAGAGGGGGGGCAAGCTTATTACAGCAGCAGTGTCCTTCAAAATAAAATAAAGGAGACCCACACATAAAAAACATAACACCGGTTCTGAAATACCCACATTGGCTCCCAGCATGTTTCCGGGCACAATTCAAAGTGTTGGTGCTGACCTTTAAAGCCCTAAATGGCCTCAGTTAGTAGTCCATTGGTATCCAGTGTTAGAAATTCAGATATATAAGCTAGGCACCAAACGGCTCCTTAAACCAGGGTTACCAAAATGGAATGCCTAGTTGCTGTTTTGGGGCCAGGACAGTACTGGAAGGCAGTGGCAACTGGTAGGGTGGAAGGCAGGGAGACCAACAGTAGGTGGTGCTAGAGCCAGCAACAGGCAGAGCCAACTCATTCTAGTTTTGCCCCCGTCCTCCTCCATGCTGAATTCTACAAGGGGCAACAGCTGGCAGGCAGGGCCACCACCTAGACTGGTTGTAAGTTAGTAGGCAGGCAGGACCTGGCAGAGGGCAGACTGAAGAATTGGGGCCCCCTGCACCCCAGTGTATCAGCCTCCATTGATAAATGGAAGGATAAATGGGCTGCATCAGTGCAAGGCAATGTTACGTGTTCATAAGACACTGATTAGTCTGCCCTTTCCTTTAAAAAAAATAAAATATTATTAATGCAGAGTGAAAAAAGCCATACATCAAAATTGAACAAAAAACAAGTAGAAATAATAATAAACCAAGTAAAACAAAAAACACAAAGCATTATAACAAAAAGAAAAGAGGTCTTTTGACTGCAGACCTGACCTCCTGTCTACTCCTTAATTCAATTACATATAACTTATTGCCGGTAAAAACTATTATCATGGTTTAACTGATTCTTAGTTTTTCTTCGATCTCACACCATTCTTGATACTACTACTGAAATTAGCCAAACGCTGCAACAGAGTTTAAACTTCTGCAATTGTTTTTCAAATATATTTTAAAGACTTCCCATTTTGAAACAAACACCTGTTCAGGTTTATTCTTTATTTTTTTCAGACAAGTTCTATCTAACTCCGCATACTCAGTCAATTTTTGGATCCAATCTTGCGTAGATGGAAGTTTGTCAGGTTTCCAGTTTTTTAAGGGAAAGGGAATTTGTGTCTTTGGCGCACAGCACCCTGCAAACAAGCTCAAGGAATGGCGACGTAAAGCATCCACACTCACCCCACCCCACCCCAAACATCAAAAACGGAGGGAATTTTCCGTACACCCATGTACAGCCCACGTCTTCAGCGCCTGCATGTACTGGGTGTCGGGAGCACCTTCTCTGACCTTTCGATCACAGGAATGCAGGAACAGAACACAGCATTCCCGAGGAATAGGTTCTGGTGCTGTGGACTCACATTTGCTCATGAGAGCACCTCAAATGCAGCAGAGTAACGGAAGCAAAGCTGTGGAGGTTTTGTTGCATACCTAATTTATTTCTTCTAATTAAACAAATAAAAGAACATAACAAATGTGGGATGCGGGTGGCGCTGTGGGTTAAACCACAGAGCCTAGGACTTGCCGATCAGAAGGTCCGCGGTTCGAATCTCCACGATGGGGTGAGCTCCCGTTGCTCGGTCCCTGCTCCTGCCAAACTAGCAGTTCGAAAGGCATGTCAAAGTGCAAGTAGATAAATAGGTACTGTTCCGGTGGGAAGGTAAACAGTGTTTCCGTGTGCTGATCTGGTTCACCAGAAGCGGCTTAGTCATGCTGGCCACATGACCCGGAAGCTGTACACTGGCTCCCTTGGCCAATAAAGCGAGATGAGCGCCGCAACCCCAGAGTCGGCCACGACTGGACCTAATGGCCAGGGGTCCCTTTACCTTTAACAAACATGTACGAGAGAAACAGCTCTCTCATACTGCCATCTTGTCTCTAGACAAGATGTTTAGGGAAGCTTTTAATGTTTAATATATTATTGTATTTTGATATTCTGTTGGAAGCTGCCCAGAGTGGCTGAGGAAACCCAGCCAGATGGGCGGGGTATAAATAATAAATTATTATTATTATTATTATTGACAGATCAAAGAAAAAGCCACACAGTACTGGAGACGGAAGTCTGGAAAAGTAGCTTCTGCCCCCTCCTTTCTTTCTCACAAGGATCTGGTGATCCTTGCAATGGGAGGGATGAAAATACTGACAGGAACAACAACAACACATGGCGGGCAAAGAACTTACTTAAACAAGAGTGGGGGAGAAAAGATTGACTTTACTGACCTTTGTCCCTCCCATATCCGTTTGGATCCAGCCTGGGTGGAGGGCGATGCAGAGGATCCCTTCCAATTTCAGGTCTGTAGCAAGGCACTTCGTGAGCATGTTTAGTGCCGCCTTGGAGGGAGGTCAGGGAGAGAAGTGGAAAGAGTTAGATGACATGAGGCTTTTAACCTCTGGGTGGTGGGTTCGAGCCCCACGTCGGGCAAAAGATTCCTGCATTGCAGGGGGCTGAATCTGATGACCCGCGTCATCTTGACAATTCTATGAAAACTCATCTTTTTTTCTTTCCGCAAAATTCTTTTATTATTGAGCAATGAACCACTTTTAAGCAACAAACAACACGTCAGTAATATCAGGAATTTGAAACATCGGGTCAAAGCCAATGCTTGTCCTACTCAAAGCAGACTCATTGGAGTCAATAGACCTAACTTCGCCACGTTCATTAATTTGAATGAGTCTTCTGAGTAAAACTTCATTGGACGCAACTCATAGGAGTTCCCACTGATAATTATTCTTTTTTTAAAAAATTCTAATAATAGCAATTATGCAATAACACTCCCCCCCCCACACATATCTTGATATAGAGTTATAGCTAAATTTTGCTCAGATAAGACACATCCAAATTAATGAAGCTAACTTAAATCCTGCCCATTAATTTGAATGGATCTACTCTGAGTAAGACTAATGTTGGCAGCAGCCCGCCTTTTAAAAAGAACTCAAAATAAATTATTATAAGGAGGTTATGTGGCATTTCAGCTAATGTGAACCAATTCACTCTCTGACTTTTATCCCAAACTATCAAGGTCAGACGAGTGTTTTCATTTAAAATATAAATAAAACAAAGTAAATAGTTTCAAGCAGCGACTACTGATCTCTTCCTAGAGATAAATTCTATCATAATTTGGATCTTGGTATCCCAATGAAGTCCTTGCATCAGCATCAGCAATCTTCTATCAATCCTTATCTCAAGGACAAATATGACTGAGTGAATCAAAAGCTGCTGAAAAATCATGATCGATCGACGGATTGCATTTCTATGCTGCTTTTCATTCAAATGAATCCCAAAGCGGCTTACAAACAATAAACAACAGCAGCATAATAAACCATAACAGAACATCACAAATACAGCACAAATCATATAATGTATCATAGCTAGAAGATACACATGTGACGAAACCCCAAGACCATACTTTAGCAACTTGGGGGCAGATATTATCCTATAATTAAACCCCTTCATATTAATGTCAGTCTGGTCCAAGCCTATCCTGGTTTCTTGGAGGCCGGTCATGTAATATTTCTTCAAAGGGGTAACCACCTCCTTATCAGTTATTTTGTTAGCTAGTCCTGCCACATTCCAAGAGATTTACCTACAATAAAAGTCTGAAGTGATGCCCCTCCATAAAAGGCTGAAAAATACCAGGGAATCCTATCTGACCCTAAAATCTCACGTTGTGTCAAGAGGCGATAAGAGCGCTCAGCTCTTTGTCCTCTATTCTCTTCATACGTATTTTAATTCAGCTCTTAAATTTGCAGAGGGTGTGCTGTAACCTTCCTCAACTAATACAATATCATTCCTGTCAAGGCAACACCTAATATTTGAATCCCTGGCTGGCTAGGGAATGTTAGGTGTTTGTTTGTAGCTGACTCGCTGAGAACGCATCAGGAGGAATGATTTTGTTTGCCTCTGAAAATCTCATCTCCGCCCTAGAAGAGCTAAAAAACCCTTAATGGCCCTTTGGAGATAAAAGCGGGTGTCAAATTAGATCTGTTTGTTGGGAACCCAGCTCTGCAGATATAACCAGAGGGATGATATCAATTGGAACCACTATTTGGAAATCAACTTTTACTGGCTGGGCAGAGGATATCAAGCTATGGAAATACGCTAGCTCTTTGGAATTTGAGATGCTCTTTTGTGCAAACCCAGTCACCTCTGTATCCTGGTTCACTACCTTCTACCTTGCCGACTTCCTTTCTTATTGTGCAGTCCCATCAAGAACATAAGAAGAGCCTGTTGGATGAGCTCAATGGCCCATCGAGTCCTGTATCCTCTTCTCTCACAGTGGCCAAACAGATGTACGTGGGAAACCCACAAGCAGGGTTTGAACACCAGAGCCCTCTCCCCTCCTGTGGTTCACAGCAACTGCCAGCAGAGGGATGAGCCAGGAGGGAACCAGTCCAGGTTCTCTAGGGAAGGAGTTCCAAAGTCTGGGAGCCACCACCAAGAAGGCCCTCTCCCGTATCCCCACCAAGGGTGCCTGTGAGGGTGGCAGGAAAGAGAGAAGGGCCTCCCCCTGAAGATCTCAGAGCCTGATCAGGTTCTTACGGGAGAATATAGTCCTTCAGATAGACTGAGCTGTATCTAAAGCTACCTTCAGAGCTATATTCCAATTTTCTTCCCAGTCAATAGGTGAAATAGGTCCAGTTACCTCCTGCAGATTAATAAGGTCTGTCCCATCTCTTCCTGGAAATGGTGGGGACTGAGCCCAGGGACCTTCTGCATGCAAAGCAGATGCTCCAACACTGAGTTAGAGCCCATCCATTCTAAGGATTCATGGTTTGGAGCACTGCTGAGTAGATCCATTAACTTCAACAGGTGTACACCAAGTTAGGAGTAGCATCAGATGCAACTCATCACTTTGAAAGTTATCTTACATCTCTTCCCACTCCCCCTCCGCCCGCCCCCTCTCCATTCTCCCAATATAATTACCTACTAAGAACACTCACCTTCGAAATTCTGTAAGGGTATATCGTGTGGTAAATGTCATTGGATTTTGCAAGCCCTATGGAGGCCGAGATGGATGACATGTTGACAATTGCAGCACGGTGACACCCCATGGTGGCACTTTGCTTGGCAGCTTTCTTCAAAAGCGGCAGAAATGCCTAAAGGAATTTATTTATTTTTAACGGGAAATCGGAAGGTGATGTCTGCACAGGCAACGTATTTTTTAAAAGAGCACGCGGTTAGCATTTCCTTAAAACAAACAAAAACATAACCTTTCAGCAAGTTAGCGAATCCTACAAAAGGGCGAATACACTCTGCAAGTTAAAGCAAATTTGCATATCCTCTTATTTCCTATCTCCTGAGAAATCTTATTTGGAAATTCTTCCAGCTTCTGAGATTCAAACCGATCCTCCGAGTCCAAAGGAATAGAAACTCGATTTATTTATCTATATATCAATTTGGGGGGGGGGGGGGGACGACTGAACATAAGGACTAGAAACTTGATTTAAAAAAACAACAATCAAAAGTTGTGATTTCTCACTGAAGTGAAATTCTGCAGCCAATTTCACAGTGGACTGTTTCTCATGACCACCTGTGTGAAACAGAGCTGCAATGAGGAGTTCCCAAGACATCAATGACTGACTGCCTCTCTGCTAGAGCCCCAGAGTCCATCTACAGGAGCCAGGTGTGGAGGCAGATGCAAAATCTGTGCCAAGCCAATATGAGTGATACGCTGGGTACAGACCGAAGTGCAACTTTTATCTGAGCTCTCGTGGATAAGGAATTCTAGGAACATACTTTAGATGGGTGGGGTGGGGGAGGGAAGACAATAATTGTTTAGAGCGACTTGGGAGTCAGAAACTCTTGCCAGTCACAGACATGTAGGACATGTGTTGCACCAGATCAGACCATTGACTCAACTAACCAGTATTGCCTGCATTGATTAGAAGCAGCGCTTCAGGGTTTCAGATAGAGAATATTTCCTAGCCTGGCCTGGAGATGCTGGTAGAGATTGAACCAGGGACCTTCTGCATGTAAAGCAAATGTTTTACCACTGAGCTACAGCCCTTCTTCTACCAGAGCAAACCACCTGCGGACCTACATCTACCTTCTTCCCAAGCCATTCCATGTTAACTCAGCCTTAAGGCTGCAAAGCTGACAGGTCCACATACAGGTTCGAGCACTTTTGAGCTTTTTTTTAACACTAGCAATATATAAATCTTACAAAATAGGTTAAGCAACAGGCAGCTTAGCAACCAAACAGAAGAACTACTGTTGGTTAAATGTCCCTGGCTGTTTGCCTGCGGCAGAGGACTACTTGTCCCGGGCGAACATGGTAGATGCCAGATTTACCAACTTTGTTCTTACCTTGGAGAGCATTAGCTGGGCAACAGTGTTGGTCTCGAAGGTCCTGAGCATGGCTTCCGTGGTGACGTCTTCCAGAGAACCTAAGACATTGATGCCAGCGTTGTTGATGAGGCAGTTCAGCCCTTTCTCCCCAACAATGTCTTCCACCTTCTTGACCGTTTCCTTGATGCTGCTTTCGGAAACCACATCTGGATTCGAGAACACAGGAGAAGATGATGCATAATAGAGAGAGTCAGACTGCCGGTCTATCTAGCCCAATACTGTCTACATTGACTGGCAGAAGCTCTCCGGGCTTTCAGACAGTAGACATCCCCAGCCCTACCTGGGGACTGAACCTGTCAACTTCTGCATAGCTCTCTCACCGAGGTGTCCAGAGCGGGTGGGGAGGAGAGAGCAGTTAAGGAGTAACTGCTCCAGAACAATGATCCATAGGTCAGCCTTGTCTATAGTGACTGGCAACTAGGGATGTCAGAGAATTCTGCAGAGAAACAAAGTAGAATTTGCTGCAGTTCACATGCTGGTCTGTGTGCAAGAATGGAAATCGGTCAACGATTGGGATTTGTTCTCTTCATTGTTGTTCTTTGCATTTGCAAATGATGTGCAATTAATGGCCTTTCTCCCACGCTTGTTTGTAACCAATGTTTTACTCAAAGTAGACCCATGGAAATTAATGGGCCCGTCTTAATTATGCTCAGAACATAAGACGACTCTGTCGGATCAGGCCAGGTGTTCATCGAGTCCAGAGCCCTGTTCTCATAGTGGCCAACCAGCTGACCCCAAGGGAAGTCCACAAGCAGGACCCAACTTACAGCCATCCAAGTTGGTGGCAGGCCATCGTTGCCTCCAGTGGCAGTGAGTTCCATAGCTAAACTATGCACTGCATGAAGTAATATCTTCTTTCACCTGTCCTAAACCTTCCAGCTTTCAGCCTCATTGGACGTCTCCAAGTTCTCGTGTTATGAGAGAAGAAGAAAAGACATGCACTCTTTCTGAATAAGGGAGGAAAACATTTCCTTATCCACTATCTCCATGCCATTTTGTAAATTTCAGTCCTGCCACCTCTGATTCACCTTTCTCTCAATTAGAAAATCCCATACTTCCTAACAGTGGAGTCGTCACATCCCCTCGTCCTTCAGTTTCAACAGGTTTACTCTGAGCAGGACTAACACTGGATACAATCCTATTTCTTTCGGTGTCTCTCAAACTCAGGTCCCCCCAACTGTTGTTGGACTATAACTCCCATCATCCCTAGCTGGTAGGGCCAGTGGTCAGGGATGATGGGAGTTGTAGTCCAGTAACAGCTGGAGACCCAAGCTTCAGATATTTTCATGGGGGCCATCAGGCGCAGAGCAGAAGAGGAAACTTTTTGCTTACCAAGCGACAAAACCCTGATGTTGCTATACTGCTTGCAGAGTTTCTGTAGCTCCTAGAAAGAAAGAACAAGACCAACATTTGTGGACATCCCATCTGCCTAAATGAATTTTAATGGCAGCCCTCGCCAGCCTTCCTCCACCCAAAGGATAGCAATAGTATTATTATTATTTGTCTTTTTTATTAAATGTATTTACCGCCCTTCTTCCATAGATCCCTGGCAGGTTCACAACATAAAAATACAATATAAAAACCACAAAATACATAATAGAAATGCTTCTTTAATCTCCTCTCTCCTCCTCTTCTTTTGCTTTCTCTCTCTTTCGGTCTCTTTTTCCCCTTTGCTTCTTTCTGCCTTTGCTCTTTGCTATATTAAGCAGCTGTTTTAATTTCAGCGTATTGTAAAAGTACACTTTGTAATGGGTACGAACGCCTGTACATTTATGAACAAGTATCAATAAATAAAAAGGGAAAAACAAACAAAAATTAAAGGATGAAAAAGGAAAACGTTAAGCAGGCATGTGGAATGAGCCCAGTTGCAAAGATCTGAAAAATAATATGAGTCCAAGTAAAGAATTGTAGTGTTATCAGAGCATAAAGTCTCATTCCAGGATTGCCAGGTTTGGGATGAGGCTTGTCTTGAAAAGGACGGTTTTGGGGTATATGTCATAAACACAGGCAACTCTCGTTAATTAAAGGTGGTGTAGTGTGGTGTAGTGGTTAAGAGCGGTGGACTCGTAATCTGGTGAACCGGGTTCAATTCCCTGCTCCTCCACATGCAGCTGCTGGGTGACCTTGGGCCAGTCACACTTCTTTGAAGTCTCTCAGCCCCACTCACCTCACAGAGTGTTTGTTGTGGGGGAGAAAGGGAAAGGAGAATGTTAGCCGCTTTGAGACTCCTTAGGGTAGTGATAAAGCGGGATATCAAATCCAAACTACTACTACTTCTTCATAAAAGAGCACCAATCCAACCCTGCAGAAAGTAACGCTGAAAGCGCCCCATGAGATAAGCGGCATTAACCAAAGTGGGTGACTCACCTGGGGGTGGGTTTTCTGGGCTGGCAGGCTGGATCCCCTCAATGCTCAGCCAGTGGGCTGCGAGAGAAGGGGGGAACCAATAATCCCCCCACCCACCCACAACACATTTCAAAGGGCATTGGATGTTAATCAGCCAAAGGCTTGGTTGAAGAGGGGCATTTTATAAGGAAGGTGCCAAGTAAGCCTTCCTGGGGAGAGCATTCCACAAGCAGGGAGCCACCACAGAAAAGGCCCATTCTCATGTTGCCACCTTCTGCACCTCTCATGGCAGAGGCACACAGGAAAGGGCCTTAGATGATGATCTCAGGTTTCATATGGAGAGAGGCGGTACTTACGGTATTGCAATCCTGACATAATGCAACAGGACCCCCAATATGCTGCATGTCTGTATGGGCCAGCGGCAAGGGACTGTAGCCGCCTGCCTCTCAATTTTTATCTGCGTCTGAATCCAGCCTAGGCAAGACCGTTCTTCTCCTGTCGATGGTTTAACTGGGCTGTAGCCTTTCCACCCCCTAGGGAGAATTGTACACCCCTAATAGTTAGCTAGGGATGCAGGTGGCGCCGTGGTCTAAACCCTCTTGGGCTTGCCGATCAGAAGGTCGGCGGTTTGAATCCCCACGACGGGGTGAGCTCCCGTTGCTCAGTCCCTGCTCCTGTCAACCTAGCAGTTTGAAAGCACGCCAAAAAGTGCAAGGAGATACAGTGGTACCCTAGGTTACATACGCTTCAGGTTACATACTCCGCTAACCCAGAAATAGTACCTCGGGTTAAGAACTTTGCTTCAGGATAAGAATAGAAATCGTGCTCCGGCGGTGCAGCGGCAGCAGGAGGCCCCATTAGCTAAAGTGGTGCTTCAGGTTAAGAACAGTTTCAGGTTAAGAATGGACCTCCAGAACGAATTAAGTACTTAACCTGAGGTACCACTGTAAATGGGTATCACTCCGGCGGGAAGGTAAACGGCATTTCTGTGCACTGCTCTGGTTTTAGTGTTTGGTTGTGCCAGAAGTCACTTAGTCATGTTGGCCACATGACCCGGAAAAGCTGTCTGTGGACAATCACCGGCTCCCTCAGCCTGTAAAGTGAGATGAGTGCCGCAACCCCAGAATCGTCTGTGACTGAACTTAATCATCAGGGGTCCTTTACTTTTAATATTTAGCTAACTGGTACATGTAGTACAATTTAGTGTACTAAGGCAGGTCAAGGTAAAAAGAATCCCAATTTCACAAACACACTGAGCTGGCCAGGAAACAGATTTTGGGATTGCAGAACGTAAGTCAATGAAAGGAGAAATCTCTGTGCTTTGTTGGTGAAATGCTTCTGTTCAATACTACCCTAAATAGTTATTTGGATTCCACCCTTTCCCCCTAGGCAATAAATGCTAATTACAATGTTAACATCTACTCTGCAAGTCCTTCTCTCTACTGCAAGTCATTTTCCATGAGTTTGGAAATCTGAGAGTCTCTCCCAGCCCCACCTGTAAGCGACTGAACCTGGGACCTTTGGAAGCAAAGCTACTGTTCTACCACACTGAGTGGCAGCTCTTCCCAATGGAATTCACAGCCCAGGGAACTAGAAGGTGCTGCTCAATCACAAGAGCGCCTCTGAGGATGCACAGAGTGTGCTTTCCTCCCTGCAAAATAGACAGAGACAGAACTCATCTGCCCAGCAGTGAGGTGCAAAAAAGAATCTCTCCAAACCGGGGGAACGGGGATCAAAATAGCAGAGAGGGTTCAGTGTACTAAGCGAGTGTAGAGTGAGGTAAATTGGAGAGAAATTATTCCAACTGGTGACTTGGGAGGGACTGGCCAGGAAACAGTTCCTGAGATCATTGTTTCTCCCAGCAGTTGTTGGACTACAACCCCCATCATCCCTGACCACTGGTCCTGCTAGCTAGGGATGGTGGGAGTTGTAGTCCAACAACAGCTGGAGACCCAAGTTTGAGAAACACCGGCTTACGTTGATGAAAGCAGGTGCCTCCAGGAACCTGTTCACCAAAGATTCATTCTGATTTGCCTGTGGGAAGATTAGATGATGTTGGCATGTTGAGCATTCATCCCCACTTGTTTCTGGGATGCCTGGATGATGTTGCCTCAAAGCAACCAATAGTCTGTTAGCTCAAAAAGTCCGACCTTTTGATTGACCTGCCAATCAAAAAAACTGAGGCGGAAGTAGCCAAAGACTATATTATCTGTGAGTCCTGGAAGATTTTCTCCCTGTCTTGAAGGCCTGTTCAGCCTAGCTGAGGGGGGGGGGGGGGCTGGACAGACTCCAGCTACAAAAGCCTCTTGGTCTGGGGTGTTTTCATATATTTTTTTTGTTGGGGGGGGATGTTGCTGTGTTGTTGGTGTTTTTTTTTTTTGCATCTTTATTTTAGATCTTCTTGTGATTTATGTGGAAATTGTTCGGTTTGGTTGTGTGTTTTAAAATGTTTTATTAACAGTTTATGACTGCTTTTGTTATGTCATAATTATGTATTTTTTTTTCATGCTGCAAACCACCTTGAGCATGGTTTGAACTTTGGAAAGGCGGCAGCAAATAAAAAGTACAAATAAAAGTACATATCTATGGACATAATCCACTTTAACTGTGCAGTCCTGAATCTGCCGGTATGCCAATTAAATCTCACTCAGAAAGAGCAATGGCAACCGTCTGCATTGGGTAGAGTTAAAGAAAGAGATTTAAAATAAAACTGGCAAGGTCATCTGTCAGAGTTCCTAGCCCTGCTCCACCTTTTCCGCCTGACTGTTCTTCTCTGGGTCCCTCTGCCCCCCGGGGTCTCTTCCTTCCGGGATTCCTCTGACGCTGACGCTGACCCCCCTGACTCTTCTCCCTCCTTTCGGCGGGCTTTAGGACCTGGCTCCCTTTCCGGGCTGCCTACTGCGCCACCTTCCTGTGCATTTGAACTTGGCGCGCGCGCCCAACCTTCCACCTTCCACCTCCGTTTCTTCGCTCCCCGATGGAGGTGTGGCCACTCCTGACTCGTGCCCTCCCCCCTGTTGTGAGCTGCCAGCGCTTGATCCCTGGCGCCCTTCCTCTTCCCTGCTCTCTGGCGGTGACGCTGGTCCCGATTTCCAACTGCTCCCCTCTGAGTCCCCTCTGGCTCTATCTTCCTGGGGTGTCCCCCTAGGCTCCCCCCTTGCCCTGGCCACTGGTGCTCCTTTCTGTGAATCTTCTGATTCACTGGAAAGACTCGGAGATCTCGAAGCTTCCGGGTTGGCGCCATCGCCGAATGGCGGACTCCCTCCGAGCTCCGGAGGGAGCCTGCTCGGCAGGGGCTGGGTCCTACCGCACCGGCGATGCGGGGACCCTTAAAAACCACGGCCACGGAGGCCGTGGACATGGAGACTCGGCTGGCACCGCTAGCGCCCTCCCGACTCGTGAAGGAGCCTTTTTAAAGGCTACGGATCGGGTGCCGGGGAGAAGCGTGGTGCTTTGAGTCCTCTGCTATCCCTGCCGAGCGAAGCCGCATGCCATTTGGCGGAGAGCGCTGACTTCTTCTATTGAAAATTCGGACTTCTTAACAACAACCTGTGAGTAATTTGGAAACCGGGTTCAAAAGGAGAAAAAAAAAAAATTTTTTTTTTTCGGATTGGACATGAGCGGGGGGGGGGGGGGATCCAAAAAGGAAGTCAGTCCCCCTCCCTACTGTAAACCTTCCAAAACAAGGATGGTGGAAACCAAGGTCCAAAAAGATTTGTATTGCTGATAAAAACTAAGAATTCCACGATGGGGAACTACAAGAACTGTGCTGGAGGAAGAATTGAGGGAGAAGGGAAACGTGACCCCCCCCCCCTGGGAACCGGGGTGATTGAAGAGAGAGCCTGGTGAAAAGAGTCGGAGATTTTGACAGCTGTCAAAGTAGCTGTCAAAGTCGGAAAGCAGAGAGGATCTTATTATGAGAACTTTGCTGGTTAAATTTGTTACAATTTGCTATAACCCGTTAAAACTTGGATACAAAATGGCGAAAACATGGATAACAATCGGACTTTTGGACTAGAGAAAACAAAGTTATAACAATCCCCCTAGAGGAGTTTCGGGACATTACAAAGATGGTCGTAAGTGGAAAAATACCATTGGAATTTTACAGGACTGGTTATCTTCTGGGAAAGCTGCAAAACGGAAATAATATTTTGTCTACAGGGTGTTCAGCTAAAGGAGACAATAGAATTTTCTATTGAAGAAAGGAAGGGACTGAACGCAAGTTTTTGTTCCTGAATAACAATAATCCCTGCAGAGTTACTAAACTTCTGAATTAGAACGTTTCAGCAGCGGAACAAGAGGAAATTGGACTACAACTTGGAAAGAACAATGGGGGGAGTTTTATTAAAGATTTGAAGTTAAATGTCTTAAAAAATAATTATAAAAAGAAAAAGCCAGCAAGGAGTTGGGGGAAATAGGTGATTTATGGACTTTAAGAATTCCAGGCAGATAACATGGTTTGGTGGTCAGGGGGAAATTAAACCGGGGACAGGGGGGGGAGAACTAAAATCCAAAGGCTTGTCAACTTTTTTTTTTCTGAACTGGCTCTTTTTCACCTATTATACTTTTTATTTCTTATTTCTTATATTTCTATTGTGTGGGGTGTCCTTATTTTTTTTAAAAAAAGGGAAATTGTGGAATGAAAATGGGGTGGGCCCTGGGGAGAGAACTTTTGTTTTTTATTAAGGGTATTGATGAGGAGTGTATAAATTTTAAATTCGAATAATGGTTTAAACAAATTAAGTTTTAACTAGAACTGAGAGCTTGTGGAGCCAACAATATGAAAGGGGAATATGGTAGGGGTGGGGGAAGGGGGGAGTCCCGGAAAGTGGATCTATGAAAATAAGGCTTTGAATGTATTTTAATCTTTACTTTCTGTATCTTTGAAAATCTTAATAAATATCATTTAAAAAAAAAAAAAAAAAGACTCGGAGATCTCGGGTCGTCGTCATCACTCATCTTTTCTTCTGCCTCCTCCCCCTCGCTCTCTGTTTCCTCCCTTGCCCTTGCCTCTTCTCCTGAACCCCTGACATCATCTATCCCTTATATAAATCTGTGATGCAACCACACTCACTGGAAGACTGACTGGTTTTGTTCAACTCACTTATCCTAGAGAGCCGGATGATAATTTTATGAAAAAAATCTGTGTGGTTTTCCTTAGCATCTATGGAAAAGCAGATAGTAGACCCCAGAACCTCATTGCTGATACAGTGGAACCTCGGGTTACCTACGCTTCAGGTTACAGACTCCGCTAACCCAGAAATAGTACCTCGGCTTAAGAACTTTGCTTCAGGGTGAGAACAGAAATCGTGCTCTGGCGGCGCGGTGGCAGCAGGAGGCCCCATTAGCTAAAGTGGTGCTTCAGGTTAAGAACAGACCTCCGGAACGAATTAAGTACTTAACCCGAGGTACCACTGTACAGGCATACAGTGTGTTGGAAAGGGGAAACTTGAGGGTCTCCCCATTCTGGAGCAGAGGGGAAATCTTCAGAAGGGCCTATAGCGTCACTATAGGGAGGGTAAGGTTTCTCCCAAAACTATCAGCATAAGAAGCATGATTTAGGATGCTCTCTCCAGATCTGAGATTTGGGGGGGGGGGGAGAGAGAGGAGGGTCTCAATATTTATTTATATCCTCCCTTTCCTCCCAAGGAACTCAAGGTGGTCTCCGCAAATTTCATCTCCCCCCGCCCTCTGTTTCATCCTCACAAAACAGCCCTGCGAGTTAGGCTTGTCTGGCAGAGCCTGTGACTAGTCCAAGGTCGCCCAGTGATCTTCATGGCGGGAGGAGATCAGGATCCGAACCCCCGTTGGCCGGCGTTGCCTCTAACCACTACACCACTCTGTTACCTGGCCAGCCACTGGGGGGGGGGGCTTAGGATCCTGGTCCAGGTGGGCTTGGGGGGATTCGGGTGCGTGCAGGTGAAGGGAAATGCGTCCGCCTTACCTGAGCGCTTTCAGGGCACCGGCAGGTGGCGATGACGACTTCTGGGCAGGGGGAGGCAGCCAGGAACCCCTCGACCAAGCCCAGGCCGATGCCCCGGTTGGCGCCGGTGATGAGCACGGAACGGCAGAGTGCTTGATCCATCGCAGCGCGCAGGGAGCCTCCACTTTTGGGAGCGCCGAGGAGGTTTTTTTAAAAGCAGGGCCCCGCCCCCTCCCGCAAGGCCCCGCCCCAGACCCCGCCCCTCCGAATCTTGATGCCGTTCGGTGAGCCAGGCGAGAAGAGGCTTTTGTTTATTTGCTTATTGATGCGGCAAAAAAGTCTCCCCGCTTCCACCTCCTGATCAAAAGGGAGTCCTAAAAAAAAGGGATCCCACGTGAGCTCTGGTTGATGCCTTTATGCACTCTGCATATGTAGGCGTGTCAGACCCTCCAAGTGTCCCTATTTTCCCTGATTTAGAGAATCCCTGATTTCTGATCTGATTCCAGATTGTCCCGCTTTTCCATAGGATGTCCCTCTTTTCAATGGAGAAATGTTGGAAGGTATGGAGTCATCCAGTGCTTTTTTTCTGGCGGTACGCATACCCCTAAACATTTTTTGAATCTAAGTTTGGCCTCATTGAGAGGCAGTATTTCAATATGAGTAGGATAATGAGAGTACCGCTAAACATTTTTTAAAGAAAAAAAGCACTGGAGTTATCTGACCCCCCCAAGCCATCTGAAGGCAATCCTGTGTATAGGGAAGTTTTATTCATGTTTCATTGTGTTTTTATATATGTTGGAAGCTGCTCAGACTCAGAGTGGCTGGGGCAACCCAGCAAGATGTGTGGGGTATAAATAGTAAAATTATCATTATGGAATGGGACATCCCTATTTTCATGGGAGAAATGTTGGAGGGTATGGCGTGTGTCCAAAAATATAAACACCACCAACCCCCTTCTGAGATATTCATTTTTTAATCATTGTTTCGTGCGATGTGATTGTAAAACAAGCAAACCTCAAAACGGTTTACAAAAAGAACAGTGAAAAATTATTGGGGGAAAGAAGTTTTAAAGTATTTGAAATTGAAACCAGCAGGGTGCTTTCAAACTGGGGGGCACGTGGGGCAGGGGGAAGCACGTCCTTCCTCTGACAGCACTTAGCAGCTTTCATTGAACCACTGCTAAAGTTAAGCTTCCCCCCACACTGAGAACCCAACTCATCCTTGAGATATCTATCGATACCCATATCCGTATTAATATTGATACATAAATTCAGAGATAGACATATAAAGATATTAAAGATATTTAAAAAGTTGATATTGAGTTCTGTACAGTGGACGCTCGGGTTGCAAGCGTGATCCGTGTGGGATGCACATTCGCAACCTGCAGCGTTTGCAACCTGCGCACGCGCAGGTTATGATTAATTGCTTCTGCGCATGCGCAAAGCACGATTTGGCTCTTCTGCGCATGCGCGACTGCCGAAACCCGGAAGTAACCCATTCCAGTACTTCTGGGTTTCGGCGGTCCGCAACCCGAAAAAACACCACCTGAAGTGTCTGTAACCCGAGGTATGACTGTACTTTGCTTTATACTCTCTCCCCCCCCCCCCCACTTTTTGTAAAAATCCAACTCAGCATTGCCAAAAAAAAAAAAGACTGTCCTCACTCTGCACGGTTCGCAAACAGTGACCCACCCATGGGAAAGGGCGTCTGGCATGCAATGCCAAACACCTTGCCAACTCCGAAAGGTCTCAGCCCATAAAGACAACAATTGGCAGGACTCACCATGGCTCTTAATGGCTGCAGATCTGTGCTTATCTACCCGAGAGCAAACCCAGGGTCAATGAAACAGGGAACCTGCCGTAGCATAGTCCCTTTTGGCATGGCAACCGTGGCAGATCCCCAGAATTCCCCCTAGCCCCAGAGTCTGTTCAGCAGCCTCAGCCTGGGGCAGATTTGCATGCAGCAAGTTCTAGGTTCGATCCCTGGCATGCTCTGGGTAAAGGTAAAGGGACCCCTGACCATTAGGTCTAGTCGTGACTGACTCTGGGGTTGCGGCGCTCATCTCACTTTATTGGCCGAGGGAACCGGCGTACAGCTTCCTGGTCATGTGGCCAGCATGACTAAGCCGCTTCTGGCGAACCAGAGCAGCACACGGAAATGCCGTTTACCTTCCCACCGGAGTGGTACCTATTTATCTACTTGCACTTTGACGTGCTTTCGAACTGCTAGGTTGGCAGGAGCAGAGACCAAGCAACGGGAGTTCACCCCGTCACGGGGATTCGAACCGCCGACCTTCTGATTGGCAAGTCCTAGGCTCTGTGGTTTAACCCACAGCGCCACCCCCATCAGCCACAGCGCCACCCACCACCCGGCTCTGGAAGAGACGACTAAAACGCCAGAGAGCCACTGCCAGTCAGTGTAGGCATTACTGAGCTTGATGGACTAACTCTGACTCAGTGTAATGCACCTTCCTATGTTCCTATTATTTGTTATTTATTGAATTTGTAGACCCCCGGAGGTCTCAGGGTGGTTGCAACATAAAACCACAATACAGAAATATAAAATACATAACCAAAACAAAAACAAAGCAACCCAGTAACACTCCCCAAACACATTTTAAAAGGGCACTGGATGTCAATCAGCCAAAGGCCTGGTTAAAGAGGAATGTTTTCTCCGGTGAGCAACCTGGCCGCTGAATTCTGTACCAGCTGAAGTTTCCGAACCATCTTCAGAGGCAGCCCTATGTATAACGCATTGCAGGAATCTAAGCTTGAGGTTACCAGAGCAAAGATAACAGTCGTTAAGCTATCCCTGTCCTGTGGCTGGGACTGTGGGGAGCTGAAGTCCAAAATACCGTATTTTTTGCTCTATAAGACTCACTTTTTCCCTCCTAAAAAGTAAGGGGAGATGTGTGTGCGTCTAATGGAGCGAATGCAGTCTGCGCAGCTATCCCAGAAGCCAGAACAGCAAGAGGGATTGCTGCTTTCACTGTGCAGTGATCCCTCTTGCTGTTCTGGCTTCTGAGATTCAGAATTTTTTTTTCTTGTTTTCCTCCTCCAAAAACTAGGTGCGTCTTGTGGTCTGGTGCGTCTTATAGAGCGAAAAATACGGTACCTGTTGGGCAGCAGGTTGGCCAAGGCTGAGGGTGGGGGAACCTTTACCCTCCAGATGTTGCTGAAGTGCAACTCCCATCAGCCCTTGCAAGCAGGCCCAATGGCCGGGGATGATGGGAGTCGAAGTTCAACCACATCTGAAGGTCCACCATTTCCTCACACCAAAGCTAGAGCCTACATAACAACGGAAACCCCAGCCTTCCCCACGTCGTCGGGCTGTTTTGGTGACAGCCTTTGCCGCCTTGCCAATCGGAGCATTCATTAATGGCTTAAGACGCCTTTGAATCTGCTCTTTGCTTAATCCTGGCTGTCAGCACATCAGTCAAGCTCTCTGGTGCCAGACGCTCTGGCGTTCTTCAAAAGTCTGTTGACACAACAGGAGCTGTTCAGGGATGCCAGCTGTTGGAGAGTGTTGCGTGCTCACACCTGTTGTGTGTGCTTGAGCTCAATCTGGACAGCAAAACCAATAACAGGGAAAACGGCGGACCTGTGATTTGAGGGAGAGGCTTTTCCTGCACAAGGGATTTTCTCCCAAAGAAACAAGAATCACAAGGGTACCCAGAGGGCATTTCTCCAACTTGGGCAAGCGCTAGACATCTCGCTGCAGGGATAGAGTATCCAGTGAGACCCCTCTGAGGAAGACCAGCACTGGATACAACCCAGTATGCGGGTGGCGCTGTGGTCTAAACCACTGAGCCTCTTGGCCTTGCCGATCAGAAGGTCGGTGGTTTGAATCCCCGCGATGGCGTGAGCTCCTGTTGCTCTGTCCTAGCTCCTGCCAACCTAGCAGTTCAAAAGTACGCCAGTGCAAGTAGATAAATAGGTACCGCTGTGGCGGGAAGGTAAGCGGTGTTTCCGTGTGCTCTTGTTTCCATCATGGTGTTCCCATTGTGCCAGAAACGGTTCAGTCATGCCGGCCACATGATCCGGAAAGCTGTCTGTGGACAAACGCCGGCTCCCTTGGCCTGAAAGGGAGATGAGTACCACAACCCCATAATTGCCTTTGACTGGACTTACCGTTGTCATTTCAAACCTCGAATTGGCTATCTTTTCCTAGCTGCCTGGCTAGTTGTTTGATGTTGAAAAGACCTAAAGGGCGCCATGTTTGTTAACTGGTATAAGATGGCTTGGCAAGTCGGAAAAACTCACAAATAATCGACCTCTGACTAAAAGAATGCAGTATAAAGATTCTTTTGTGGCCTGGTATTATTGTTTACATGAGCTAAGATGAAATACAAAGGCATCTCCCAGGTGACACAAAACTTTCTGGCTGCTATGAACATTGTGGACTTGAATTTTGATACTTCCTGATGTCTCGTACTGACAGATTAATATTTCGGGCTTGCCTTTTTTTTTTTACTTTAGACTCTCCTCTATGAAATTTGGAGGAGATTGTTCTGTACTATTAAAATTGTGTTAATTTAAAAGCAATCACAACCCTGCCCACGCTCCTAAAGAACCCACAATAAATTAAGCACCAAAGGATGGCAACTTTACAGGACTGGTTTTGTACTTTTTAATCCCTCATTCTCTCACTTCATGCTCTATAAAAACAAAGCAAGGGAAATGGCGTCACCTCCTTGCAGACACAAAGGGAGACAAAGGAAGGTGACCCAGCTATAAAGGTAAGGTGCCTATAGAAAAGGACAGAGGGGGGGAGGGGAGTAACTTAACAAAGAAACTGGTTCCGCCAGTTCTGCAGTTCCCCCTACTACAAACTACACTCTAACCAAATACTAAATCACTGGCTTGGTTGGGACCCACAGGCATCATCCAAACCAACCCTCAGTCCTATAATGACACAACATACCAAATGTAAAACAAGTCAACCCTTCACAATTTTAAACCCCTGAAATTTAAAATCTCAAAAAAGAAAAGAAGAAAAAAGGTGGCCAGAACAAAACACCCAAGAAGCAATTCAGTCCTCCCAAAATAAATCAGTTTTGACCAGACACCTGGTGGGCAGAGTTGGCCCACAGCAGCTGGCCCGCAGCCTGGAGACTTATCGTGCACAAGTAGAATGAGCGTTCACACTTCTCTCCATCCTGTTTGGATACCACAGATTTCAGGAAAGAATTGCCTGTCCTGTGGCAAAACTGATAAAGACCCGGGCAGGTTAGCTAGTACAGGAAGCCCATCACTTAAAAGATGATGTCTACATCCAAGGGGGTACTGTATATGGACTTTTTAAACTATATAGTTAGCTGTAATATTTGGTTTCTTTTGTTAAAGTTATAAAGGAAAGGTGTGTCCGTGTTATATAGAACTACGTAAAAGGATTAGGAGTTAGGACAGTAGTACAGTGGTACCTCAGGTTACAGATGCTTCAGATTACAGACTCCGCTAACCCAGAAATAGTACCTCAGGTAAATAACTTTGCTTCAGGATGAGATCAGAAATTGTGCGGCAGTGTCGGGGCGGCAGCGGGAGGCCCCATTAGCTAAAGTGGTACCTCAGGTTAACAGTTTCAGGTTAAGAACGGACCTCCAGAACGAATTAAGTCCTTAACCTGAGGAACTTCAGAGCTCTGCACACTTACATTTTGCTCTGCGCTTTGTTTTGGTCTGTGTCTGAGTGTTTTTCTTTCAACTGTCCACTTTCCCCAGTAAAACCCAATCTCTACCGCTGAATCAGAGCAAGCAGCATTGTGGTTTTTCCACGGACTGCTGTTTGTTCCAGTCCAGCATTAAAGAACGGATTTTTGCAGGGGAAACAGCAGAGGGTGGGGGGGTGGGGAATAAGCGCTTGGACACAGACCTGAAAATCATAGACCTCTTCCTAGAAATGTAGAGCAAAGGCAAGCACATGTGAGTCCCAATGAGAGAGAGCACAGGTTAAGGGAACAGCTTCCAAGAAGTGATTCAGGACTTAAAGTACAGGGAGAGAGCAGGAGGGTTCGTGAGAGTTAGCAGTTAAAGAAAGCTTGTATAGATAACGTTTATTGTTTTATAAGACTCCTGACTGATCCTTGAAACAACTGCCAGCAGCTTCAGCAATCCTTCCTCAGCCCAGATGCTTTGACAATTTCACACACATCTCTGCTTCCCAAACGCCTTCCAGCGGCTTCCCATCAAAATATTACCCTTGATGGTTATGGTGCTTGATGTGCCTTGAAATAGTTGCACACACACATGTGCTGAGAACTGGCACTCAGCACCCATCCCCATCTGTGACAGGTACTGATTCTCTACTGGAGACTGTTGGGAGAAGAAAGGGAAGCAGGGAGGAATTTCACATGAATAAGGATGGATTTGTGAAGACGCCTGACTGAGTTCTGCCACAGAAGCCCTTTCCCTGGCTTTTGCATGCACCGAAATAGATAACTAGAAGGAATGCAAATCTAAAAAAAATGTAATATGAACACTGGCAACTGGAAAACAGTGGCCTGCGAGCGCTCCAATTGGAAAACAGCGTTTACCAAAGGTGTTATGGGCTTTGAAGACACTCAAACTCAGGATGAAAGGGAGAAACGTGCTAGGAGGAAGGCACGCTTGGCAAACCCTCACCGTGATCAACTCCCACCCGGAAACCTTTGTCCCCACTGTGGAAGGATGTGTGGATCCAGAATTGGCCTCCACAGTCACTTACGGACTCACTGTTAAGATTGTGTTTATGGAAGATGAAATATACTCAGAGTCGAGTGTGAATTTCATGCTCTTTATTCAGCTTGTAGCAGCAATGAATGAACCTTTCCCCCAAACGTCTAGCTATATATACATTATTTACACAATGGGCCCCGTGTGATTGGCTAATTCCAGGCTGCTCCTGTAGGCCAATCAGGTTGCGGATTCACCTCCTCCAGAAGCCTGATTAGCTGCTCCTGCAGGCCACTCATGTCGTTGATTCACTTCCGCCTGGAACTGGATTGGGTGGCTCCTGTGGACCAATCAGACTGCTGCATTCTGGATCCTATTGTTCATGAGCTCAGTACATAACAGAAGACAATCTTACTCTGACAGTGGAGAGAAGGCTCTTAGCATTCACATCTCAAGATGGTTCTTTGCTCCTTTCATAGGAGCAGGCAGGCATAGGTCTACAGAGGAGCCAGCCATTCTGGCTCTCTTTGTTACTTGGAAAAGGCCACAATTTTCCTTCAGCCTACACGTGGGTGGCGCTGTGGGTTAAACCACTGAGCCTAGGGCTTGCCGATCAGAAGGTTGGCGGTTCGAATCCCCACGACGGGGTGAGCTCCCGTTGCTCGGTCCCTGCTCCTGCCAACCTAGCAGTTCATTAGCACGTCAAAGTGCAAGTAGATAAATAGGTACCGCTCCGGCGGGATGGTAACCGGCTTTTCCATGCGCTGCTCTGGCTCGCCAGAAGTGGCTTAGTCATGCTGGCCACATGACCCGGAAGCTGTACGCTGGCTCCCTCGGCCAATAAAGCGAGATGAGCGCCACAACCCCAGAGTCGGTCATGACTGGACCTAATGGTCCCTTTACCTTTACCTTTACATCATCCTAGCTGAAAACCCAAACCTGTCTTTCCCTGCCCATGAACAAACATAGCTGAAGGAGGAGCCTCACCCGTCCCTGTCTCTCACAGGCTTAGACCATGAGGACTTCCTCTAAGAGTTGATGACTGGGTCTCATCAATCTTTATTCCAACCTAAAGGCTTATTTCCCAGCAATGTCTTGTGGTCTAGAAGGTCTGGTGGGGTTCTGTCCTGGGCCTGTTGCTGTTCAAAATATTTATCAATGACTTAGATGAAGGAATTGAAAGGATGCTCATGCATTTTGTATATGACACGAAACTGGGAGGGGTGGCCAGTGCTGTGGAAGACAGAATCGGGATTCAATATGACCTTAACGTATCCAATTTGAAACCACACAGGTTTGCATAGCTTTGCAAATATCCTTGCAGTTTTATTGCATCTCAATATGTTCCTAGATCACTGGCCCTAGCCATCAAACTGGCTGGCAGGTGTTTGCCCTGGCTAGTAGCTCCTAGCCTTCAATTTCCCTCTGGGTTTGCTAGATGACAAAACCCATTTCAAGGAAGCATCTTTTGAGCTGTTCTTAGCAAAACCGAAACCACCAGGGGAGTTTATCTTTGTTGAACATGACTTAAAAAAACAAATACGCGGTGGCATTAAGCAAAAAAAAATCAGGTATTTGGCATGCCAGCAGCCTGGTTCAAATCAAAGCATTCACATAACGCACCCCAAATCCTCCGGTTCAAAGACAAATAATACAGGCTGGATTTCCCTGAGTCACAGCTGGGTAATCTCCTGGATAAACTGTGCCTTTGTTAAGCACTGAAGACAGAAAGAGCAAGAACAAGCCCTGACTACCATCACTACAGAGAGGTCTACTTTGGCCTGGTGGTGGCAGAAGCAACACACACAACAGCTCCCTTCTATCATCACAACAGCATTGTGAAGTAGGCCGGGAAGAGAAATAGTGACCAGCCTCAAATCTCCCCATAGAGCAGAGGTGGCAGACCTTTCCCAGTCAGAGGGCCACATACCCCCCGAGCAAGCTTTTGGGGGCCACATGCCAGTGGTGGGCGGGGTGAGAGTCAAAAGCGGGTGGAGCAACTGAGATGAATTTTACCTTTATAGAGTAAGCTAGTTTCTGCACATATCTCCCCCTGTACATTCAAGCGAGCAAGAGGCACGGTCTGAGTTCAAGCAAAGCAAAAACCCCTTTTTCGGGGGGGGGGGGGTTTGAAACAGGACCAACAAGGGTCAGGTAGCAAGGACTGGAAGGCTACATTCAGGCCTGAGGCCTGCCATTCTCCCATCCCTACATAGCTGTCAACTTTTCCCTTTTCTTGTGAGGAATCCTATTCGGAATAAGGGAATTTCCCTTAAAAAAAGGGAACAGTTGACAGCTATGACAGACTTTATGGCTGAGTAGGGATTTGAATCTGGGTGTTGCATCCATTTAAGTCAAATTCAGAGTAGTTCCATCAAAATTACTACAGTGGTATCTCGGGTTAAGAACTTAATTCGTTCTGGAGGTCCGTTCTTAACCTGAAACTGTTCTTAACCTGAGGTACCACTTTAGCTAATGGGGTCTCCCGCTGTAGCCGTGCGATTTCTGTTCTTATCCTGAAGCAAAGTTCTTAACCCGAGGTACTATTTCTTGGTTAGTGGAGTCTGTAAACTGAAGTGTCTGTAACCTGAGGTACCACTGTAAACCCAAATTTGTTGTGCCTGCAAACTCTTGGTGTATTGTGAACACTGGGTTAAATCGCACGGTGCTTGGCCTCATCTTGAAGAGCACATCCTCCATGTCTGGATGTTATGAAATAAGGGTGTCAGGTGCACTAGGTTACCATGGCAACAGAGCTGAGGTCGAGTGTATGACTTGCCAAGTCATTCACCTTCCCATTGGTTCAGGAATGTAGATATGGGCATAATAGTCTCTAGGGCATTGCTTTCATTATGTCCTGTGGCATGTCCTTTTTTTTTTTTTTTTTTTTGGAAATCATTTTTACTTGATTTTACAAGCGCAAATTAGTTACAATATCCAGTGCATATCCATAAGATGAGATTTCTCTGAATCTCGCAACTGAATCCCCTTCATGGGTCTTATGGTCAACATTCCCAACTGCATATTATTTCATAGTCTGTGTTTTGTACCTATCCATATTATCCATAATATTTGTTACATTACAAGTGGTATTAAAATCCTGCTAATGTTTTCATCTGCTTACCATGGTCTCCTAAATAAATTATAAACCTTCTCCATTCTTTCTTGAATTGCTTGTCGTCTTGGTCTCTGAGTTTCCCAGTCAGTTTTGCCATTTCAGCGTACTCTAACAGCTTAGTTTCCCATTCCTCTTTCTTCTTTCCATCTCTGGGCTAGCAGCATCCATGCTGCTGTTGTCGCATACATAAAAAGCCTTTTACTGTTCCTTTGGGATGTCAGTACCTATAATTCCTAATAGAAAGGATTCTGGGTTGTTGTTTTTTAATCAAAAGTTATTTTAAACATTTCCCCCCCAATTCATTATATATCATTCCCCAGAAAGCTTTTACTGCTTTACAAGACCACCACATATGATAAAATTGTGGCATGTTCTGTTTGCTGCCTGGGTCTGACTCTGAATTTGTGAGAGTCAGGGGAAGAGGCTGCGAGTTTTACATAGCAGCATTAGCTAGCATGGGGATAGTTTTTGAGAATCTATCTATATTTATGTCTCTTTAGTTCAAAGACCAGAAGAACTGTCTATAGTAGATTGCAGTGTTTAGCTCCATCTTGTGTCTAGAACCAATAAACATTTTGCTGCTTTCTCCACCACACCAAACAACAAAAATGGTGTCAGTGCTACAGTCAAACGGGTTAAATGTAGAGTTTCACCAAGCTCCAGCAGAAAGAAAAACGCCATCAGCTGTGGAGTCTATAGAGTTGCAAGCAGCTATTCTTTCTTGCAGAGGGCAATAAAGAAAAAAACAAACGTTAATTTTGACATGACTGCATAGGCTTGTCTATACAAAAAAATGTTTTAAGCAGGTGCTATATAAGACGCACAAGATGCACCTAGTTTTATTGAAGGCTCCTGTGTGGTGTCAATAGGCAGGGAGTTCCATAGTGTATGTTACAAGGCCAATTTCTTACAAGTGCAGAACGAGTATTTAATAATAATAATATTAATAATTATGTATTTATTATTTATACCTCGCCCATCTGGCTGGGTTTTCCCAGCCACTCTGGGCTGCTCCCAACAAAATATTAAAAACATGATAAAACATCAAACACTGAAAAACTTCCCTAAACAGGGCTGCCTTCAGATGTCTTCTAAAAGCCAGATAGTTGTTTATTTCCTTGACATCTGAAGGGAGGGCGTTCCACAGGGTGGGTGCCACCACTGAGAAGACCCTTTGCCTGGTTCCCTGTAACCTCACTTCTCGCAACGAGGGATCCGCCAGAAGGCCCTTGGTGCTGGACCTCAGTGTCCGGGCTGAACGATAGGGGTGGAGACGCTCCTTCAGGTATCCTGGGCCGAAGCTGTTTAGGGCTTTAAAGGTCAGCACCAACACTTTGAATTGTGCTCAGAAACGTATTGGGAGCCAATGTGGCGCCACTTCTGCAGATCGAAGCGTTTGAGTGGGCATGTACGGGGGGGAAGGCGATCCTTCAAGTAAACTGGTCCCAAGCTGTTTAGGGCTTTATATACCTTTGATAGCACATTGAACTTGGGTTGCCACTGCAGATCTCTTGAGCAGAGGTGTTGTATGCTGAGAGGGTCTCATGCCTGTCAGCAACCGTGACGCAGCACTCTGTGCTAGCTGCAGCTTCTGGACTGAGCGCAAGGGAAGCCCCATGCCCAGAATATTGCGGTAATCCAACTCCGAAGTCCACATTGCCAGAACTACCGCTTGCCACAGGTATGTGACAAAGCTTGGGAGCATCTGCTTCAAGATGAGTCACCTTTCTTGTGACACTGTGTTCTGCCAAGCGCAATTATGTGGCGAGATTCAACACCTGATAAAGGTGGAGAAAAATGCCCAACCGCAATAAAGAACAAAACAAAAGGCTATCTAAGGATAACCAAGGCAAAAGAACATAGGGTCTGGATTGGGCACAGCTAGGGGTGGGCAAATCTGTCACTTTCAACTTCCCTCAGTTCCTCATTTTTTCCAATCTTTAGTTCAGCTCTCCAAATTTCCTCATTGCTTTGCTTTAAAAAAATAAAATAAAATCCTCCTGACGGTTCACCAGCATTTTAATGCGAATTTCCACTGATAGGCACATTTTTGTATGCATGTTTGCCTCATGTGATGTGCTTTCGTGTGTTATTTTGCCTTACATGTATTCAGATGCATGCTTTACCCTAGCATAAGCATGTTGGCAAACATTACTTGGCCGGAGAATGGCACTGCTAAATTCAGAGCAGGGCAAATCTCAAAGGCTGGCTGGGTTTTGGTTCACGTATCGTTTGGGGAATTGTGCATTAAGTAGGAACTGAATCAGTCTTCCCGCACTCATAGACATGGAGAATTTGTGGGCCTCCAGCTCCCATTAGCCCCTGCCAGCACAGCCCTCTTGATGGCGCTGTTGCTACCTGGTTAGTGCTGATCATTGACAGGGCCTCCTTAGTGGTGGCTTCCCATTTTGTGGAATGTTCTCTGGTGAGGTATATCTGTAGGAGACTCTCCCCATGTTATTTCATCTCTGAAACCATTTTGCGCAGTTAGAGCTGTACAGTTACTAAATGTTTCCTAAGAGAGCAAGTGAACTGTTTTTAAGTGAAAGTATGCACAAGTCCATGTGCTCTTACAGTTCCCAGAGCAGCAGAAAGGATGAACGAAACACGAGATCGTAACTACACTAAGTCAAGCAGAGAACAAGATATCACACAGCACAATATTTTTTTTTAAACAATTTATTGGGTTTTACAATAGAAATAAACATAATAAACAATATAACATTTGTCTTAACATAATTTCACATTTTCTTTGGACTTCCTCACATCTCCCGCTCCCACTTTCATCGTTATAACATTTTGTCAGCAATTTATTATCTTATTTACATTCTTATATCCCTTCTGTGTTTCATAATCTTATAGTTCTCGAAAGGAGTTAAATTTTCACAATCTTACTTATTTTCTTAAAAACCTCTGAATTTAGTGGTGCTCAGTTATTTTGATCTAGCATCCTGTTTAGCATTCACTCAAATTACAATATTTTTGTAAATAATTCTTAAATTTCTTCCAGTCCTCCTCAATCCTCTCTTCTCCCAGGTCACGAATTCTGCCGGTCATCTCAGCCAGTTCCATGTAGTCTATCAGTTGCATCTGCCATTCTTCCAGTGTGGGTAGATCTTGAGTTTTCCAGTGTTTTGCGAGAAGTATCCTTGCTGCTGTTGTTGCATACATAAAAAATGTCTGGTCCTTCTTTACCACCCCTTGGCCGACAATACCCAAAAGGAAAGCCTCTGGTTTCTTAGTGAAGGTATATATATATATTTTTTTAAAAGCAATTTATTGGGTTTTACAAATAGAAGTAAACATAATAAACAATATAACATTTGTCTTAACATAGTTTCACATTTTCTTTGGACTTCCTCACATCTCCCGCTCCCACTTTCATCGTTATAACATTTTGTCAGCAATTTATCATCTTATTTAAATTCTTATATCCCTTCTATATTTCATAATCTTATAATTCTCGAAAGGAGTTAAATTTTCACAGTCTTACTTATTTTCTTAAAAACTTCTAAATTTAGTGGTGCTCAGTTATTTTAGTCTAGCATCTTATTTAGCATTCACTCAAATTACAATGCTTTTGTAAATAGTTCTTAAATTTCTTCCAATCCTCCTCAATCCTCTCTTCTCCCAGGTCACGAATTCTGCCGGTCATTTCAGCCAGTTCCATGTAGTCTATCAGTTGCATCTGCCATTCTTCCAGTGTGGGTAGATCTTGAGTTTTCCAGTGTTTTGCGAGAAGTATCCTTGCTGCTGTTGTTGCATACATAAAAAATGTCTGGTCCTTCTTTGCCACCC